>NC_057019.1:4886787-5186787 GCF_000002595.2 Chlamydomonas reinhardtii
AGGGAGGGAGGGAGGGAAGGGAGGAAGGGAGCGAAGGAGGGACATGGGGGCGCACCACGGCTCCCGACACCTTGCGGATGGCCTCGACACCGGCTTGCTGTCATCGCCTGTGGCCCCCTCAGCGCCTGGGCTTCCGGTGTCAACCCCACCTCCGCCTCACTTACACCCCCTCTCTCTCTCTCTCACACACACACACACACACCAGGCTCGGAGTACTGTGTGGTGCACTCCTACGCCGCCATCTGCCTGGAGCGGCTGCTCAGCCTCAAGGACCCCGCCACCCGCGCCAACAAGTTCACCAGCGCAGACCTGGGGCCGCACCTGCAGGTGTGTAGACTGTGTGTGTGTGTGGGCACGGGGTGGGGGGCGGGGAGGTGTGTGTGTGTGCTTGTGTGTGTGTGTGTGTGTGTGTGTGTGTGTGTTTAAAGGAAACAACGAGGTAAAGAATAAGCGCAAAGACTGTGTATGTGGTGCAGCAACGCGACGGCATATGTGTGTGTATAGGGGGGGGCTTTACATTCATGATTGGGAGAGGGCGGGGGGGGGGCGTGTGGGGGAGGCGGCTGGGGCCACAAGCGCGGCGTGTGGCAATTCAGGAGGGCAGTGCTGAGGAGGGCAGTGCTTCTCCAAGCGTATTTGCAGGCCGGCCGCGACACCCCTCCCCAGACTACTGTACCTGGCTACGCCTTCACTTCTTAAATAATCATGAATGTAATCCCCACACATACACACACACACACACACACACACACACACACACACACACACACACACACACACACACACACTCAGCACTCACTCAGCAAACACACATGTGTGTCTCTTGCACACGCTCCACAGGTTCTGCTTGAGAAGCTGTTTGCGGGCTTCAAGCTGCCAGACAGCAGTGAGAACGAGTACCTCATGAAGGCCATCATGCGCGTCATCGTGTTCGTGGGGCCCGCCATCGCGCCCGTATCCGCGGTGTGCCTGCAGGTGGGGCGGGCGTGTGTGTGTGTGTGGTGGGTGGGTGGGTGGGTGGGTGGGTGGGTGGGTGGGTGGGTGGGTGGGTGGGTGGGTGGGTGTGCGTGTGGGTGTGGGTGGGTGGGTGGGTGGGTGGGTGGGCGTGTGGGTATGGGTGTGGGTGGGTGTGCGTGTTGCCCAGAAGCGTGTGTGCACTACACCACGCTTCTACCCTTTGTATGTGCTCCCCAGCACACACGCAAGAACATACCCACGCACTCCCCTCCCCTCCCTCCCTCCCCCATCCCTACCAATGCGGCAAATTTGCCTTTCTTAATTATTCACGAACAGCTACCCTCCGCCCCTTCCCCCCAACCCCCCCCCCAGCGCCTGGCCGCCATGCTTGTGGAGGTGTGCAAGAACCCGCGCAACCCCTCCTTCAACCACTACCTGTTCGAGTCCGTGGCGGCGCTCATACGGCACGGCACCGCCGCCTCCGCAGCCGCCGTGGCGGACTACGAGCAGGTGGGGAAGGAGGGTTTGTAGATCCCAGCCCAAACTAAACGGAGCCCAATGAGGAGGTCCCAATACGGTAGTCAAGGAATGGTCATCCAGCCCAGAACTGCAGTTCGAGCTCCAAGTGTAACCTTCAGTCTCGGTTGTCGGGGGGGGGGAGGGAGGGGTTGCGACGGGTGGTGGTGGAGGCGGGGATTGTTTCACCACTTTCAATTAGAAGCGAGGGGTGCGAGTGCCGCGCCGGCGTCTCGCCGGCTCCAGCTCCATGAGCGCTCCGCTGGGACTCCCGCAGCCCTGACCCCCGCGCCTTACCCCCCACCCCCGGTATTTACAACCCCCTATCCCCGGCAGGCGCTGTTCCCCGCCTTCGAGCTGGTGTTGCAGCAGGACGTGCAGGTGAGGGCGTGTGTGTGCGCGCGCGTGTGTGTGTGTGTGTGTGTGTGTGTGCGTGTGTGTGTGTGTGTGTGTGTGTGTGCGCGCACTTGAAAGCGTCCTGGAAAGCACACGCAAGGAATACACAGAACAATATTAGCGATCCATGTGCTTGCGACGGCTCCAGTTGTGCTGTCGTCGGCTGCCCCCCAGCCACCAATCTCCAACTCCCCACCCTCCTATCCCCTACCCGCCGCACATCACCTGTCCCCCTCCCCCTCTCACCCCCTGCTTGCATCCTGTTATTGTTGTTTCTTAACCCTTGCAACCCCCCTCCCTCCCACCCTGCTTCAGGAGTTCCACCCCTACGTGTTCCAGATCTTCTCCCAGCTCATCGAGCTGCGGCCCGCGCCGCTGCCGCAGCTGTACCTGGCCATCTTCCCGCCGCTGCTGTCGCCGGTGTTCTGGGAGCGCAGCGGCAACGTGCCGGCGCTGGTGCGACTGCTGCAGGTGCGGCGAGGGGGGAATGGCGGGGCGGCGTGCATGTGTGAGCGTGTGTGTGTTTTGTGTGTGTGTGGTAAGGAGCACAAGGAAACAGAAGCGCAAAGACTGTGTATGCGATGCAGCAACGCGATGGATGTTGCCTGTGTGTGGGGGAGGTGGGCGGAGCTGGCGCGGAAGGCAGGGCGGTGTGCGTGTGCGCCTGCCGCGCCGGGCCTCGGAGCGGCGGCGGCCTTGGCCTCGACACCACAGCACATACAGCGCGTGCAGCCACAACCTGCCCACGTGCTGCCTTTGTTGCCCCTTGCTCCCTTGCCCCCACTAGCTGCCCCTTGCTCCCACTTTTGGGACTGGAATGGAATGCCGCCCCCCGTTTGCTGCTCCCCAAGATTGCCTACCGTCTACCATTTCCTTGGGCAATCATGGACGCAACCCCCTCCCCCTCTGCCTCCCCTGCCCTGCAGGCCTACCTGACCAAGGCCGGCACCGAGGTGGTTGCTGGCGGCCACCTGGCGGCGGTGCTGGGCGTGTTCCAGAAGCTGCTGTCCAGCAAGGCGCACGACCACGAGGGCTTCTACATCGTCAACGCCATCGTGGAGAGCCTGCCGCTGCCCGCCTACGCGCAGTTCCTGCCCTCCATCTGGACGCTCATGTTCCAGCGCCTCAGCAGCAGCAAGACGCCCAAGGTGCGGGGTGGGGGGGGGGAGGGGAGGAGAGGGGAGAGGGGAGGGGAGGGGGAGGGGGAGGGAGGGGAGGGGGGGGAAGGGGAAGGGGAAGGGAAGGGGGAGGGGAGGGGGAGGGGAGGGAGAGGGGAGGGGTGGGGGGGACGGGTGCTCAGCACGCAACTGGGGTTTGGGGAAAGGGTCGTTAGAATAGGTGACGCTGCTTCGGCTTCAGTAAGTTCTGCACCGAGAGCTCCCACACCCATTACCTCCACCCCACCCCAGGATTGCCTATCGTCTACCATTTCCTTAGCCAATTATGAACCAACCCCTGCCTCCCTGCCTCCAGTTCTGCCGCTTCTTCGTGGTGTTCCTGGCTCTGTTCATCTGCAAGCACGGCCCCGCCGCCGCCGCCGAGCAGCTGGACAAGGTGCAGCCCGGCATCCTGTTCATGCTGCTGGGGCAGGTGCGGGCGGGGGGGTGAGGGAGAGGAGGGGGAGAGGAGGGGGAGAGGAGGGGGAGAGGAGGGGGAGAGGAGGGGGAGAGGAGGGGGAGAGGAGGGAGAGGAGGGGGGAAGGGCGGGGCCGCAGGGTCGGTAGCAGCTGGAAACATGGACGGTGGCAGTGGACAGGGCAGAGCAGGAGGCGGCGGCGTGGCCGACTGTGTGGTTCTCGCAACGCCCACCGGCCGCTGCTCATTCCTTACCCCAACCCCCTTGCTCCCCCTCGCCCTCCCCCTGCTGCTGCTGCTCCTCCTCCCCACCCCAGGTGTGGCTGCCGGCGCTGCCGGGTGTGGACGGGCCGGAGGAGGAGAAGCTGGTGGCGGTGGCGGGCGCCAAGCTGCTCACGGAGCTGCCGGGCTTCAACGCGGCCGCGCCGGGTGAGGCACGGGAGGCAGGCCGGAGGCTGCCAACAAGGGTGGGGGAGACCGCGTAGGACCGCGCCTGCTGGTCTTCTGCAATCGCCCCTACTCTTGCCATTTCCTTGTGCCGAAACAATAACGCCTTCTCCATCTAGCCAGCCATGAGTCTGGACGCTCCCTCCCCTCCCTAAGTACTCATTAATGTAACCCCGATGTAACCCCGCTGGTGCAGGCGACCGGGGCGCGCTGTGGGCGGCGCTGCGCAAGGGCGTGGTGGACAAGCTGACGGGCGGCGGCAGTCAGGGAGGCAGCGGCCAGGAGGACGAGGAGCCGGACTTCGAGGAGATGCAGGTGGGGGGCGGGGATTACATTCATGATTATGTAAGAAGAGGGGTGGTGGACGTGGGGCGTAGGGGTGTTGTGGAGGGGGCTAGGGCTAGCCGTGCGTGCAGAACGGGGTACGTGCCCATGAGTCCACCAACTGGCGGCGGCAGGTCTGGGCTGCGTTGGAGCGGCACTATGTAGGGCGGCACTTCAAGCTTTGTTGGACTTTCGCGCGTATACTCCGTCTTTCTTGGACGGCACTGTATCGCAGCCTTTCATGCCTCCCCCGCCTCCACACACACACACACACACACACACACACACACACACATTCACCCGCCTACCCCCAGGGCTACACGGCGGCCTACGCCAAGCTGGCCAACGCCGCGAAGACCGAGCGGCCGGTGCTTGCGGAGATCCCCGACCCACGGCAGTACGTGGAGGCGGCACTGGCGCGGGTGGGGGCGTGAGGCAGCAGCGGCACTGGCGCTCGGGGTTGTAGCGGGTGGCAGGAGCTGGAGGCGGAGGTAGAGAGGTTAGGAGTGGTGCTGGTGGTGGTGATGGTGGTGGAAAGGTGGGGGTGGTGGAGGCTTGGAGGGCTTGGAAAGGGCGGGGATGGGTTGAGGCGGCGCGTGGGGCGTGGCTGAGGGGGGGCAAGGGCGCTTGTTTGGGAGGGAGGGAAGGAGGCTTGAGTGAAGGCAGGCGTAGGAGCAGGCATCGGGCGCAGGAGGGCCGGGTGTGGGTGCACGAAGGAGAGCGCGGGGAGCATGTGTGTTTCGGCGTATGGCTTTGTTGCTCCCCGGAGGTTTGCGCGGGGTGCAGGCCACGTGCAAGGCGGACGTGGGCAGGGTGAAACGCGCATGTGAGGCGGGCTGGTGCGTCTGCGGTGTTAGTGCACACGGAGTCGCAATCCTACCGTAATACTGGTGTGGGCTTAGTGCCTTAGTCTAGGGGCTTTTTTTGCGCGCCATTGTGCAACACGCAGGCTGCCGCGGCGCAATTCATGGCGCTCCGAGGAATGGGCGGAGGAAAGACGCACTGGGTTGCGTGCCGCGTCGTTATCTCGTTTGCGAGGCTTCGCAACGCTCAGTTTGTGCGAGACTTGGCTGTCTTGGTGTGATTCGGTGACTGCTTAGGGAGAGAGGCTGACTGCGGACATGCGTCCGGGGTGCCGGAAGACACGCTTGCAGTGGAGTATGTGACTGCGTGTGTACATGCCTTGCGTGTGTGCACTTGGCTCCTTCGCCATCTGTGCTTCTTGAAGGTACCGTACGCGTGTCAGCACTGGCGCCCAGTTCCGCCTCACTGCAATGCCCGTCACCTAACCGACCAAGGGGTTAGTCGGTTAGGTCCCGTCAGCGTGCAGCTGCAGGAGTCCATCACACTAGCCACTACTACCGCCTAGTAACTCCGGCGTTCGACCAGCCGCGCGTTAGCGCGTATTGCACTGCAGTTGCAAATTGTTTGTCGTCTGCTGGGGTCTGGGAATCTGTGCCCCACGGGAATTCGCCAACCTGCATTAACCTTGTCCCATCGCACACTACAACAGCACACATCCGCACCTCACAAGTGAAACTAACCCGCCGCCGCCGCCCGCCCAACGCCGGCGACGCCGCCTCCCACTCCTCCCCCCGCGACCCCTCCCTCCTGTCCCTGCCCGGGCCGCTCCGCCTCCCCTGCTTCACCCACCTCCCCCACTTCCGCCGCCGCCAGTGCCGCCACCAGTGCGTCATGCCGCCGCTGCGCCGCCAGCGCCTCCGCCGCCTCCGTCAACGTGGTCGGCAGCACCCGCGGCAGCGGCACTGCTGCTCCCCGCCCTCCCAGCCCCTCCCCGCCCTGCCTCTGCTCCTGCCCCTGCCCCTGCCCAGCCGCCGCCCCCACCGCCTCCGCCACCCCCACCCTCGCCTCCGCCTCTGCCTCCTCCGCCTCCGCCTCTGCCTCCTCCTCCGCCTCCTCCGCTGCCGCCTCCTCCGCGTGTGTCTGCGCCAGGAAGGTGGCGGCCAGGGACAGCGCCAGTGCGTGCTGCGAGGGAGCGGACACGCCGTAGCGCCCCACACGCACAACCACACGAACAGCCCGACCGGGCCCCGGCGCCCCCGCCCCTGCCTCCACCTCCACCTCCACCTCCTCCACCCCTTCCCGCCTGCTCCCTCTCCCTGTACCTGTCCCTCCCCAAGCCCCTCTCCCCGCCGGCCCCACCGCCGCCGCCACCTCCTCCTCCTCTCCCTCAGTTCCCTCTGCCGCCGGCTCCTCCTTCTCCACCCACACCACCCGCCCCACGGCGTGCAGCAGCTCCCCCACCCGGGCCGGCGAGCTGATGACCGCCTCGTCCAGCGCCACCAGCGCACAGGGGCCGCCCGCAAAGGCGGCGGCGGTGGCGGCGGCGTGCTCGTACGCCTGACAGCACACACGGGGTGTGGGGGGTGGGATGCGAAAAACGGCGTGATTAGGTTTGCAAGTACGGCAGGGTTGCAAGGTTCAAACATTGAGCACACGGGGGTGGGGTTACATGCATTAAGTTTACGAAGTGAAATGGGGTGGGGTGGAAGGCGGGAAGGCGGGGCGGAGGCAGGTCAGTCGGGGGCAGAGCACTGGTCAGGAACCTGAGGAGTCGAGCCCTTTGCGGGGACTGGGGCGCTGGGTATGCCTTCACAAAGTGCATCAATGCATCATCTAACACGTGTGTGCTCAAGCGTGTGTGCTAAGCTCTCAGCAGGGCGCAGCTACCGCCAGCAGCCCCTGAGCCGTACGCCCGCGACTCTGCCTGTTGACTTCTCCAGACCCCGCTCGTGCATCTTCATGTGGATATTTTTTGAAGAACACAACACCCCCACCCCCTACCATAGCATACCGTACACGCACCCAAAAACACACACACACACACACACACGCACGCACACACACACACACACACACACACACACACACAGCGCCCTCACCAGCCTCAGCAGGTGGCCTCCAAAGACGGTGCCGCTGGTGTTGCGGTCCTGCCACTCCGCCACCAGCGTGCGGTGAAGCTCCGTCGCCCGCACCGGCACCACCACACCCGCCGCCGCCGCCGCCGCCGCCGCCGCTGACTCTGCCCCCGCGGCCTTGTGACCGAGCCCGCCGCGGCGGCTGTGCCGCCCTAATCCCGGCGGCACCGGCGCACTGCCGGACTCCGCACCGCCCGCATCGCCACCGGCACCGCCATCACCAACAGGCTCCGGCGCTAAGGGGCCGGCGCCTGTGGCCGCAGCCTGGGCGGCGGCCGCCGCTAGTGCGGCGGCGGCCGCGCGGCCCTGCTCCGACTGCCCCACGCTTAGGTGCACCAGCCGTGACAGCAGTGCCGGCGGCCCCTCGCCGTCTGTGGCAGTAGCCGCGGCTGCAGCCGCGGCAGTAGCCTTGGAGCTGGCGGCGCCGCCGGCGCCGGCAGTAGCAGCAGCAGCCGCCAGCAGCTGCGCTGCTGCCGCCGACGTGGCGGGCGCGCGGTCCCGCTCCCGCCGCGCCTGGCGCTGGCGGTGGTGCTCCCGGCCGCGCCGGAACAACTCCCGCTCCAGCTCGTCCGTGCTGCTACTGCTAATGCTACTGCTACTGCCGCTGCTGTCACTGGAGTCGCTGCCACTGCTGCCGCTGCTGCTGCTGCCGCCACCCCCCACGTGCAGAGGTGGCATCTCCACCGCCCGCCGCAGCGAGGAGTCCCGCAGCGCCATCACGAACTCGGCCGAGGCCACCAGCTGCCCCGGCTGTAGCACCACCTGCTGCTGCTGCTGCTGCTGCTGCTGCTGCCCCGGCTGTAGCACAGACGAGGCGCCGGGCCCGGTGTGGGGCGGCGGCGGCGGCGGCGGCAGGGCGGTGAGCTGCAGCAGTACCTCGGCACTGCTGCGGCCCACCCACGTCACCTGCAGGGTGTGTGTGTGGAGCCGTGGGTGGGAAGAGGAAGGAATTAGGAGGCCTTTGTTGTAGGAAAAAGCACAAGGAAAACGTCGCGCAAAGACAGTGTGTGCGATGTATGCTTTGTGTGTGCACTCCTATGTGCTGGCACACTGGCAAGGCTACCGGGACACGGGACACGTTGTGGGCGTTGGGGCTGCGCCACCACCACCGTCACTGTCTGTGGGCGGAACGCGGAAGTTCTACAGCACACAAGTATAAGACCGGAACACGCCCTGGGGCATCTAGATGTGTCTTTTGCCGACTACACCTGTCACCGCCCCAGCCCGCGTCCCCGCCCGCCCGCCGCTTCACCTGGCCCGACAGCCGCATGTCAGTGGGCGCCACCGGCGGCAGCCGCCAAGAGCCGCCGCCTCCCCCTCCCCCTCCCGCTCCTCTCCCGCTCCCTCTCCCGCCATATGCACCCGCCGCTCCCGCCCATTCCCCTGCCCTTCCGGACTGCTCCTGCTCCTCCTGCTTCTGCTGCTGCTGCCGCTGCTGCATGTGGTGGTGGTGGTGTTGTGGGTGCAGGTGCCATGTGAGTCGCTCCATAACGGCGGTGACCAGCATGGAGTCCGGCACGTGGCCCACGTGGCGGGCGGCCACATCCGCAGCGAAGGGGTCGAAATCCTCAAGCTGCGTTGCAGATGCAGACACACACACACACACACACACACACACACACACGTTCATACACACGTTCACACACACGGTTGGTGTAGGGCGTGGTCCAGTTGGTCAAGCGTCACGAGTCACGACCCAAAGTTCCTAGCATGGGGGCAGCAGGCGGTGGCGGCAGAGCGCCGCGGCCGCGGGGCCACTCGCGCCTTGGCCTTGTCCTGGTTCACCATTTCCCTCCGGCGCAACCCGGTCCAGCGGTTTAGCATTGAGTCACAAGCACACAGAGGCACACACACACACACACACACACACACACACACACACACACACACACACACACACACACACACACACACACACACACACACACACACACACACACACACACACACACACACACACACACACACACACACACACACACACACATACACACACGGACACGTTTTGCGTTTTCCATTCCTCATATTTGGCACGGCCATCCGGTCTATCCTGTGTGGCCACCCAGGCACCCACCACGTGCACCCACCATCAGGGCTGGGTCCAGGCCTGGGTACCCGGGGCGGTGGTACTGGGCCCACAGCCACGGCTGCGAGGCGAAGGGGTAGGTGACCTCCATGTAGGAGTGCGGCCGGGGCGCGGGGGCTGCTGCTGCTGCTGAAGAGGAAGGGGCAGGAGAGGAAGGAGGTGACTTTGGAGGCGGCTTGTTTGGGTGCGGCTGCGGCTGGTGGTGTTTGTGGTGGTGGTGGCGGTGCGTGGGTGAGGCGCTGTTGACGCCTTCATGGGCAGCAGCAGCGGTAGGGGCAGCAGCAGCGGCAGGGGCAGGGGCAGGGGCAGGGACAGCGGCAGGGGCGCTCGCGCTATCACCGCCGGCTGCGCTTGCCTCGCCGCTGCCAGTGCTCGCGGCGCTGATTGCCGCCCCTTGCCCTGCACCGGCTCCTGGATCAAGCTCCAGTTCCTGCAAGGGTCATCGGCGTCAGCATTCCGTCGTGTCATAACTGGCAGTTTTGCAAGTTGGGAGCCGCAGTAGCAGCGGCAGCGACAGCAGCAGCGCACGCCGGCAGTAGCAGCGCTGCTGTTGTTGCGGCCGCAACCCCAGCAGGGCTAGTTGCCGACCCAGGCGACAGTGCGGCGCTACCTTGACGTATCGCAGCTGCAGCAGCCGGCTTTCAAAGCTCCTGCCGCGGTAGCCGCCGATTGGGTGCGAGTAGGGCATGAGTGCCGGTAGGTCCTCTAGGGTTGCCTCCGCGAGCGTGCCTCGGGAAGCAGCGGGCGGCCGAAGCCGCGGCTGCTGCCGAGCGCATAACTCTAAGTAGCGAAGATATGCGTGTTGTGGACGCGGCATTGCGCGCTTTGCACTATGCGACGTGCATTGGGTTCCAACTTTTGTGGAATGGCTCAGGCCACTGATGCGCAAAGGGTTTTTACAGCACTTACAAACAGTAAAAGATTACTGTGCGACTAATGGCTACTTGAACTTGGTCAAATCAGTGCAAGGTCCTTGCCGACGCTGCATGACCTGGCCCGGCTGGCATTGGCGCGGTGTGCTGTGACCGTGCAGCTCGAGTGAAAGAGCCGTGCAATTTGCTGCCTATTCTGACCAATGAGGGACAGGGAACCAGGGAACGGGGGTGGGCCTGGGTGGGGAACAGGCGGGAACAGGAGTTGATCAGGCACTGTCCGCAACCGCTTACCGCTCCCCTCTGGCCCTCCCACAACCCGTATGCCGGCCCGCTGCTTTCTCCCGAGTAGACACTTTCAGGCCCCCCGCCTCAGCTACACACCGCCCTTTGACGCCTCCTGTTCGTGTGTGCCTGACACGACTTTGGCGCAGGCGCGAGTTGCCGACATGACAGCCCCACTAAGTTATCAGCTCTTGTATTCAATATGAAACAAGATACGATACGAGCAGATTACTAACCAGAAATGGCTAGACACATAAAACGAGCCTGCGTTTAGCGAGTTCTGTTTTCGTCCAGCTCGACTCAGTAGAATACACACTAAGCCGTGCCTGCTGAGTAAAGATGAAATGCTGCATAGAATGCGTGGCAAGCTCGGCGTATAGTTGCTTTAGCCGGACGACCTTGACAGTCCTGGCGGTGCTTAAGGTGCGTTGCGCTTGTCTATGGCCATCCCCAAAACTACGTATCCTCTGTCCGTGGCACCAGGGGAAGAATCAGGAAGGGCTTTGGGCCATTTGCATGTCTGCGCTTGGACGAATGGCGAGCGCGGGTTGCGCCTTTTGGAGGAACTTCGCGCAGTCTTAGATACTCGCAAAGCTTCAAAAGGGCACCAGGGCGCCGTTAGGATGGCGAGCGGCCATTGGGACGGCTCGCAACAGTTCCCAGACTCCAGAGCCGCACCGTCGGATGCCCTTTGCCTCCTCCCCGTCCACCCCTGCGTATCCCTTCACCCCACTGCCACCCTTTGCCGTCACCCCAGGTCCTCGTATCCGTCAGCATCATCGTCATCGTGGCCGTGAAGCTGGAGAACGTGACCATCGCGGTGCAGCTGCCGGTGTCCTCGCTCGCCGACCTGACCACCGTGGCTGGGATAGCCAACGTCACCAACAGCCTGCTCGGGGCCACGCCGGCCGCCGCGGGGGGGACTGGGGGAGCCTCCGGCGGGACCTCGGGTTCCGGGGCGGGGGGCGGCACGGACCTGAACGCCACGGCTGGGCCCATACACGTGGACGCGGCGTGCCTGCTGCAGAAGCGCGGGAATGCGGGCCAGTTTGACGGCGACTCCAAAACCATGTGCAGTTACGTGTACGGGGTGAGCACATGTATGGGGGGGTGGGGAAATGCGCGTGATGGGTGCTTGGGGTGAGTTCGTGTACATTGGGCTGCCAATGAAGGGGGGGGGCTGGGAGGCGATCCCACGGGTCCCAGAGACCGGGGCCTGGGGTGCCCGGCTGCCTGCCACGGTCAATCCCGGGTACCAGCACAACAGCACCTACCCTCCCGGCGTCGCCCGAGTTGGGCACGGCTTGCGGCACCTCACCTCACCTCACCTCACCTCACCTCACCTCACCTGCACCTGCACCTACACCTGCACCTGCACCTGCACCTGCACCTGCACCTGCACCTGCACCTGCACCTGCACCAGCACCTGCACCTGCACCTGCACCTGCACCTACACCTGCACCTGCACCTGCACCTGCGCCTCTCCAAGCCCCACCTACCCCTGCTGCTCCCCCCCACCCCCCTCCCAAAGGTGTGCGCCATCAGCCTGGCCGCCACCTTCGTGATGGCCTGCCTGCTGTGGTGCACCTGCCACCTGTGCGGCTGGGGGCCGCTGTTGGAGCTGATGTTCGCGCTGCTGGGGCTGGCGTGGTGGCTGGCGGCAGCGCTGGTGCTGCAGGTGGGCGGGGAAGGCGTGGCCTGTGGGCGTGTGTACGTGTGCGTACCGTACTGCGGGGGTTGCGTGGAAGTGTGTGGTTGCGTGTGCGTGGGAGAGGCATGGCAGGAGCCAGGGCAACGAAACGGGGCACACCTTGCGTAGAACGCTGTGGAGAAGGTCAGAGCGCTTGCGAAAGCGCAGGCGCACGTGTGATGGGATCGGTCTCGGTCTCGTGTGCGCAAAGCGCGCGCTCTCACCAGCCCCGCTGCTGTCATCCCGACTCGGGGGGGGGGGGTGCCGTGCAGGAGCACACGGCCATCTCTGTGGACACGGGTCCGGCGGCTGTGCGCCTCATTGTGGGGAATGCACCGCCGCCGCCGCCGCCAGCCGCCGCGGCGACGCTGTTTCCGCCGCCGCCGCCGCCTCCGGCGGTGCTGCCGCCCGCCGGCAACGCCACCAGCGACCTGGCGGCCCAGCTGGGGGAGCTGCTGGACGAGTGGATGCCCACGGTGAGGGAGCGGCGTGGTGGGCGTGGCGATGTGCGCTGTCGAGGGGCGGGCGCAGGAGCGAGAGCGGAGTGGTGGGAGGGCAGCGCGGGGTGACATTCATTGTTAACCACGGGGACGTAAGCGGGCGGCGCCGCAGGCGTCTCGAAGGCCGGAGAAGCGCTTCATGGCTGATCGGCGCACGCACTCATGATTGTTATGCACTCTGTAATCGGCCAAGGAAGCGGCTACGCCCGCACCGCATCTTGTTGTACAGAGCCTGAACCAGTGGCGTAACACGGTGGTGGGGCTGAGCTGGACCATGATGGTCATGTTTGGCGGCGCGGGCCTGCTGCTGGCGGTGGAGGCGTGCGGCTGCCTGGTGGAGGTGGTGGCTTGCTGCTGCAGGTGCTGCTGCTGCCCCAACAGGCCGGAGAGCAAGTGAGTTGCTGCTGCTGCCTGCTGTTGCTGCTGCGGCTGCCGCTGTCGCTGCCGCTGTGCGCGATGCTGCCTGCTGCTGTTGCTGCTGCTGTACTATGTCGAGGTGCCGTCTGGAGGTCGCGGCTGCGTGCAGCTGGGTGGCAGCACGGAACAAAGTGGAGAGGAGCGTGGGCTTTGCAGGGGCGGACCCGGAAGCAACCACCTCACGCGCTCGCCACACCACCCTGGCCCCACCTCGCCTCCACCCCTGCCGCCCCGCGGCTCGCGCTGCCTCCTCCTTCTTCCGGCCGGCAGGTGGCGCAGCCGCCTCAGCAACACCAGGCGCAAGCGGGTGGACGGCGAGGAATACATGGAGATGGCGGCAGGGATACCCAACTCCTCCGCCTCGCCGAGTGGCGGCGGCGGCGCCGTGCCCGTGTCCTCGCTGCCAGCGGGGCCGCCTGCTGGACCAGCGGTAGGAGCAGCACCTGCGGGGGCGCCGGCGGGATATGGGTCAGGCGGGCACGGGTTCGGCCCGGGGGCGTATAGCGGCGGCGGTGGGGGGCGGGGGGCATATAGCAGCGCCAGCGCGGCGCCGCCGAGTGTGGTGGTGGTTGCGCGGTCGGAAGGTTATGGGGTCAGGTCGTGGGCGGACCGAGAGCGGGAGGAGCGGGAGAAACGAGCGCCGGGCGGGTGGGGGTACTAAGGTTGGGGTAAAGCAGGATGTCTTGTGTGCGCCAGCAGCCCATTCGGCAGCAGTCATGTCAGTCATGTGGTTGGTGACTCGGTGTGGGTTGTGAGTGGCCTTCGAACGGGCGTGACTGGAACACGAGTCACGTCCTTGGCATTGGGTTGTGGCTCTCGGAGGGGCGTGATTGGAACGCGAGTGGGCACAGGTTGGGTGATGTTTGGTCATGCGCTTGACCGATCCGTGAACGAGAGACGGCCGTGAGCCAGATAGTCAGAGAGCAAAGGTAGGTTTCGCGATATGTTGGACGCAGGTGGCAAGGCAGGTGGTGAGCTACTGGTTTGATTTTGTGGTGTGAGAGCCGCCTCACCCCGCTTAGCACGTGCTTGAGTGCTGTGCTGTGCTGCAGTAGGGTCATAGGGTGTGCTACCGGTGTTACTTTTGTGTGACGGTGCTTGGCTGCCGTAGCGGCATGGACACACAGGGGCCGAAAGGGACAGGTTGGTTGCACAGAGTAGAGTAGATCAAGCCAAGTGGTCGGGAGTACAGCGCGCAATGCACGCACTGACGCATCAAATGCCCAGAGGCGTAGTGTATCCAGCTGCAGTGGAGTGTGCAGCAAGGGAGTACGGTAGTGGTGTGTAGGATGAGCGACGCACCGTTCGCGTCGACCAGGCTCGTGTGGCCTATATGGCTGCTTAGCGGGCGAGACACAATTCAGAAACACTAGCTGACAGCGTGAGAAGACCATTCGTTTTAAGGCCCCTGTGTGGGCAGAGGGATGCAGGCGCTCTGGATTTCGCGACGACCCCGGGCACAGGATTTCGCCCGGCAAAATCCCGCTGTCTTCAGTACAAAGGGGGATTTCTGGCGGGGACAGCGGGATACCTCGGGTGGGGTCACCCGCGGAAGCGGGATTCGGCGCTGGGGGGCACCGCAGGCAGCGGGATTCGGCGCCGGGGGGCACCGCAGGCAGCGGGATTCGGCGCCGGGGGGCACCCCACACAGCGGGATTTGACGCCTGGGGGCATCCTCGGGAGCGGGATATTGCAGATGTCGGCACCCGGGGAAGCTTGATAGGAAGTGCGTGGTAGCGGGGTTCGTTGTGCGTGCAGGGCGCAGGGCGGTGCGCGTGGCAGCTCGGGCAAGGCAGCCCACGCATCCCCGTTAACCATAGACTGCCTCTTGATGCTTTCAGTACATGTATACGCATAAAGATATACCTGTTTCATCCCCATCACTCCTACAGCGGCCTTCCAAATGTTGGGGCTTTCAAGCGATCCTTTCTTCTGCGTTGGCTTTAGCACAGGAGAAGCCGCGAACATGCATATAGTGTACATGGTTTGCTGCCTGGGCCGCAAGCGCTGGCTAAGCTACCTCCAGCGCTGTTGGTGCCAGCCAGGAGCCATTGGCTCCTTATCCCCACCTAGCACCAAAGCGCTGGCGTGAAGTAGATTTAGATAACAAAGCCGCAGCTGTACCCCTTTTAGCATCGAGGCACACTAAAATACCGCGACGGAGATACTGGGCTGAGCCAGTTCCTGAGCGCCTGAACAGTGCCCGGAAACACGCGTGACCCTGCTGCCACAACAAAAGTTTACTGTGGGAATGCGACTAAGCTTAGGGAGCTGTCACATCAAGTTCCCCGCCCTCCCTGCTTCATTCGCTCGCTCGCTGATCGGGACTATGCGTGCTCATGCCCTCCGTGATACCTGCCCTGATATGATGGAGACTGCCTTGTGTCTGTAGGTGGGGAAGGTGGTAGGACTAGGGGTGTAGGCCAAGGGGAAGGGGTGATAGGGCGGGTGACGGCGCCTGAGAATGCTGAGATGCTCGTGGGCCCGGGTCGAGCATACAGCGTGGACAGGCAAAGCCATAGGGCCCAGCCAAGTAGGGCAGCTGGCTCGGGCAGGTGCGGATTTGGCTGCGCCAGATGGGGGATTTGGCTGGGGCAGCTGGGGATTTCGCGGGGGGAGGTTGGGATTTGGCCGGGCCAGGTAGGGGATTCGGCCGGGGCAGGTCGGGATTTGGCCGGGCCAAGTAGGGATGCGGCCGGACCGGCTGGGAAATGTTGCCGGGCCAGGTAAGAATATCTCGCGGCTCAGGATGTGTGCCCGGGGGACACCCCCGGAATTTGGCCGGGCGAGCGGTACTGCATCCCTCCGGTGTGGGAAGGGTCTCGGACTAAGGGTAATGGCCAGCAGTGCCCTGCAAGGCTGCACGACAACTTCGTCTGGATGCAGTCCTGTGTGCGCGGTGGTGCTGGCGTGCTAAACTGGTGCGTTGGAATGACTTGCAACCCTTATTACTATTAAGCAGTACGAGCTGCAGCATGGTTCCTGACACAGACGATATCTACCAGTAGTACCAGCGAGCTGAGGGGCAAAGTCCGGGCTGGGTGAAGCTGCGAACGTGCCGGGGTTGCCTGGAAGGTGGCGAAGCAAGTCGGGTGCTTCTTCCTCGCCTCGCACGTTCACTCGCCGTTGTCCCTATGCTGTTTTATTCTTTACCTATAAAAATAGCGCGTACGTGCAGGTTAGTATTGAAGATCGGCTCATCAAAGCCGGTTCCGTAGACCCCATCGCGACCGTAGCTCAGACTCGCCCACGCGCACACAGCCTATCACACACACTCGTCAAGCCATATATCCCAAACTTGCAATCAATCTCTCATCGCCTTCAGCGCTTCGCACTTGCGCCCGCTTCTTCGCATTTAACTGTCGCCGCAAGTCACCAAGGATGGGTTGCTGCACTACGATATGCAAAAATTTGTTTCTCGGGTTTGTTGGCCTATGCAAGGTGCGGCGCATTGGAACACGAGCGTTGGAGCGCAGGGTGTTGCGAGTACCGGAGCGTCGATTGGACGACAAGCGTCTTAAGCGTGCTATTCGATGCTGGCGTGTGGCTCCATTATATTATGTCGTGTCCCAGTATTGCGTGCTGCTTACTCGACTCGGCTGCATACTCGACTCGTCATCCCGCACCTCGGTTTGAACCGGGTTCAAAGTCGCAGGCGCCCGCACCTAGACAGAGAAAGCGGCTTCAAACACCGCCACATAGTAGCTTGGTTGTATGTGTTGTTGAGAGACTTATGATCTGACCGCCTTCCTCCACCCCTGCGCCACCCTCTTGACTGCCCCTTCCAACCGCTGCCACTGCAGGTGGGGTTGAGCATCGCCATCATCATCATCGTGGCAATCCACCTTCAGGACTATAAATTCTCCGGCTCCGGGACGAACACCAGTGAGTGTTTTGGGGTGGAGCGACGCGGGTGCGCACGCATGAAACCACCCTCGCACGCATATCACCAAGCCACGGCACGAGCCCTTGCTGACCCACACACCGGGCTATCATCACCGGCCCTGCCTCCAGCGCCTCACCGGCAGCTTCCCTTTCCTGAATGCTGCCAACCTCCCTCCCACACGACTGCCACAAACAGCACTCACTGGCAGCTGCCTGCTGTCAAAGGATTTCACCAACCAGGACTACTGCAACTACGCCTACGCGGTGTGCGGCATCAGTATGTGCGTATCTCTCGCCGCTTCGCTCTTCCTGGTGCGTGCTTACCGCGTGGGGTCCAACACCCCAGCACCGGGCCTTGGGTGGTACCAGTGAGCTGCCAGGGAGGCGCAGAGCCTGCTGTAAGAAGCCCGGCGCAGTGCTGGGCTCGGTGCCGAGCGCCGACTGTCCTTGTATCCCAACGCCGCGCATCTTCCCCGCGCTCTGTGCGCTGCATTTCCAGTGCTGAGCGTGGGTGCTGAGTGTCGGTGCATAAACATTGGGAATGGGTGGCCCTCCTAAACCCTGCCGCTCCCCACTGCCACGCGCGGTCACTCCCGCCCGCAGTGCATCACCTGCAACGCCTGCGGCTGCGGCTCCTGGGTCGAATTCATCCTGTACCTGTGCCAGTGCGCCTGGTGGGTCATCGCGGCCTGCGTCTTCTCGCGGGCCGCCGCCGACGCCAACGATGTCGTCGGGCTGAACGGCCAGGGACTCCCGCAGGAGAACTGGCGCACCTCGGTGCCCGTCATCTCCTGGGTGATCTCGGTACGTTGCTTTGCCCGGAGGTCGTGGGGAGTGCCTACTGCCTGCAGGCGTCGGCGTGACACGGCGGCTGCGCCTTGGCAGCCGCCTTGGGTGCGGTGCGGTGCGGCACGGTCGACGGCGGGGTGGGCTGGGGACCCGGGGTGCCGGATATTTTACCTGGCAGTAGCATGCAGGGTGCATCTGTGCTTCATTTGCCAATGTCAATTGCTCGTTTCCCCTCGCCCTTCCGCATGCCGCCCGCTCGCCTGGTGTGCCGCCACCGCCCCGCCCACCGTCGCTGTCTACTGCCGTGCGGGTGCGCAGGTGCTGGCCTTCCTCGCCGCCATCATCTCCCTGGCTGACGTAAGTGGGGCGCGCGGGGCTAGGGCCACACACAGCACTGGGTGGGACAGCCCAATACGCCCAGGTGCCTACCTACCGTACTGCAAAGGGTGGTGGGAGAGGTGCCGGTCCGTTGGCATACTGAGAATTCCGCACCTTACATTTAGGAAGCGACTCGGATCAGCAGTCTGATTGCGAGCGTCAAGGCTCCTGTCGCATCCGGGCCCTCTTAGTTTATCCTACCCACCCATGCATGACAGGCTGTGCAGCGCTTGGCCCGCTGACCCACATCATCCCGCCATTCCGTGTGCACATGCACGCGCACCGCGCCGCGCTTGCCCGCGTGCAGGCCATCAAGTGCTGCCGCGACTGCTGCTGCTCCGGCGATGACAGCGACAAGGGCAAGAAGGAGAAGAAGGACAAAAAGGCGAAGACGCCCCCGCAGCCGGCGTACGAGCCGCCCAAGGGCCAAGACCCTGCGGTGCGCGCCAATGCGGTGTAAGGAACGGGGATAGAATGACAGCGGCGAAGATGCGGCGGAGTGCCGTACGTTTCGGGTAGAGCCTCTGTGTTGGCATAGACGGTAGCGGGCCCGTGTACTGTACTGGGAGTGTGGGACACCCCAAGGCTCCATGAGGTGGGGTGACTCGCGGCGTCGTGGGTGTAGGAGTGCGGGGAAACGGCCTGCATGTCAGTTTACCGCGCGTTATACGAGTACGCATAGGGTTGGGGTTGTCTGTGATGGCGTGTTTGGCGTACATACGGGAATGGTGATTTGCATTTCAAATGTTGGTGCATACATTGAGCTCCTTGCGTGGGGCGTGCTGATACTGTGGCATGACGCATGCGTAGTGCTTGCGGGCGGTTGTGCTTCTGGTCCAGCCCTTCGTGTGCATATAAATTGGCTGGGGTTTTCTGCGGCCCAGACATCAGGCGGGCCGGTTCGTGTGAGTCTACTGCCAGCGCAGCTAGACTAGACTATATGTAAAGCTCCAGATTCCGCGGAAATCGGGCAGGCTCATGCGGGGGCCTCGCTAGCTCTTAAGCCCGGGCGCGTCATTACCGGGGCCTCTTCTGATGCAACTGTATAACATTGGTTGCGCATACCGGTATACTCGTACAGCACCACCTCTGCGCGCCCTCGTACAGCATGAGCACAACGAAACCCTGTTATAATAATGTCAGCAGCTACGCCAGCAACTGTAAATAGTACTCACTGGGAGACAAGAAAGGTGGCTCTCCCTCTCAAGCGTGCGGGTACCGGTGGCATAGGTGAGGGAGACGGTTCCCAGCCACTCACTGCAGCCCCAGTAGCCAGCGTGTGATGCAAGCACGACATCTAAATGCACACAGGCATCCACGCAGAGCGGCGGCCCTAGCAGTTCGCGTAGTAATACGCCCCAGCGCTACACCTGCCGCCGGCTGCGCCATTCTCAGGCATCTGATAATAAGCAAGGCTCCCCTCATCTAGGGAACAAAAGGCTGAACCCACACGCACAACGTCACTCCGTCTGAGGCCAAACCGGCCTGCCCCCGAGAATCAGCCCTCATACCTGCCTTGCCCCCACCCCCAGACTCCAGGCATCGGAAAACTGTTTAGCGGTTGCCCCAAGCATTAAAAGTTTATCGCTGCTGCTGTCGCGCTCAAAGTAAAGGATGAAGGCGATGCCCCTGGACGTGCCCTCAACGGACACCTAGCATGCCCGCAGCGAACGCAGCCGATTAATGAACGACAACAAACAGCACAGCAGGCACCATGTTCCACACAGGCGCTTATCAAGACACCTGCGCGGTTTGGAATCGGCAGGACCCCGAAGCGCGGCGTGTCAATCGACTTCTGCTGAATGTGCATAATGTGTTGTCATAGTAACAAAACGAACGGCGTGGCTCAGCACGGCCCATCATGTTGTATTTCAGCATTTAGGCAGAGCAATAGCAGTAGCAATCGAGGCACAAACACAGCGACGAGGTTGGTTGACAGACCCAAAGGCATTGGATGGGCTGGCATCAATGGGACTGGCATGAATTGGGCTGGTGTCCACACCCCTCCATTAAACGAACAACACCAAACGAGCGCAAGATTGCTGTGCAGCAGTAGCAGTAGTAGCGGCAGTAGCAGCAACAGTGACACACACGTGTCCCTGGATGGGTCTCGTGCTTGATTTGCGTTCAATCCAGTCCACCATACCAGTCACCGTTTCGGTGAGCGTTGTTTATGAGACTAGCTAGGCTCGCTCTCCAGCTACCATACTTTGTGCCGCAGCTGCATCTTCTGATGTGCTAATCATCATCAGCACACTACTCCTGGCATGGGATCTGGTAACTCGGGTATTTATGTGTACGTATCACACCATCCAGGCGAGAATGAAGTAACACAATTAACGCACGTGCTATCACAACGTACGAGCGCAGTGGTGCCAGCGAGCACCCATGCATGTACGTGCACTGAACTGTCAGTCTGAAGGGCGGGAGGCTGCTCACGTGTTTGCATGCACAGTGGTAATGCGCGCGCTCCTAGGCAATCGAAGAAGAACAATAATCTCAAGCAACCCGCAAATGCTTCTTCCAGCAGAGGTAGGATCCCATTTCGGGATCCCGGCAAGCGAGCTTATCATCTAGGCGTCCACCGCCGCCTCCTGGACATCGTCGCTCCAGCTAGCGCCGGATGGGGGTGCCGCAGCCACCGGCGGCGGCGCTGCCGACGGCGGTGTGGCCGACTTGGGACCCTTCGCCGCCGCCGGGATGATCACGCGCGGCGAAGGCGATGACAGCGCCGCCGGCGGCATGGCGGCGGCGGCAGTAGCAGCGTGCTGCTGCTGAGCCGCGGCCGCCGGCGACGGCTGCTGGGGTGGCGAAGACGGGTGGGACAGGCTGCCGCTGCCGCCAGCTGGCTTTGTCATGCCCGCAATAAAGCCCGTGGAAACCTGGCCAACGCTGACTCTGCTGGATGACGGCCCTGCTGCTACAGCCGGGTCCGCCGCCGCTGGCCCTACGCCGCGGCTGCCGCCGTGGTGGCTGCCGCCGTGGTGGCTGCCGCCGTGGTGGCTGCCACCGTTATTAGTCATGGCCAGGACCGAGGGCCGACGCATAGCCGACGAGCCCGTGTATGCCTGCTGTCCCGGGGGGAGCATGCCACCAGCGCTGCTGCTGTGGCCGGTGGTGGCTGGTACTGCGGGGAACTGCACGCGCCAAGCGCCACTGGCACCGCCGCCGTAGGGCGTGTGGTGGCTGCTGGCGGCAACGGAGTCACGGTCATCATCATAGGCTTGGTCGAGGTCATCCGTCATGCTGCCACCCTCGGGCACCTGTATGTGCGCGTGGGAGTAAGTGGGTAGCTGTGCTCATGTATGCAGGCATATCCACGCGATCTAGGTGTGGGTGCAGTGCTTGCAAGCGGCATGGCATGAAGTACGGTACCGTCAATAATACGGTACCGTAGTTCACATGACAACGTTTCAAACAAGCAGAAGTATCAAGAAAGGACAGGTAGCAGTAGCTGCCC
Source organism: Chlamydomonas reinhardtii (assembly GCF_000002595.2). Lineage (NCBI taxonomy): Eukaryota > Viridiplantae > Chlorophyta > Chlorophyceae > Chlamydomonadales > Chlamydomonadaceae > Chlamydomonas > Chlamydomonas reinhardtii. The sequence continues at coordinate 4,908,303 of NC_057019.1, forward strand.
AATTAACGGGTATCCGAAACGAACACAAAAGCCCCCGCTGCCGCCGTCACGTGCCCGCATAATAACCTCCGTTTGCAAGCCAGCTGCTGCCCGTGCGTTCGTGGCACTCACCACTTTGCCGCTGCCCACGCGGGAGCCCCCCGGCTGCTGCTGTGCCGCCGCCGCCTTGGCGCCGCCATTGCTCATGCTCATCGCGCGGCTGACTCGCGACAGGGTCCGACTGATGAAGGACTTGTCTCGGTCGTCCGCGCTGGTGCCGCCCTGCACACGTACATATGCGACGTACGCACGTAACAAAATCAACGCATTTAGCGATCGAGTCAAGCGAGCGAGGTGAAAGCAAGCGGTCGCGGGTGCGGCAATTAGCCCCGAAAATGGATGGCGCTTAAGCACGTTACCTATACTCGGCCATGGAAGCAAGTGCGACGCTTCCATGAGTAGGAGGGCGGTCCATCTCGCTGTCTCCCTCCTTCCCGACTCCGCGCACGCACGCACCTCAATGTCTGGGTCGCAGCCGGCAGACAGGCGCGGCAGCAGCATGAGCAGCAGCGCCAGCCCCACGCAGCCGACCATGATAAGGTAGACCCCCAGCAGGTTGGCGAAGGTGACGGTGGTGGTGGGGTCCACCTGGGAGCGCGTGTGCCAGCGGGGAACGGTACTTGACATCAAAATCAGAACTTGGCAATGGCTAAATTGTAGGCAACCCCTCTGTCCATTAAGGAAATTTGTACGTTCAAGTCTTCGTCGATTGGAAAGGAAAGGGGTCTTCTCAGTGTGGATTACCGTACGTTAGGGAAATGAGCGCGCGCACCTTGCCGCACTTGCTCTCCCGGATGTACGCCAGCTCCAGCGTTTCATACATGCCCTCCTCAATCAGCGCCGCCAGCACCTGTGTGTTTGGCGCGAGCTGGTTGGTACTGTGTTCCCACGACAGCATCAGGCGCCCAGGGCGGGTCACACAGACCGTACACTTGCACCCAAACACACTCAATCCCGCTCGCGCCCGCCGCCCGCCGTGGCTGTACGCCACAAGCAGCAGCAGGTCCGGCTGCTTGCACGCGTGGGTGCGGGCGCGAGTAGCGCCCAACCACACGATGACACACACACACACACACACACACACACACATACACACACACACACACACACACACACACACACACACACACACACACACACACACACACACGCACACACGGGGAGGCCCCAAGGGCGCTATGTAGGCCCCACCCGCCCGCCTGCCCACCCCCATGCCACGCACCCGCCCCCTCACAACCCAGCAGCAGCTCAGCCAGCTAGCTAGCCACGCACGCACGCACCTGATTGTAGTCTTCGATGAAGCGCTGGGAGACGCCCAGCCCAAAGCCCACCGCGTTGTTGACGTACTGGAACATGCGGCCCACGATCGTGACATCGCAGCGGTCCGCCAGCTGGTACCTGAGGCGTAACACACGCGCACACACACAGGAAAGAACGCGCATACACGGGTTTCAGAAGTGCTGGTGGTTGTCCAGGTCCTGGTCTCTCCCGCCCCGCCCCTGCGCCCGCCGCACGCCCACCCACACATACGCCTCCCCCCCCGCCGCCGCCCCGTCTACCCCGTCCCCGCGCCCCTACGGCCCCGCCCCCGCGCCCCTACGGCCCTGGCCCCTTCCCACCGGTACCCGCCCCCTCCCCACCGGTACCCGCCCTGCCCTCTCCCCACGCACCGCAGCCAGGGGCTGTCCAGGATGAGCGCGTCCAGGCCGCCCGAGGCCACCTGCGGCAGCATTTGGATTTGGATGCAGCAGCATTTGGATGTGGATTTGGATGCGGGGTCGCATGCGGGGTCGCATGTGTGTGTGTGTGTGTGAGAGAGAGAGAGAGAGAGAGAGTGTGTGTGTGGGTGTGGGTGTGTGTGCATGCATGACAGGTTAGAGTGGATGGCTGGGTAGGACGCGTCTCTCACTTTCCCCCTCTTCATCAGGCAATCCTCACGCATGCATACACCACCCACCCACAACGCCCCAGCACGCCGCCGCGCATCTACCACGCCGCCGCCCGCATTGCCTCGCTCCGCCGCTAGCTAGCTGTTGCGTGCAACAATCCGACTCCCCCCCCCGCCACCCTCACCATGTCAAGCATGCGCAGGCCATCCGCCTCCGTGTCCCAAGGCAGCGGCTCCGGCCTGTTAGTGAGTGTGCAAAAGGTTAAGCGAGTGCGTGGATGGATGGTAAGGCACGCGTGATGAGCGAGTGAGCGTTGAGTGTGGGAGACAGGCGATGGAGGAGAGCCCGCTGCTCTGCATGTGAGAGTGAGCCAGATGTTGTACAAGGCACGTGCGTGCGTGGTCGCGCATGCAAGTAGTAACAGCAGTTGAAATTATGGAGGACAGCAGCAGCATTCTGTACCTGATGCCGTACTTCATGAAGTTCTTGGCGATGGCGTCCCACGTGCCCACCTGTGTGTGTGTGTGTGTGTGTGTATGTGTGTGTGTGTGTGTGTGTGTGTGTGTGTGTGTGTGTGTGTGTGTGTGTGTGTGTGTGTGTGTGTGTGTGTGTGTGTGTGTGTGTGTGTGTGTGCGCACATGATCAACGGAACGCTGCACATGCACTCCAGCAATTAAAAGGCATTGCAGTTTGCAGCATCACACATGCAACCATCTATCTCGAGCGTGCACTAGCTGTGATGCGTGCTGCCCAGCCACGCACGTATGCATGTCATGCATGTGCCCACCCGCCCACCCCTACCTTGCGGCCTGGAAGGTCGGCAATGCCGCTGATTTTAGTCTGCGCGTGATGATGAGAAATGGGTTCGTTGGGGTGCGCGTGCGCGGAGAGCAAGGGGGGGAGGTTAGGGAGGTTGGGGAGGTTGGGGAAGTTGGGGAGGGCGGAAAGGAGGGTTGGAGGGGAGGGCGCGTGGGGAGGGGAGCCGGGGGAGGGATCGGAGAAGCGTTAAGCAAGGACCCGCGCGCGCTGCTTGTGCGGTACGTATGTATGGTCCTGTCCTGCATATGGAGGCCGCAGCAGGTGCATGCTCCGCAGCTAGCTAGTCGTGTGATGAAGCAAGCAAGCAGCATTTACATAAAACACGTGCGTCATGGACCAAACCCAAACCCACAGCGCCGCACCTACCTGGATGTTGACGGCTGTCAGGCGCGCAGTCAAGCCTACAAGCAATAAGATAGAGGTAGCATGCTTCTTAATGCGCGGGGCTGATTGACACGTGCGCGCGTGCGTGCTTACGTGTGAAACATCTTTCTCACGTCCCCGCCGCCCACCCGTCCCGCCCATCCCACCCACCCACCGGCGGTGTATGTGGAGATGGTCACCAGCACCACCAGACCCCAGCCTGCGCGTGCAACCGAGTAGCTCGCGTGACGACGTACGTACGTGTGACGATGTGCAAGAAGTTTATGTAATAACGTGTGCGCACACGCACACGGCGGGTAGGTAGGTACGTACAGTCGGCCACCCGGTAGGTCAGCATCTATCAGTAGTGATACGGTACGCATATCGCCGTACACACACACACACACAAATGCATGCGTCATCACTCGCTCACCCAGCGCCATCAGCTTGCCGGGCAGGGAGGTGACACGCGGCTCGTCCACCGTGTTCAGCAGCTTGCCGTACGTGCGGTACGTAGCCTCGTACATGCCGGGCCGGAACCCAGCCGGGTACTTGACCTGCAGCGAACGCGAATGAAAGTGCGTACGAGCGAGGTATGATTCGCCGCGCTCTTGGGACTCTATCCATTCATGCATGTATGGAAATGAATCATGCGAACGTACGGCGGCACGGCGGCACAAGTGACAAACATGTACGCATATATGCAGCAGGACATTATAAAGCCCCTGCCGCATGCCGCATGCACCACTGCTGACATATGCAAGCATGCAGCTAGCTTCTGTTGGCACTATCAACAAACTCATCCGCCACACCCGCAGCCATCCCGTACGCCGCCATGCGCCGCAGACACGCGCTCGCTCCCATCCACGCAGCCACTCTTGCAAGCAAGGCCTACCTTGCCCATCCCGCGGCGCGTGAAGTCCCGCTCCGCGCACCACACCAGCAGCGAGATGCCCATGCCGGATATGAGCAGCGCCAGCCACACCTGCCAGTTGAACACCTGCACGTGTGCGTGTGTGTGTGTGTGTGTGTGTGTGTGTGTGTGTGTGTGTGTGTGTGTGTGTGTGTGTGTGTGTGTGCGGGAGAGTTTGCGGCTTCACCTAAAACACACAAAAAACACCCTGCTTGCTTGTTGCAATAGTGCGGGAAACTGATGACATGCACGGCAAGGGCAAACAAGATGATTATGAGTTGCGTATAGCATGGTGCATGTCTGCGGGATGTGGTTATAGGAACGCAAGCGTGCTTGTGCTAGCTGACGCGGTGGGGTTACGTGCGCACGTTGAGGTGCTGCATGTGCGCGTGTTAGCTATTTGGTTAGATAGATGGCGCTCGCTTTGTGTTGAAGGATGAGGTAGGTGTGGATGGGCTATCCTCGAGCTGCGTGCATCCTGCTCTCGCGCACCTTGGTGAAGCCCCACGCGTCGCTGGTCTGCTTGAGCACTCCCACCGCCACTGCGTAACCGGACCTGTTTATTATGAGGCAGCAGCGCATGTGTGCGCACGCACATTCAAGATGGACTGTATGTGTGAGTGTGTGCGTGCAAATGTGTAGTGTGCGATTAGTGAATGTCTGTTAAGCGGGTGTCTGGCCCGTCCCACGTACGCCTCAGAAGCACAATCAACAGGCTAGCTGATGATAGGCAGGCGACTAGATAGCATGCACGGCCAGCAGACAGACGTACGGACGGAAGCTTCGAAGCTCAGGACGGACATATCATACGTACAGGGACGGACACACTGACCTGAAGGTAGGCACGGAGAAGCGCACTGCATTGGCCAGGTCGGTGGTGGTGACGGGGATGGAGGCGGGCGCGATGTCGCAGTGTGCGGGGTCGTCGGGCGGCAGTGTCAGGCCCGTAGCCATGGCGCCCCAGTCCATGACCTGCACGTACGAGGGAGCGAGCGAGCGCGGGGCGGGTTACTTGTAGAGCGAGGTGGCTGGGCGGGGGTGCGAGCGAGACAGCAGCAGGTTGGTAGGTAGGCAGGTAGGGAGTGAGAGCGCGGTTCGTTGGAATATATGGCTGCGGCGGCACGCAGGCTGCTGCTGGTGCGTGTTGCTGGTAGCGCCGGCGGCTTGCATGAACGCTTGCGCAAAGCACGCAGCGTAGGGGTTCGCTTACTAGCATGGCGTATGCACATTGACGTGAGCGGGCATACAAAACGAAATTAAGGAATAAATAAGCACAAGCACCGGCGCATCTAAAGGAGGATATGCTCTGCTTGCGTCCCCACGCACCGCACTCCGCTCCTCCACTGTAAGACCAATCAAGGGATGAGATAGTATAGCATGACCCTAGCGCTATCTTGATATGAATCGGCCATCCAGGGCACTAACACTATTGCATACTGTACCTTGCCGCGATCCCCGCTCATGTAATCAAATAGAATCCAAAAAAGCTGGTGTGGGGGCTGGGTGGGTGGACTCGTGTTGCAATGATTGTTTTAGGCAGGGTGGGCGGCAGTGTAAAATAACCCAGATGGGTGCGGACGAAAACCCTCGTATGAACAACAGCAGCAACCCTGCCATAATCGGCCACTGCAGTGCGAAGCCAGAAACAAGGGTTGCGGTGCGAAGCCAGAAACGAGGGCGGGCTTGCAGGCTGGGTTGGCGGCATGGCGTGCATTTACTACATGCTTTGTGCCGCCCACTTCCAGGGTGGCATGAATGTAAAATTATGCCGTTTAGGGGTGGGCGGTGCCTTAAGATTACGATTTTAGGGGTGGATGGGCGGTGCCTGAAGAATCTTTTTCTGGGCGGGGTGCCTGGGCGGCGTCGTGTGTATGTATATATGGGGACGGCCACGCTCATAGTGTGACACTGGCTTATTCACATAGACGCCCCAAAGCATCCAACGGCGGACCTTCCGCCGACCAAATTGATGCTTCCTTCAACCGAAGTAAGTTAAGGTGGGACCGTGGGCGCAGGTAGGGACGACTGCGCGATCCACGGCGGAGGGACGGACCCGAGACCCACCTGGATTGTGTACTTGAATCCCAACCTCTGGACGACGAGATCAAACAGGTCCACCTCGTATCCGGACAGAGTGTCTGCGTGCGTGCGTGCGCGCAGTGTGCGTTAGGATGGTTCAGGTGCGGACATGAGCGGACATCTGCGTCGTGGCAGCAGCCCAGCCACCCGCGGCGTACCGCTGGTTTCGTTGTAGATGACGAAGGGAGCCCAAGCTGAAGTGCATACTTTGAACGTTTGGTTGGCGTATGGCAGCTCAGCGGCACCGATGAATGCGCTCCTAAACAAAAGAAGCGCCGCAACACGCGCGCATCTCAGGCAAAACTGCCCCGCCATATTAAGTCCAACGATACTGCTTTCTTTGTTGTCGCGTTATAAGTCGATCGATGAATTGTCGCGCACTGGATTGCGTTAATTTCTCACTCGCATAAGCAAGCAGCAGCCTAGATTGCCCAGGACCTAACAATCTAAGTTACACGCTTTCAATGCTCGCGCAATGTTAAGGATAGCTATGAATTAGGGGACTCGAGTGACGATTCGCGACTCCAAGGCACCGGTTGTGCGTTAGGCAGTTGCGGAAGGGCGCATAATATATATCTCAGTCTGTCCGATCATACTTTTGTGTTCTTCTTGCAGGCATATCTCTGTGCTATTGCATTTGCTGTGGGGCTGGCGCCCTATGCAACATTACACTTCTACGCGACCTGGACATTCGCACAATCAAAGCAAGATTACCATATGCATGCGGTGTTATACTTGTTTTGAAGCCCTCAAGAAGAGAGCTCGCGCGGTATCATCGCGCCTTGCACCGGGAAGAATTAATTATGTGCGGATTACGAGTTTTAGGGTTTTTCAGGGTTTAGGGTTTAGGGTTAGGGTTTGGGTCCCAGGTGCGGACATTCTTCTGGCCAACATTCCTCTGCATCAGTCGCTGCCGGCCCCTCCATGTGACTCTGACTTGTGCTATGATTACAGCCTCGCTCCACCCGCTGCTGGCTGTACGTCAGTACGCAAGCACAGCGCCTCGACAGCCAGGGTGTCGTGGAATTCCGCATGTGACTGGTGTGTGATGTGGCGTAATAATCTTCTAGGGGCTGTGCAGGGTGTGCCGCAAGTGACCTGCCTGTCCTGCGTTTCGGTGATGACGTACGGCTTGTCTTCCCAGCCATGGCGGGCCGCATGGGCCGCGCCGTACTTGATGGCACTCAAACGCGACCTGACCCGCTGGAGTTGCCGCAAGGCGCCAGTGCAAGCTAGCAGAATGACTTCCCGCGCAAGCTAGCAGAACGACTATCACCCTATGTCAACTCACACCCAATACCAGGAGCCTGCATGCCCTTGTCCGCACCTCTCGTCAACCGTGCGGACGCAGCCCGCCAGCACCCATGTTGGGTAGCAGCGGCAGGTGTAGCCCACCACCATCAGCCCCCTGCAGAGTGGCCGAGAGCGAACGCGAGCACGCACAGGGATTGCGGGAAGGGTGTGTTTATGCTGATACCGTAACAGCAGGGCCCCTCCCCCGGACGACGGCGAAACAGCGAAAGGTGGCACCCTAAGGGAAAGTGAACCCGTGCGGCACTGCGGCATGCTGTCCAACCACAATGCCTGCCACACTTGTGCATTTAGGCGCTGCACGGGGCGTAGGCCCCTGTGCCGCCGCGAGGTGTGGCGGGCACGCGGGGCCAGCAGGCTTGGCGAGGTCGCGGTTAAGCTCGCCACCACTCTCATGCCACTCGCCCCTGGTCTCATGCCACTCGCCCCTGGTCTCATGCCACTCGCCCCTGGTCTCATGCCACTCGCCCCTACCCTCATGCCACTCGCCCCTGGTCTCATGCTCCGACCCCCCCCCCCCCCACACACACACACACGCACACACACACACGCACACGGTGGCAGGGCGCGGAGTGCTGGGCACTGCAGACGCCACTGCCTTGGGACTGGCATCAGCGCAAAAGCACCTCCCCACGCCGGGACGCACCGCCCGCCCCCCCCCTCCCACACATGGGCAGTACACCATGGCGCGATTACCGTTCCGAGGGTTCCGACCATGACTGGGGCACGGGGCAGCGCACAAGCACCTCGTGCCCGCCGCCCCTCCCCCTTCCTCGCCCTTCCCCGCTAGCGCATGCATCCCCGTGGTGGATCCAGTGCACTGGAGCGGGGGAGGGAGCACTGGGGGGGCACTTCGGGAATGCGGGCCGTCTTCCCGCCCTCGGCCACGCGCTCGCGCTGTCAGGGCAGGCTGAGCCACGGCCCCCTCAAGCCGCGACGCTTGTGCGTTGACGGGGCCCCGGGGTCCGAGGGCCGTGCCCAGCCGCGACGGTGGGGGACATTCGGTGGTGACTAGGCTAGGCTAGAGGTTTCGGGAAGGGTGGCGCAGGGCAATGGGCGGCACGTTTTCCGTGTGCCTGTTACGGTGCCCCTGCTTCCGTGCCTGTGCCTCCTCCTATCCGTGCCTCCGCCTGTGCCTCCCTCTGCCTCCCTGCCTTCCTTATGATTTGAAACTTTGAAACCACATTCAAGGCGGCCGTCACGGCAGTACCCGAGGGCAGCCTGGCACCGACTGGCACGTTTCGGCAGTTTTGAAGCGGTCCCCGCAGGCTTGGCGGGGGGAAGGAATTTCTCCCCGCCCCCCCCGTCAAGCCTTCCAAGGACGCGACCGGCCACGGACAAGGTAATTTAAATAGAGCGTTTTTTTAACTGACGCGGCCTGGCGCTTAGAGCGCAAGCGGTCGATTACCCCCTTCTCACCGTCGTTCGCACGTCCCGCAACGCCCCACTGCGCCTCCAGAGCACCTCCCGAATAGATACCTCTTTTATTGAACTAGAGATATGCTGAAGTTGCTGGTGGGGTTACGGAATTCGCGACATTGGCTCAGTAAATGCGTCGGTAGTTCACAAGTCGTACAGCGGGCCCTGTGGCCCTCGGCCACCAAGTCAAAGGTCCTACATTACTCTAACTACACCACCAATGTGTGGTCGGAAGTTTTTGGGCGGGGTCCCGAAGACGTCCCCAACACGTTTTGACCAGGTCCCATGCAGCCTGATATTGGATCCAGGCCTTGCACGGGCCCCTCCCCGGGTCCCAACCCTATGGCCCACCATGCCCTACACGAATACAGGGCTTGGCCGCTCAAAGGTACCCTCACACCTGAGGCGGGGAAGCCGCCAGCCCACGACTTGCAGCCCAGGGCACTCGTGATGGAACATGGCAAGGGGCAGGAAAGCGTAGTCCCGATGTGTGTGGCTCCCACCCGTGCCCACCCGACTTGCAGCCCAGGGCACATGCAAAGTTGGAAACACAACTGCCTTGACCCCTACCACGCCCCCGTACGGTATGCCCTACTGCAGGACGCAGGAGGCAGGAGGCTGGCGCACCCGACGCCGAGGCCGGCAGACTGCGTCCCGGAGTGTCCTTGCTTGTGGGCGTGGGCGCGCATGACTTCCAGTGCAAGTGGTGTGGAGTGCAGGCGCACGCTTGCCTCCAAACTCTGCCGCTGTGCCGCCGGCCGGCCGGTGTGCAGTTCGCGCCATAAAGGCAGCGGCCAAAGGGCGAGCTCTCAACATCACACGCACACACGCAGCTTGCGCGGCTCATTCATTCCGGGGCCCCCTTCGCGTAACAGCGCAGCCAGGGGAGGCCCTCCCCTGAGCGCAGCTGCCACCGCACTGAAGAGCACTGGAGCGCACCACAAAGATGCTGTAACCACTTAACGCCCTCAGCAGCTTTTGTCCTTCTACCTGCTTCCGCTCTACTTGTCATCGCCGTCTGTTCGGCCCGAGTGCTCGACTCGGCGCACAGCGGGTCACAAACTGCATTGACGCCCTGGGTAGCCGCAGCCGCTGCCGTCGCCGCCGCAGCAGCGGCCGTTGACGCTATGCGCGCGCCTGGCGCCAGCTGCTGCCCCGGCAATGCCACGCCTCGATGCAGCGCCGCCAACGGACCAACCCCCCTCCCACCCCCGACGCCGCCGGCGCGGATGCTGCACTATTCGCTGGCGCTGCTCCCCTCCCGCACCCCAGCAGCGGCCCACGCACGGCCCCCATCAGCAAGCAACCCCATGCCCGCCGACATCTCACCCAGCAGCTCTCCTAAGCCGCCGAGCCCGCCGCCGCCGCTCCCGCCAAAACCTGCGCCCGCCGCCGCCGCCGCCGCCCTGTCCTGAGCCAACGGTTGCGGTTAACGGTCCGCATGATGAACAGGACGCCCTCATCGAAGTCCGCGTCGTCGTCATCGCTGCTGCGATGATGGACTGCAGCAGCTTGTTGACGTTGCTGACAGCAGCAGGTAGGGCCGCCGGCTGCCGGACGACGCGGCGGCGGTGCAGCCCCCGCCGCGGCCGACTGCTGCGCCGCCATCATCGCCGGCGGGGCCACCTCGGCGAGGTCGGGGTGATGACGGAAAGGCGGACCGGCTGCTGGCGCCAGCGCCAGCTCTATCTGCCGACGGGGCCCTGGCTGGCGCGGGTGCTTGCTTGGTATCACATGCAGAGGCCGCGACGCCGGAGGCGACTGGAGCATGGCGCCCAGCGCCGGCGGCAGTGGCGCCCGCCGGCTGCGCGCCCGTGCGTGACGACTGCGACCGCGGCGCCGTCGCGCCGACACGTACGGGCGGCGAGTCCTCCCGCAGCACCAGCACTCGGACCACACACGGCAGCAGCGGCGACAGACAGCCCCGCAGCCCCGCTCCAAGCGCAGCAGTGAAGTCGGCGAAGCTAACGCGCTATCGCCGCCGCCAGCGCACCAGGGCCCTCCTGCGCAGCCGCACGCACCCTCCCCTGTTCAGCAAGGCAAATTGGTGTTTGGACCTGGACCACGAGGCCGCACGAGGGCCTTTCCCCAATCCCCACCCATTAGCCGTTGTCCCGCGTGTGGCCTTGTCCCCCATGCCCTCCTAGCCTCCCAAGGGACCGCAGACTTCCCCTGTGCAGGCCGATGATGGATGTAAAGAGGCCGTTGCCTCATACGCGCATTGGTTGGAGCAGCTGCCGACCACTTGCCATCGTGCCGATCCAACAGGTGGGGGTTTTGGGCTTTCGGACCTGCGCTGGGTCATTGCTTCTTGTATAACTTACACACTCATGCTCTGAGGGACGTTCAGCATGGCAAACCGCTGTTTAGCGCAACGACGGAGCAGCCACTCCGCTGCAGAAGTCTGTGCGAGTTCGGGATTTCGGGCCCCCTCGACCCGAAGCCCGTTTGTGGCGACTACGCAGCGAGCAAGGAAGCGAAACAAATTGGAACCGCTTCCTCACTAGGTACGCTAATGGTTATTCAAGGGCAAGTATAGTGAGCGCTGTGTTTAAGTAGATGCGGGTCCAGTAAAGCCTCGCTCCGGCCCCTCGCTGCCCTTAAGCTCGCAAGCTGGAACCGACCCCCCCATCCGGAGCCCCCATCCCGACCCCCTCTGCGCACCTCCGACCCCGCCCGCCCCGCTTACCACAATCTATATGCATGTGTGCGCATAGCCCAGAAGGCGCAGGGCCATCCCAAAGGCCCTGACCGAACTTCGCCTTGTCCATTGTCGCATGTTGCCCCCACACGCGCACCCTGCCCACGCCGCCCGCATCCACAGGAAAGTAAAGTAAGAGCTTTCACCACAGCAAGAGCCCAGGCGCTAGGACACTCCAAGGTGTGTTCGCATGTGGGGGCACAACGCGAGGCAAGGGGCTTTGGCCGTGCAAACAAGCCCAGCTAGTCACCAGGTCACCTAAGCTTCACAGGGTATAGACGTGCATGACAAGAGGAGGCGCGTAGACATAGATTCCAGGCCTCTGCCGTACTCCTAAGCGGGGTGCGGGGGTGCGGGCAAATCCTCGCCAGGCCTCGCCTGATATTAAGGCTTGGCGCTGTGGAAAGTGGAGCTCAAATTGAAGAGGTTGACATCAAGTTTGGGGGCGAAACGTGAGGAGGGGCAGGGGCGCCGATGGGGGTCGCGGCCGAACTCGCACAGACTTCTGCAGCGGAGTGAGCTTTAGCGTGGCTCGCGCCATTGCCTCGACTGAATGTGATGCTTTCTTGTTAAGATGCGACAAATAGATGACTTTATGATTGTGCAGTAGCCGTTTCGGGCATAGTATGAGCGAAAACGTCGGTAGCATCTGGTCATCGCCGTTTGCGGAGCTCCAGCTAACCCCTGCTTTGCGTCATTGGCGTCGGGAGACGTAGACAATACACCGAAGCTATGAACATCACGGATAGCAGTGTGCACTCAGCTGTCGCGGCCACTGTCGAGGCCACTGTCGCAACCAGCGCGCTGCCGCCGTCAACGGCGCCTAGCCTCGTCAGCGTGCTCCCCGACGGCGTGCTCGCGCGCATCGTCGCCGCCGCCGACAACCCCTCACGCCGTGCGCTGCGCCTCACCTGCCGCGCCCTGCGCCCCCTGGTGGACGCCGCCGCCGCCTCCCTCACGCTCTCGCGCTCCTCCGCCGCCAGCCTGGCCGCGCGCGGCCGGCTCCCCCACCTCACCCCCAGCCTCTCCCAGCTCACCCTCGCGCTGCACGACGCCGGCTCTCCCGCCGCCACACTGCTGCTACTGCCGCGGCTGGGGCTGCAGCAGCTACAGCGGCTCAGCAGCGTGACGCTGTCACTGGCCAGCGACCACGCGCCGCTGCCGGGGGCGGCGCTGGCGGCGCTGGCGGCGGCGCTGCCGGCCGCCACCACCCGCCTGGTGCTGCCGTACACACTCGGCTACAGCGGCGGCGTAGGTGCGAGCATCGGAGGAGGAGCTGCAGGCATCGTCGGAGGAGGAGGAGGAGGAGGAGGAGGAGGAGGAGGAGGAGGAGGAGGAGGAGGAGGAGGAGGAGGAGGAGGAGGAGGAGGAGGAGGAGGAGGAGGAGCAGCAGCAGGAGGGGGAGGGGGAGGAGGAGGAGGAGGGGGAGGGGGAGCGGCGGGAGGAGGAGGGGTTGGGGCCGGAGGCCAGGCGCCGCCGCTGCCGAGTGGCCGTCTGGACCTAGTCATGCTGAGGCGGCTGCTGGAGCGCTGCCCGCAGGTGGGGAGGGGGGCCGGGGGTGTGCAAGTGCATACGGGCGCGGCAGGGGTGGCGATAGGGGCAGCAGTGGCTTGGTGCTGGTCCGAGGCCACGGCGATGAGGTGGGACTGAGGACGCAAGACGGAGGGCAGGGGCGGCGTCCAGACGTGCCGTGACCCTGTCTGTGCACGCGGGCTTCAGAGCCACCGTACTGCTGCGGTGGGGGAGGGGGTACTCGTGGGGGTATTGTTCTCCAAACCCGGCTAAACCAAGACCCAGCCATCCCACAGAGCGCGAGGGAACTGTGGCCTGCACCTTTGTTTTGGACCCGCTTGAGCCCCACCTTGTCCTTCTGGGCGGTGTAGACGGTAGACCGTATAACAGCGACTCGCTTGCCATCGAGTGGCACCTCGGGAGGAGCGGCCGGCAACTAAAATCCTAAAACTCCAACGCGTAACATGTGTGTGCGACTGGCGCGCAGGTGCGGGAGGTGTGTCTGGAGGGCGGCTGTTGGGCGCGCAGTCGGGCGGAGCTGGCAGCCCTGGCGGCGCTCACCGCGCCCCGGGGCGGCGGCGGTGGCGCCGGCGGCGCCGCCGCCGCCACAGCCGCGGCCGCACATGTGGATACGGGCGCGGGATCGCGCGGGCTAGGGGACGGCAGCAGTGGCAGCGGCCATAGCAGTGGCAATGGCAGCGGCAATAGCAACGCCTGCAGCCCTAGGCAGGGACCCACCGACGCCGGCAGCAGGGCCGGCACGAGCGGTGACGGGTCCGGCGGCGCGGCGGTGGTGGTGGCAGCGCTGCGAGGGCTGCATCTGGCGGCGCCCGGCGGCGCCGACACGCAGGGCGCGCTGCCGCGCGCGCTGGCGGCGTTGTCTGGTCTGCGTCACCTGGACGTCTGGTTGGTTGCGCCAGCCAGCATGGCGGCGGTTGCGGCCGTACACAACCACCAGCTGGGCGGCGGTCCGGTCTACGACAACGGCGCCAACGGCCACGAAGCCGAAGCGGCGGATCCCGGCGGCGGGCAGGGGCAACACAATGACAACCACAACCAGCAGCACAACCAACAGCCTCACAATGTCTTCGGGCATCAGCATTTCAACGCCGCGGCGGTGGCGGCGGAGGCCGTGGAGGCGGCGGAGGCGGAGGCGGTGGCGGCGGCCTCGTCGCACCTGCTGCGCGCGCTCAGCGGGCCGGCGCTGTCTGGCCTGACGCGGCTGTGCGTGTGCGAGTACCAGGTGGGGCCGCGGGCCGCCCCCCACATGTCATCTCCCACCACCACCACCACCACCACCAAAACCACCACCACCAAAACCACCACCACCACCACCACCACCACCAAAACCACCACCACCACCATCTGGCTGAGGTACAAAACCATCTGCAAATGTGCACGCACTCAGCACCTGCCATCCGCCGCCCCCCGCACCCCGCACCCGGCACCCGGCAGTCCGGCACCCAGGCCAACCCCCTGGTCACACGCCGCCATCCATCCACCCCAGTGCATTTCCTCCCGTGCGCTCTCTACCGCATATGTCAATCCATCTTTCCCGCCCGCTGCCGCTGCCTCTGCTGCCTCTGCCGCCTGCTGCCTCTTCTACCTCTCCTGCTGCCTCCGCTACCGCCTCTGCTGCCTGCTGCCAACCCCCTGCTGCCTCTGCTACCAACCCCCTGCTGCCTCCACTGCCTACCGCCTGCTGCCGCCTCATGGGCTACAGGGCAGCACGCCGGAACTGCTGGAGGTGGTGGCGGGGCTGGCGCGCCTGGCGCACCTGGGGCTGTCGGGGCTGGACGACACGCCGTACATACACGACGGACACATGGAGGTGCGCATGTGGGGGGGCGCATGTGGGGGCGCATGTGGGGGCGCATGGGGGGGGGGTGCGCATGGGGGGCGCAGGGGCGCGGCGGATTACCATACCCAAACCAGGGCACATGGCGGTGTCTGCAGCTGAGCAAGGGGGGGCACGTTGGGGGGGGGGTAGCCATCCATGGGATGGTGTGTATCAAATATGAAGTGAAGTGCCGACGTCCAGAGGTACAGCGGGCACACGCGACGCATTCCATACCGTTGTTTCGCCAGCGGCAGGCTGCTGGTTCCCCCGTGTTTCAGTGGCGGCTAACGCTAAAATACTAAGTTCCTATTGAAAGCAAGTAGTCTGGAGTAGTAGTGGTGATAAGTAAGGCTCGTTGGTAAAGAAGCTGAGTGCATGCGTCTAGGTGGCTAGCTTAGCTGCTGCGGCGCGAAACCGGGACCCCGCGAACTCACCTAATCGCTCAGCAATGCAAGCCACGCCAGAGCCGCGCGCGCAGGGGGAAGCACACACAGGAAATGGGCGAGCGGCAGTAAGGCGTGGCGGACTCAAACGGCAAACAGGCGGCACAGACATACAAGCAAACGTGCAATGCGAGTAGTAGTGAGAGCCAAAGGGGGCGCAAGGGGGGGTGGGCGCATTGGGGTGCGCAGGGGGGGTGCGCATAGGGGGGCGCATAGGGTGGACGCAGGGGTGCGGCGCAGGGGTGGGGCGCAGGGGGGGTGCGCATAGGGGGGGGGTGTATGGGGCGCGGCGGATCACCAGACCCTAGTCAGGGCACAGCGCGGTGCCTGCAGCTGAGCAAGTTGGCACAACAATCACACTCGCACTCTCACTCGCGAAAGAAGGGTTTGCACGCGAGCCCTGCTTCAGCGTCCCCTTGGCCTCGTGCTCTTCCATAGCATTTGACCTTGCGCTCTGACAACACGAACCAACATCGCACGCGCTTGGCGATCGCGCCCGTTACCTTACCGCACTTCGTCACTGCCGCTGTCTCGCTCGCAGCTGCTGGTGCGGCTGCCGGCTCTTCGGCACCTGGCAGTGGACCGCCTGGACCTGAGCTCGCCGCCGCCGCTGTGGGCGCTGACGGGGCTGGAGGTAGCGCTGGTGGCGCACTCGGCGCCGCGGCTACAGCACGTGTTCCCGGGAGGTGGGTGGAGCAGGCATCCATTCTTCCAAAGAAGCAGCGGGTGTTTCGAGGGGCGGGCGTGTGCTGCTTTGGATAATGTCACTGTAGCTTGACCGTGAGATCGTGTGTGTGTGTGTGTGTGTGTGTGTGTGTGTGTGTGTGTGTGTGTGTGTGTGTGTGTGTGTGTGTGTGTGTGTGTGTGTGTGTGTGTGTGTGTGTGTGTGTGTGTGTGTCCGCGCCTTGTGCATGGGTCCCAGGTACCGCATGGTTAGGAGGGGCGGAAACGGGAATGTGCTGGTTGGTATTGGTGCTGCCAACCCAATACTCGTTCGACTGGGTCACGGCTGCATGGGTTCCGGTCGCGGGCGCTGGTTGACTGCTTGCACCTCAGCCGTCCGCACCTGCACCGCGACAACCCTTCCTACATCCCGCCACCCCGCATCGCCCCACCCCACCCCACCCCCGCCCACAACAACGCGCCTGCTGCACCGCTGTGCCCTACAACTTCACCTCTTGATACATCATGACTGGAACCACCACCACCACCCCCGCATCCCGCACGCCCATGCTGCAGTGGTGAGCCTGCAGCTGCGCTGGCTGTGGGAGCAGGCCATGCGGCGTCTTGCGGGCTGGACGTCGCTGACCTCCCTCAGCCTGTCCAACCTGGACTGCTGCCTGGACTGGGGGCTGCTGCGCACACTATCCAGCCTCACACACCTGCAGGTGCGGGGCGCATGCGTGTGTGCGTGTGTGTGTGTGTGTGTGTGTGTGTGTGTGTGTGTGTGTGTGTGTGTGTGTGTGTGTGTGTGTGTGTGTGTGTGTGTGTGGATGTGTGTGGATGTGTTTGTGGATGTGTGTGTATGTGTGTGTATGTGTCAAGGCAAACAGAGACCGAGTGTGTAATTTTGGGAGCTGTTTTCCGTGCGCAGTGTAACGGATACGTTCAGGAGTGCGTCAAGGCCGCTTGCGTGCCCCAAACACACTGCCTTCACCCCCGACTATTATCGCGTGCCACTCCGTTGTCAAGCATAGGCCACGCTCTCCTCCTCGCTCTATTGCATTGGGTTCGGTTTAGTTTGGGCTGGAATCTACAACCCCCCAACCCAACCCCAACCCCACGCCCCCCCCCCCACACCCACTCGCATACACACACGCAGCTGTGTCGCGGCAGCAGCTACGAGCAGCTGGCCGAGCTGCTGTACCTGCTGCGTGCGCTGCCGCGGCTGAGCGTGCTGCGCCTCAGCGGCTGGCACTGCATGCGCCAGGGCGAGCCGGGCCGGCTGGCGCTGGGCGTCACCCGCGGCCTGGGGCTGGGGCTGGGCTCGTGGCTGGGCCAGGGCGGCGCAGGCGCAGGTGCAGGTGCGGGAGCCAGTGGCGAGGGTGCGGGTGCAGTGGCGGCAGCGGCGGCGGCGGAGGCGGCGGGGGCGGCAGGGCAAATGGAAGGGCTGTCACTGAGCGGCGGCGGGGCGGCGGTAGCCGGCGAGGGGCGTCTGGTGCCGTCGTCGCCCTGCCCCGCACTGCCCAGCACCGGTTCCAGCTCCAATGGCGGCGGCGGCTCCAGTTCTTCTGCGGCAGTTGCGGCGGCCTTTGCGGCGCTGGATCCAGACCTTCACCGGGCCTGGGGCCGCATCCGTGCCGCCGCCAGCGCCGCCGCCGCCGCCGGCGCCGCCATGGCGCTTCTGGGCTGCCTGCCCTCCCTGACCTCACTGGAGCTGCACGACTGCTCCGCGCCGCTGCTGCGATGCCTGGGTGCGTTGCCTGCGGAGCCGCCGCCGCCGCCGCCAGTGCCGCCAGCGGCACACGCGGGCGCGGGCGCCGGGGCTGGCGCCTCGTGCTCCGTCAGGGGCGGCGCCGCGGCCGGCAAGGGCTTGTTTGCGGGCGGGCTAGCGGACGCGGCCGCGGGCGAGGAGGAGGAGGATGGTGAGGTGGCGGCGGCGGCGCCTCCGCCGGCGTTAGCGGGGCTCCGGGAGTTGCGGCTGGTGCGGCTGTTGGACGTCATGGGGGAGGACGTGGAGGCGGCGGTGCGGGGCCTGCGCGGGCTGCGGCGGCTGGTGGTGCAGGTGAGGGTGGCGATGGAGGTTTCCGGTGCTTGTTCCCGGGTGCTCGTGTGACGGTGCTTGTTGATTGCGGGCCCTGGGGCGGGGCATCAGCAGTTGCGGCATAACAATTTGTCGCCCTCATTTCTTACTGGGCACCGCACGGTGATCTGGGTCGCTCCCTTACCCTCACAGCCTCAATACTTCCGCCTCCACTCTCATCACTTGGGCGCGCAGGGCTGTTGGGTGGACGGCGAGGCTCTGCTGCGGCTGCGGCTGCTGCGGGAGCGGGGCATCGACGTGATGGAGCGCCGGTAGCGGGTGGGCCGGCGGCACGGGCCACAGGCACATGTGCATGCGGACAAGGAGGGAATGGTGCATGCGCCGGGCTGTTAGGCAGTTGCCTGGGCTCTGACTGGTGCAACTGAGGTGGCGCAGGCATGGGGCCGAGACCGAGTGCGGGGCCGAGACCGAGTGCGGGGCCGAGACCGAGTGCGGGGCCGAGACCGAGTGCGTCGCCGGGGGATTCTTACTCGACGACTTGTGCCAAGACTTGTTCCTAATTGTAATCCGACTTGTGTCGCATTCATGATCACGGCTAGCTGGCAAGGACGGGGCAGTCCAATCTAGGGGATATCATGCCAAGCCCAGGGAGCCTGTCCCGGGGGCCCTGTATATGGAGTAAGCGACGGGACAGGGTGCCTTGTAAATGGACCGCTGTTGCTGAGCCGCTGACCAGAGACAGGGCAAGGAGGCTCATGGAGTGACGGGTTCAGTGGCTGCGGGCCTCTTCTGGCGCAAAACACATGGGGCAAGTGGCGGCTCCAGGTGGAAACCGGGGTTATTACAGTTTGGTCTACACCGCGAGTATAGCCTCTCAATTGAGGAGCGCGACCCACAGCCTCCCCCCACCCCACCCATTAGTAGTCCCCCTGCATCGGCTTCCAACACGCATGCCGTCATTCCGACTCATGATGCACCGCGTGTTTGCTTGCAGCCAGCCATAGGTTGTTAAAACGCTATCACAGCATCCTGCTTATTAGCGCTGATTCAGCTTCCAGGAGGGCCTGGGCATAAATGAAGCACCTCGTGCCCGCATCCTGCGGCGGCCAATCCGCGCGCCGCGGGTGCGCTGCTGCTGTCGTCCAGTTGCGTCCGCGTCCCGCTTCAGGCGGAGGGCTGCGAGGGGTCAGGTTGTGGGCAGGTGTCGGGGTTTAGATGTGGGGTTTAGACCACTAAGTCTTCAGAAGTCAACGATGATACCGATGGGTTGCATAACGTGCGGGGTTGAGCTGGTCCCACTCTCACCGCATCCACTTTCCGCATCCAATTTGCGCTGCCCCCTGGCGAGGGATGCAACCGCCACCCCACCCAGTGCACAGAGCCGCCTGCGGCAGGCGCGGCAGGACCGCAGCCCTCCCCCCTCCCCCCCTCCCCCATCCGCCTCCCCACTCGAACCACGTCAAGCAGCACGACCACCCGCCACCCACCCACCTCGAAGGTCATCTTGGACGCCTCGTCGCGCAGCTGCTGGAACAGCACCGACGACAGGTAGCGCTCGCCGAACGAGGGCAGCACCACCACCACCAGCTTGCCCTCGTTCTCGGGGCGGCTGGCCACCTGCGGCCGGGTTGGGTTGGGTGCCGTTGGGTTCATGCAAGCGTATGTACGATAGCTTGTGAGTGTGGCGTCATCCGCACAAGCACACGCCTGAGGCAGTATTAGCCCACCCGCGCGCCTCCCCGCCAACCCAAAAGGCACCTGCACAGCCCCGCCGCGCACCCCGTTTGCATCTGCTGTACCCGGTCTTTCACATTGCTTAATACGACTCTGGAACCCGCCCCCACCCTCTACTTGCTGGCCTTCCTAACCCCCCTCGGCCACGCTCTGCTCCTCGCTCTATTGCATTGGGTTTGGTTTAGTTTGGGCTGGTATCTACAACCCCCCCCCCCACGCCTCTGCCTGCGCTCGTTCTGTTGTTTGGGTTGGGCTGGTATTTACAACTCCCCACCACCACCCCGCACAACCGCCCACCCCACACACAAGTGACCCCTGCGGCCCCCGCACCTTGATGGCGGCCTGCACCGCGGCGCCCGAGCTGATGCCCACCATGAGGCCCTCCTCCAGCGCCAGGCGGCGAGCCATGTCGATGGCGTCGTCACTGGACACCTGCGAGGGCGAGGCAGCAGCAGCAACACCATCAGGTCGGCAGCAGCAGCAGGTGCGCAGCACGTCGAGCCAAGGGCGTGTTCGTTATTTCCTCCCGCCACGTGTGGCACACCTGCTGGTCCCTGCAGGTCCCTGCAGTGCTCTGTAAAGACCCCAGCTCCCTCCCGCCTTCTCCCCCCTCGCCTCGCCTCCCCTCGCCTCGCCTTCTCCCCCTTCGACTCGCCTTCCCTCGCCTCGCCTCGCCTTCTCACCCCTCCCCTCCCCTCCCCTCGCCTCCTCGCCCTGCCCCTCGCCCCTCGCCCCTCGCCCCTCGCCTCCCCTCCCCTGTCGCCCCAAGTTTAGTTTGGGCTGGTATTTACAACCCCCTGCCCGTCCCGCCTCCCCTCCCCTCCCCTTCCCCTCCCCTCCCCTCCCTGTCTCCCCCTGCACGCACCTGCACCACCTCGCTGATCAGCGCGGTGTCCAGCACCGCGGGCACAAAGCCGGCGCCGATGCCCTGGATCTTGTGGGGGCCGGGCTTGCCGCCGCTGAGCACGGGGCTCTCGGCCGGCTCCACAGCCACCAGCTGCACGTCCGACTTCTTCTCGCGCAGGTAGCGGCCGGTGCCGGTGATGGTGCCGCCGGTGCCCACGCCTGACGCACGGGCCGGCGGGCGAGAGCGCGAGGTTAAGAAAGAGCACCAAGCCCAAGGGCGAGAGACTTGCGGCACTGACACCCACAAACTTGATAGCCGCAGCCTGGGTTCTGAGGCTGTCGCGCGCCACCCACATTTCCTACATCCGTCAACCATATGCGTACGCTAGTCCTGTCGCCGTCCCGCTCGATGTTGCAGCCCCGCCGCCGCCAGCTGCGCGACAACCAGCGAGCTCACCCGACACCAGGATGTCGACCTTGCCGTCGGTGGCGCTCCAGATCTCGGGGCCGGTGGTCTCGTAGTGCACCTTGGGGTTGTTGGGGTTCTGGAACTGCTGCAGCATGAAGGCGTCCGGCGTGGAGGCCAGGATCTCCTCGGCCTTGGCCACGGCGCCCTATGCATGACGGATAAGAGGGGGGTTGTGAATACCAGCCCAAACCAAACCAAACAAGCCAAACCAGCGGAGGGGAAGGAGGCGGGGAACACGGGTTTAGAAAGAGTCATCAGCAATCAAACGAGCATGGAGCTTCACCCGGATCGGTTTCGGGAACGTGCCTGGTTGTGTCCGTGTAGCACCCGGCACCCGGCACCCGCTCATCCCGACACCCGGCACCCGCTCATCCCCACGCCGCCAGGATGCTTGCTCACTGCATGCCCGGTGCGCTGCGCACCACCACGTGTCCTGCCACTACCCATCCCCCATTCGGTTTAGTTGGGTTTAGTCTCTACAACCCCCGCCCCCTCACCCAGATCCCGGTCTTGCCGACCCCCTCTCCCCGCCCCGCCCCCGCGGCCCCCCCAAAAGTGGGACTGACTTTGACTACCCCACTCCGCCGCACCTTCATGCCCTTGGCGGGGTCAGTCAGCACCAGCTCGGCGCCGAAGGCACGCAGCAGGATGCGGCGCTCCAGGGCTGCAGGGCGAGGGCGGAGGAGGCAGAGGGAGTTGGGAGGCGGACAGAGCAGGAGGAGCTAGGGGCGCGGGGCGGCCGAGCGGGTAGTAGCGGTGGATGGGTCAGGTGGGAAGCGGTGCCGCCGGCCCGGGTGCGAGGAGCTCGCGCTAGCTAGGGTGCCGCATCCCCGTTGGCACCCCCCAGGCCGGCGCCCCGACTCACACATGGAGGCGGGCATGGTCAGGATGAGCTTGTAGCCGCGGGCGGCGGCGATGAAGGCCAGACCGATGCCGGTGTTACCCGAGGTGGGCTCCACCAGGACAGTCTGCACCATCAAGTCAGCAGAATAGGAAGGGGTGGGGGTGGGCGTGGGGCGGTGAGGAGGGTTGGGGCAGTCCAGGCTACCGAGCGCTCCGTGCTGGGGTTCCTGGCGCTTCTGCGACACCGCTCCCATGCAAGCGGCGCCTGCACAGCGAGCACAGCCGCTGGCGACACTGCAGCAGTGTATCCCCTGGCTAGCCCCGGGGTCGCTGGAGGCCTAGGCCCCAACACGACGCGTAGCGGTAGCGGCTGGAGGGCCCTTCGCGTCCGGCGTCCAAGCGAGGTGAGACCTAAGCAAGCGAGGTGAGGCACACTGCTACAGCCGCATGCACACGCTCATGTGCAGCCATGCGGCTACGGCTTGCAAGCGTCGGGAGTGGCTGCCCGGTAGCAGGGGGGGGCGCTGCAGCGGGGCCGCCGGCTGCCTCTCACCTTGCCCGGGGTGATGAGGCCCTCCTTCTCCGCGCTCGAGATCATGCTGTAGCCGATCCTGCAGGAGGTTAAGCGGCCAAAGTGCAAACCAGGTGAGGCTACAGTGCGTCTGGGCATCGCAGGTGCCCGCGCCGCAGCTGCTTGGCCCTACACCTCGTCGTTTGAAGGACAGCGGCCTGGCTTGTAGATCGCCCCCTTCCACCTCTCCCCATCCCCAAACATCAGCTTGTTGGACCCTAGACCTGAGTACGGCACCCCGGAAACGCCGCACACGCCGCACCTGTCCTTAACGGAGCAGCAGGGCTCCATGATCTCCAGCTTGGCGGCGATCTTGGCGTGCGTGCCCGTGGCCACCTTGTTCAGGTAGACCATAGGGGTCTTGCCTGCAGGCGCCGCGCGCGCGCGGGAGGGGCCGGGGGGCAGATGGAAAGGTCAGAGGCATGGAGAGCGATGGGATAGTAACAGGATTGGTTGGGGATGGAAGGAGGGGCGAGAGGAGGGCCAGGCCGGGCACGTCGTGACACGACACGTGCGGCGTTGACGGCCCTACCCCCGGCCCGAGTCCGGGCACCTCCGGGAGCCCCGAAAGCCCGCTCACCAATCAGCTCGGTGACATCGGTGGCGATGTTCATCTTAACAGCAGCCTTCTCGGGAGCAGCGACGGCCTTGGGGACCAGGGCAACTCGAGAAACCTGTTTCGCGCCCCCGCAACCGCAAAGCATGAAATCTTTGGCAGTTGGTCCTTCGTGGCTCTAAGCCCCTGCCTAACGCGATTGCGCTAAACTGCAACTCAACACTAGCGATAGGAGCAAGGGAGCGCCCAGGAAGACCGAAATAGCGGGGCCTCGAGTCCTGTTGGCCGCCGTGGCCTGGCGCTTGCGGAATGCCACATCCTGCTCGCATGCTTCTCCGAAAGACTCACCCGGGTAGGAAATGTCGACTGCAGACGCAGAGCCTTCTGCTGGAGCTGCATTCGCACAACGAACGTAGGCACTCAACACCCGGCCGACTTGATCGCGAATCTGCTGGCCTACTTATGTATTAGCATTCTATCGCGGCACTGCCAGTACACATGCACTGATGCAGTTCTCGCGAGTCGCGCCCCATTCGCATCCATCCCATGCGTTGGCCCCGAGACTGGGTCTCAGCCCACGCGCCATTAACCAAGCTCCAGGCAATATGTACATGTACATGCATCACCAGCGCATCAGCAGGTTACCGCATCCCAGGCTGCCAATGGTTGGGCATGAAGCTTTCACGCCTATCAGTGTCGCTAGGTGTGGATATCGTGGCGATACTCCAGGCAACCTAACAGCGCGTGAGCGGGTGAGAGGGTTCTCACCTACGGCAGTTGCAACTGCGCACTGGAAGCCGCGCCCTGGCGGTTTGGCTGAGAGAGTGCTGGCGGGCAGCCGCAGGCAGCAGGCAGCAAGAGCGCAAGGTGTTTGGTGGGAATGGAACAAGAATTTGCGGCAGGCATCATGAGCTGGGGCGCCATGAGCCCATCCACGTCACGTCCCATCGCGCCCATCATCAGGGAAAGCGAAGGGTGTGTGATGGGACAGGGTTCAGGCAGGTTGGCGAGGTCCCATAGGGTGCAGCTGACGCCCGTACCCCAAGCAGACAGCAAACAGTTTGCAGCGGCAGAGCAGGAGTGCATGGCTGGTCGAACGCCGGAGTTACTGTACCGACAAGTTGCTGGCTGGCTGGAAGTTTGCTGATGCGCATTCCTCACGCTCCGGGCGCCCGGCCAGGCGATAGCACCACACAGACACACCACAACGCCACACTCGCTCGCGATGCAGAGCCGCAGGGAAAGCGAAGGGGAAGAGGGGGTTGCCGCTGGGGCTAACTTCCAACGCAGGAACTCGGGCGGGGACGACCAATCCGTGAACCAGCCTTCTCATCCTCATTGACTCTCAGCACGCCCAACAGCATAAGACGCTCCAGACCTGTGCGCAACCCCATGGCCTTCCGCCTTCACATGCCGTCGTGCCCCCTCGCACTGGTCGACCAGTGCCGCCCTCGTACCCTCGTTCCAGTGCGGCAGCCTACCTAACAGCCTGGAAGAGGGGCACACCGTGGGGGCACACCTATGCCATCAGCACATCTCATGCGCCCCCCCCCCTCGCCCAGGCGCCGCTCCCCACCCGCACGGAGCGACCACCATCGCACCATCCAGTGACGGGACCGCCTTCGCCCTGTGCGTTTAGACACTAGGTGTCGGTGGCGGGCTGTATGGGGGCTATCAGCCGCCGAAGCCTCAGGCCCCCCCTCCACCTCTCGTGCAGGCGCCGCGCTCCACCCGCATGGAGCGGACCATCCAGTGACGGGCGTACGGGATCGCCTTCGCCCTATGCGTTTGGAGGGGTGTATGGGGGCTATCGGCCGCCGAAGCGGCCTCCCCTCGTCGACGAACTTATCCGGACGGCGTGTGCACAGCTGTCTATCTAGCCATGTGCGCCGCCGTTCTGCTGCACAGCGGCTGCACCGGACGCGCGCCTGCGTCCTTCTCCACCTCCCCCGCCGGGTATGGGCGTCAGCTGCACCCTACGGGACCTCGCCAACCTGCCTAACCCCTGTCCCATCGCACACCTCCCCCGCCGCCCTGCTGCACAGCAGCTGTAGCGGCAGCGCCGGGTGACAGGCTGGATGACAGGCTTGGTGAAAGGCTGGATGACAGGGTGGGTGCAGCCCATTATCCAAGTTCTCATACTCCCTCGGCACGCATGGAAATCTGTGCAACATGTTACACGGCCAACACCAATGGACGTAGTGACACACACACACACACACACACACACACACACACACACACACATACACACACACACACACACACACACACACACACACATACACACATACACACATACACACATACACACACACACACACACACACACACACACACACACACACACACACACACACACACACTCAGCGCTTCCAACAACTGCCCATGCTCGACAACTGCGCTTCAACATCTGTTCCCGGCCAGGCAGCCAGCATCCCCAGCAGTGCACAGCCGATTTGTACACAGCCAAACCTCGCTGGCTGGCTGGCTGGCTGGCTGGATGTCCTTCAATGCCGCTCTCTCAACCCCGACTCGTTGGGCTCGGGCATATGCTGTAACCCAGCTACTCGGCCCACACCGCGACGTCGTTCAGGTCTTCCCCGGGGTTGACGCCGCCAAACACCACCATGGCGTGTGCTGACCCCGCGCCCGAGCCGCCCGCCACCGGCACCACCACGGCGCTGTGCGCGAAGCGGATGTCTGGCACGGTGCCGTCCTTGTCGGACTCGCGCGGCCCCCGCCGCACCAGCTCTATCTCCAGCGAGCGCGGGTCTATCTGCAGCACGTCTCCCTCCACGGCCTCACCGCTGTAGCCGCCGTATATGAGCACGCGGCAGTCGCCGCCGCTGCTAGTTGCGGCGGCGCCGCCGCTGCCGGCCGCCGCATCCGCGCCCTCCTCGGCCTTGCCAGAAGCGCCGCCCTCCGTGCTGCCGCCTGTGGCGTGGGATGCAGGCAATCGCAGAGGCGCAGGGACACAGTGAACTCCGCAATACGTTCTCTGGTGGCATTCGACATAGCGGATACGAGCAGGCCCTAGGTGCCTAGTGGACCGAAGTAATGGCACGCACACGCACAGACCCAGGTATGCGCACAATCACATGCAGGAGCAGGTTCCTCGCCAGCGCACCTGCCGCTGACGCCGACGCGGGCGCCCCGGGGACGACCACGGCGCTGTGTGCGCAGCGCGAGAAGGGCGTGGGCTCGATGGACGTCCACTTCATCTCCTTGGCGTCAAACAGGGCGGCATCGCACAGCACCCTGCAGAAAGCAACATGGTCGACACACCCGCCATAAGACTTGTCAGCCGCCATGTGCGGCGCCGGGACCCCATGCAGGCCTGGCAAATCTCTACATGCGACTGTAATGCAGGCAGGAATGGGAGTCTGCGTGGGAGTCTGCTGGGGAATCAGGCCCGCGCACCCATCTGAGTGGTGGTATGAAGCCGGTCCGGTATCATCATCCTCATCATCACTGGATGCACGGGGCAAGGGATGACCAGCACACAGAAGCATTGTGCACTTTGCCTAGTTGCTGCGACTGGCATTCTGGCATGCAGGGCCGCGACGCCTAGGGTGAACCACATTCATCGACCGCCACCGGCATGAGCTACACAGGGCGCCCCCTGCCACAGCACGCACTTGAACTCCGCGCCTCTCCCGCCGTAGATGAGCAGCGTGGTGGGGTCGACCATGACGCCGGTGTGCATCTCACGCGCCGGCGGCTGCTCGCCGGACACGTTGGGCCGCGTCCAGCCGTTCTGCAGCGTGTTGAAGATCCACACGTCGCTCATGGGGCCCTGGTAGCCCGCGCCGCCGTACACGAGCTGCGTGGTTGCGGGCCAAGGGCAAGGGCAAGGGGCGCGCGACCGACGCTCAAGGTCACAAGGACGCGGTGGAACGAGGTGGAAAGACTGCTAGGCACTGATTGGTGGGGGGCTAGGTGTGGTCCGTGCTCCGGCGCAGGCACCGGGCTGCGGCATATGCCGCGGCGCTGCCGCCGCCTCCTGCCCCCCTCGGGTCTCACCAGGCATGTGTCGGCTAGGCAGCCGGTGGAGTGCGAGTGCCGTTCAGGCGGGCGCGTGCCGGTCACCTGCACCAAAGGCCAAGAGCATTGGCGGGATCACGTCGCCGAAGCATGGGCTAAGAAACGAGACCGGCGGCGTGTACGTGGCCACACAACACAGCCGCGCCGCGACCGCTCGTGGCTATGGTCATCATGACATCAACCATGCAAGAGGCGGCACGCTTCCGCAGTCGAGGTTTGTTCAACGCAAGCTATAGTGTGGGTGCTGCTGCCCCGCCCCTGCGCGTGCCATTAGCGGATGTGCCGGCGGCTCCCCCGCCTCACCTCCACGTCCGACCAGGTCCAGGTCTTGGGGTCCAGCACTTTGATGTCGTTGAAGATGACGTTGCTGACCGGCTCCTGCGAAGGCGCGAGGCGCGGGCAGCAGCGGGCCGCATGGCGTCAGAGTCAGATCACAACGTGAATGAGGTGACAACAATGGGGCCTGCCGGATCTTGCGGCCGTGGGACAACCGTTCACGCTAGCCAACACAAAGAGACCATACACGCCCTGTCCCAATAATATTCCTCGCATCCTGCATTCATCAATGGGCACAGGGTTCAACATAGGATTCGATCCTTGCCCCCAGTTTGTCACCTCGTTCCCTCCGAGCACGTACCGTGCCGCCGAAGAGGTACAGGAGGTCACCCACTGCCGTCATGGTGGCACCCGAGCGCGGCATCACCTTGCAGCTGCGCGGCGAGGACGATACATACTCAATACCAAGCAGGAGCTGGTCACAGTAGCTGGAGTGCGCGCTTCACACCATGCCTGAGCTCCTTGGAGGACGCAACACATTGGGCGTTACGTGTGCTACTGCCGCTGCAGCTGGGTAGACTTCTGCCGCTTCGGTCCCTTGCAGTGCCCCAGGGCTGTCACATGCGACAAATGCCACTACAGCACCTACCCTGGAGCGTAGAGAGGGGTAATGCGCGTCCACTCATACTTCCCGCCCTCTGCGTGGTGTGAGGGGGGAGGCGGGGTTCACCACGCGAACCGTAGGCTGGGGGCTCTGCACGCTTATAACGCCTGCCTTGTGGACTCCTAAGAGCTGCCACAGTGCGCAACCACATTCCCTGGCTTATCCTTGGACTCAGCTGGGCATGCTCTCTCACCTGTCTCCAGAACCCACAGGTCGCTGAACGAGACCGGCACGCGGTCGGCCCCGCCGAAGACCAGCACCTGAGTTCCCAGCGCCACGCAGCAGCATGCCCCTCGCGGCGCTGGAGCCAAGCCCTCCGTCTGCAGTTAGGCGTGGCATCGCGGGCCGAAGAAGCAAGGTTCGGGTTAGGGCTTGGGCTCCCGGCAATTCGGCGAACCATGCGCTCCCCGACTCACCTTGACAAGCGACCAGGTCATGGTCCGCACAGCGCGTACGCTAGTCCACAAAGATCTGTTATGCCCAGCACACGAGAACCGCCCCTGGCTCCTTGGTGACGCACTAGGACTCGGCCAATTCCCGACAGCCTGCCTTGATGCTTACGAAGGTTCAGAGCTCTAATGAAGATGATGAATACTTTTGATACGAGTTGCAGTTGCACGGAGCTATTTCGGCAGGGGAGAGCGGAATTGCACTAGCCAGGGCCCGTCAGCTTCGAATCCCTAAACCAGCGTTTTTCGCATACCTTGTTTTATTGGACCATTAGACAATTGACAAAGGGTAGCAACAAGGCTATTTTCAGTTGCTTTGGATGCAAGGACGCGTGAAAACCTCTTGACAACCGCATAACACGCACAACCTTCCATAAATCAATTGATTGAGGCTACTCAAGATATACACGAGACCTAGGGTGAAAACGGTGACGGTCGCTTCGATAAACAAGCAGCGGACTGGCGCGGGGCCGAAGCTTAGGTCCTCAGGGGGAGCTGACTTGGTAGCAGCTCCTACGCCACAAGCATTATAATACGCAGCATGGCGCGGAGGTCGCACTAACAGAGGACCATGCCGACCAGCGAGCATAAGCGGCCGCTGGACCCGCCCGTGCCAGAGTCGCCAGTATGGCTGCCCTCTATTGCCCAGGGCAGGCTGCCCGGCCGGACGGGCAGCCCAGGGGCCGGGTTCACTCTGCCGAAGACTCGGCAGATTCCCATGCCCACGCAGCTGAAGAGCAATGCCGACCTCTTCAGCATAGGCACCCTGCCGTCCATGGAGCATCTAGAGTTTGGCACGAAGCGGAAGAAGGTGAGGGGGAATGCCGCTGGCTAGCGGGGAAGGCGAGGGAGCGCGGGGGGCGGGGCCTCGGGACCAGGTTTCGACGTGTCACCTGTGAAGGGGCGCCGGCGTGGTAGGGTGCCGTACGGCGCTACTTAGCACCACAAAGTCGCAACGAGGCTTACGGATGCCGCAAGCCTAAGCGCCCTATCGCGCGAGTCACTTCTAGGATGTGTGCATGCGCCAGAAAACGGGTGCGGTTGTCCTGCATCCCATGCCCTCTTCCCGATTGCCCCTGCCGCAGTCTGCCATCCCCAAGCTGCCGTCCATCGACAAGCGTGAGGCGGACCGGGAGGCGGTCACCAGCCAGCAGCCGGACCTGCAGCCGCCGCGCAGACCCGCGCGCTCGGACCTGTCGTCAGGTGCGCATGCATGCGGCTGGGCCGCGGGCGCCGCCGCCCCCACTCCACCGCCTAGCCCCGATTCGCAACAGCTGCACCCGCTCCTACTGCACATGCACATGCCACAACACATTGCATAACGCCTTTGCACATGCGTCATGCCGCGCAGACCCCAGCGAGGATGTGGACATGGAGGAGTCGGAGCTGCCTGCCGATGAGGAGGAGGTGCTGGAGGGGCCCAAGGTGGACGAACGGGACGCGGGCTACGATCCCGACATGATCCCCGGCATCAACTCCGGCGACGACGTGGTGGAGTTCTACGGCAAATTCGGACAGGACTCCCCCGTGAAATTCTTCTACTGCAACAGGTAGGCTGCGGACTGGCGCTGCGCTTGGTAAGGGTAGAAAGGAGACCTAACAGCACTGCGTGCTGAAGGATTGGGGGTCGCGTGCAGAGTACGGTGTGAGGGCAGGCCGGCAAGGGGACGGCCGGGGCATGGGGTGCGGGGCGTGGGCCATGGTGGCCGGCGCTTGGACGCTGGGTGCAGCGGGGCATGCGGTGGCAGGGCGGCTGCACCCAGTAACGGTGTTGGTTGCGCCGCTCCTGCGCGCTGCAGGGCGCCTGAGGGCATGCGGTTCCGGCCCTACGACCTGTTGGTGGTACGGCGTCAGAAGATTGGGCCCGAGTACTTCACTGTCAGCGCCACGGGCGTCATGCGGATCAAGCGGGGCGTGCAGGTGCGGGCGGGGGCATGGGTACGGTACCCGGACCGGGCAGGGGCGTTGGTGTGCAGCGGGCGCATGCAGGCTAGCGGAAGCAGGCAGGCGGAATGCAGGGCAGGGCAGTGGCTAGAGGCGGGGGCAAAGCGGTGGCACTGCGGCATGTCTTGGAAGTTTGGGCAGGCGTGTGCCGCCCAACCGAAGGCCGTGCACTCATACGGCTGTCTCCCCTCAACCACTGCGCAACAGGCTGAGTTCACGCCGCTGGCGGAGTGGGTGCGGGAGAAGACGCTGTTCGACCTGATTAGCGCGATTGGCTTCTTCCGCAACTACCTCACGGGGCGCTGCTTCCGGCGCTGGCTCAAGGTGAGACACAGGCCCAAAGCGGCTGCGCACAAGCGCTGCTACCAGCAGTACGGAACGAAGCTGCGGCTCGCTAGGCAGGGGCTAGGCAGGGGTCCACACTGGGGGCAGGGCGGCCACATCGGCTAATGCTGGCCAACCAAATCACGGCTCAGGCAGAAGTCGCGGTTGTGTGAGGGCAAGGGCACACGCGAGCCAGGGGGCATGACTGCGACCGTGCTCCCGGGCGCTGCCCCGTCCATCCGCTCCCACACTCTCCCACCCGCTTCCGCGTGTAACAACAGGCGGTGCGGCAAAAGAACTTCAACAAGGTGCGGTCCAAGATCCAGGACAGCCTGTTCCTGGCCAAGCCCACCTTCTGCCCACACCTGGTGGAGATCTTCGCGGCGGTGGACGAGATCCGCAACACGCCCTTCGCCTCCAACAACCAGCAGCTGTACCTGCTGCAGGACTATGCGGAGCTGCAGGTGGGGAGGTGCACAGGCGTGCGGGAGGCATGCGGGAGGCTTGGATGTGGGGGAAGGCGTGGGCGTGGGCATAGGCATGCGGGAGGCTTGGATTTGGGAGCTGGGCGTGGGATTGGGGATGGGGAGGCGTGCGGGAGGCTTTGGATTATGTGCTGGGCGTGGGCATTGGGATGGGGAGGCATGCAGGGGGCCTGGAGATAAGCATAGGCTTCTGTGAGGCTCTGCGTCGGAAGGAATCCAAAGCGTGTGTGCACGCGCGCGCTAAGACCGGGTGAAGGCTTTGGCGCGGTTACCTGAGCAAGGTAGCCAACCGGTATCAGCGCTTGACGTGATGCACTGTGGCGGGGACGCAGGTGAGCACACGCGAACACAAGGCCAAGCCGGCGCTGGAGGCGATCGTGGAGAAGGTGCAGAAGGTGCTGGAGCGCGTGTGCCGCGAGGTGCAGAAGCAGGCGCGGCTGTACCAGCAGTCGGTGCGCGACCAGACGGAGCTGGAGGACACCACGGGCGTGGAGCTGCTGCAGGGGCGCAGCGCGGGCTGCGCGCGGCCCATGATCACCATCAAGCGCGAGAAGATCGAGCGCGCGCAGAACTTTGCCCGCGTGATGCGGGAGGTGACCATGCTGGGCGCCTTCATCCGCCTGGCGGACTATCTGTTTGTGGAGGGTGAGGGGGAGGGGGGGAGAGGGTGAGGGGGAGCGGGGTGGAGGACAGGGCGGGGGGGGGGGGGGGTTGCAAATTCCAGCCCAAACTAAACCAAACCAAGCTAAAACGGGGGGGGGGGCAGGGCGGGGAGGAGGCCGGGCTGAGGGCTGGTGGGAGGAGCAGGGCGGGGGCAGCAGGGCGAAGCAGCAGGGCGGGGAAGGAAGGGCGGGGGAGGCAGGGCACCGGGATGAGGTTCGAGGAATGGAGCATGGTGCGATACGGGGCCTCGCACACAGGCGCGTTGCTAGCACCACCGCCACCACAATCACCACCGCTGCCCCTACAACCGAAACCTGCTTTGATTCCTCGCCTGGGCCGCTCTCAGGTGTGATCAGTCGCGCGGTGACCACGGTGGAGGATGTGCTGGACCTGCTGGCGGCGCCGAAGACGTCGGCAGACAAGCAGGTCAGCAATAAGGGCGTGTTCACCACCATCATCGGCTTCGTGCCCGAGTCCATCACCTTCACGCCCGACGACTCGGCGGTGCTGGACGAGCTGAACAACATGATGGAGGGCATCATCGCGCTGGCGCAGCAGGCGCCGCGCCTCATCTTCATGCGCGCCTTCACACAGGTAGGAGCTGGGGTTGGGGGGCGACGTGGGTGCTTGCTGTGCGTGCGTGCGTGCGTGCGTGCGTGCGTGCGTAGGGTGATGGTTCCTTTTTCGGCCGGATTTGGATCGCCGGGTACCGGCGTGGCTTGCACGCGCGCGTTGCCAACTTTTCGTGCTTACGGTACGGTATCCTCTCTCCTGCGCCCCTCCACGCGCTTTGCCCTGCCCCGCTTTCTCCCCCGCCCCTCCGCACGCAGTACTTTGAGGGCAAGCCCTCCGGCCTGAACCCCGCCTCCGTCATCCGCGCCTCGCCCTACTTTGGCGAGCTGCGCAGCGCCATCAACAACACGGTGCAGGAGGACTACGGCGCGGCGCGCGAGTACGTCAAGCTGTTCGAGGCGTACCGCATGGTGTACGACTTCGGCCGCACCTGGAGCTACGAGGAGTACTCCTCCAAGTCCAAGAGCCTGCGCGAGATCCGGCGCGACATGCACAAGCAGCGCGAGTGGCGCAACGAGCTGGACCGCATGAAGATCTCCAACGTGAGCACTTGCGAGATACAGCTGTTGGGGCCTGTGCGCGTGATGGGCCGCAGTTGATAACTGGGGCCAGTGTGCGCAAGCCGCCGACTTTCGGGACCTGGGGCTCCGTGGCTCGCGGGCGCTATGTGCGTGTGTGTGTGTGTGTGTGTGTGTGTGTGTGTGTGTGTGTGTGTGTGTGTGTGTGTGTGTGTGTGTGTGTGTGTTTGTGGCTTCTTCTGTGCGGACTCGCTGCCTCGTACGGAGTCTCACGGCCATCACATCTTGGCGCGTGTGTGCAAACTGCGGCCCTGCAGGTGGTGGGCTGTCTGTACGTGGACAGCAAGAGCCTGCGCAACGACCTGATGCCCATCACGCTGACCACGCTGGAGAAGATCAAGGGGCTGCTGCTGTCCATGGCGCGCGACACGTGCCTGTCCGTGCTGGAGGACGTCAACACGCGCATTGCGCTGCTGCAGGTGCGTCACCCGCCCGCCACGCCGCCCCCTTGTTTTTGCCTACCCGGAAACCTGGGTTTGGACTATGGGTTTCGCCTAACCAGGAACTTGGGCCTGGAGTTGCCCACCCTCCCTGCCTACCCCTACTTCCATCCACACCCCACCACACACAGCTCCTCGCCTGACCCCAACTTCTCTCCTTCTCTTCCCATTGAAGTCTGATACCTGTTTCGTTGGGCTCGGGCATATAACCCCCCTTCTCCTTCTGTCCTAACAACAGCCACCTCCGCTACCTCCGCACCCCTCCCCCACGCCGCAGGCCCGGCCCACTGCGCTGAACGAGTTCATGGCCTACCAGGTCATGCACGCCAAGCAGGTGGAGTCCAAGAAGTCGGTGCTGGCGGCGGTGGCGCAGGTGGACGACATGTACGACATGCTGGCGGCGTACGAGCAGAAGGTGCCGTACCAGGACGCCGTGAAGCACGACGACCTGCGCGAGGCCGCCACCACCTTTGTGACGGAGCTCACCAGCGGCAAGGAGTTCATGGCCGACCACAAGGAGGGCCAGATGGAGAGCCTGGCTGCCAACATCGCGCGCACGCACGAGGAGCTGGCGGCCATCAATGCCTCGCTCAACAAGGGTGCGTGGATTGGGTTGGGTTGGGTTGGGTTGGGAATAGGCTGGGTTGGATTGCGGTTTGCATCATTGTTGCCGTACTGGTGGCAGGGCACGGTGGCAGGCTGGTCATGGCCTCCAATTCAATCCCGCCACCCGCGCGCAGGCGACTACGTGAACCCCGACGCGGACGCCGAGTCTGTGCTGGCGGACGTGGAGGGCGTGCTGTCGCAGCTTCGTGACCTGTCCACCGCCTGCGACACCTACAAGGAGTACCAGGTGCGCGACGGCGCGTGTCCGGGCCCGTGCCTTCCGCATCCTGCCACTCTACCGCCGCATTCCGCACACCTGGCCCTGCTGTCTCTGTCCTCCCCACCTCTGCACCATTCCCGGCCCTTTTACCACTTGCCATAGCAGTATGCCGCACTACTCACACATAGCTCCGCTTCGCTCTCTTGCCCCGCCTCTTACCCCGTATCTCTGCGATCCCCTTTTCTCTACAGACGCTGTTCGAGCTGGAGTCTGACAGCTTCATGGACCTGACGGCGGTGGAGAAGGAGGCCAACGCCAAGTACCAGCTGTGGAAGAGCTTGTTCGACTTCATGGAGAAGTCCCACAACTGGACCGAGGACCCCATCCTGGACGAGAACGGCCAGCAGCAGATGTCCATCGAGGCCATCCGCGCCGAGGTGGAGGAGTACGCGCAGCGCGCCTACAAGATGGGCAAGGCGGCCAAGGAGGACCAGGTGCGGTGCTGCCGTTGACGGCGGGGGCGGGGAGGCGTCTGCTTACTGGATGGTGCTGGTGTGCATCCACGTGCGCATCCGTTCCTCCCGCAAGCATACACACGCACACGCACACACGCCGAGTAGCACACCCTACAACCAGTTGCAGTTTGTTTGTCACCGGCAGTCCTGTCGCCCTTTTCCACCCCACCTCCCCAATCAACAAAACCCGCATCTCGCTCGCGCAGGTGGTGGTGCGGCTGAAGGACTGCATCGACGACTTCAAGCAGATCATGCCGCTGGTTGAGGAGCTGGCCAACCCGGCGCTCAAGACGCGGCACTGGGAGCAGATCTTCAAGCTCATTGACGCCGACATCCCGCCAAACGACAACGGCGTGGGCTACGCGCCCTTCTCCGTGCGCATGCTGCTGCAGTACAACGCGCTGGACCGGTACGAGCCCATCCAGGTACGGCAGGGGGTGGCTGGGGTGGCTGCAGGTTTGGCGCAGGCGCTTCGTGCACCGGGCACCGGGCACGAGTGGGAGTAGCGGGGTGCATTTGGGTTTTAATGTTGTTGCGCTGGTGTTGCAGGGCGTTGATGTGTGTTTGTTAGTGTCTCACCTCCTGGTGGTGTTGTGCGTGGCTCTGCTCCCCACAGTCCATCAGCGGCGTGGCCTCTAAGGAGTACAGCCTGGAGAAGGTGCTGGAGAAGATGAGCAAGGACTGGGAGGGTGTGGAGTTCCGCTGCATCGAGTACAAGGACACGTGAGTGGCGCCCGCGCCGCTTCTAGCCTCTGCCGCCAGCCCTGCCTGCCTGCCTAGCTATCCTCCCTCGTCCACATGCGCGCTTATCCCGCCCTGGCCTCTCTCTGCCTTTCCTTGCCGCCCCTGTCTCCCCGCCAACCCGCCACTCCCCGTCCCCTGACTCACCGGTGCACCAAATAACCCTTCATTCACAGCGGCACCTACATTCTGGGCGGCACGGACGAGATCCAGGCGCTGCTGGACGACCAGATTGTCAAGACGCAGGCCATGCGCGCCTCGCCCTACATCAAGCCACTGGAGGAGCAG
Source organism: Chlamydomonas reinhardtii (assembly GCF_000002595.2). Taxonomy (NCBI): domain Eukaryota; kingdom Viridiplantae; phylum Chlorophyta; class Chlorophyceae; order Chlamydomonadales; family Chlamydomonadaceae; genus Chlamydomonas; species Chlamydomonas reinhardtii. Next base: position 4,944,167 of record NC_057019.1, read on the forward strand.
GCCACCAAGTGGGAGGGCATGCTGACCACGCTGCAGGACATGCTGGACAACTGGCTCACCTGCCAGGCCACGTGGCAGTACCTGGAGCCCATCTTCAGCAGCCCCGACATCCTCAAACAGATGCCGGAGGAGGGCGACAAGTTCCAGGTGGTGGATGCGGTGAGTTGGGGCGGGGGCTGGCGTGGCGCGGCGTGGCTCGCCACGTACGGGGCGAGATTGGGGTGTTCTGGGGTGTTGAGGTTGTGGCCTATGGCTGGCTACCTGGAAGCTATGTGGTGCATGGCACTTGCGCGCGCGTGTGTGTGTGCGTGTGCATGCCACTGGGATTGCGTGGGTTCTTGCGAACACACCGGCTCCGCAACCGACCTTGCCTTGCTGTGTTGCCCCCTCCGCTGACCCGCAGTCGTGGCGTGAGCTGATGGAGACGACGTCGGAGGCGCCCTCCTGCACCAAGGTGGCGGAGGAGCGCGACAAGCTGATGTCACTGCAGGAGGCCAACCGCCTGCTGGAGGAGATCCAGAAGGGCCTGGCCGCCTACCTCGAGCTCAAGCGCCTGGCCTTCCCGCGCTTCTTCTTCCTGTCCAACGACGAGATGCTGGAGATCCTGTCGGAGACCAAGGACCCCACGCGCGTGCAGCCGCACCTGAAGAAGTGCTTCGAGGGCATTGAGAAGCTGCGGTTCGAGGGCCCGCACGCGGAGATCACCGGCATGGTGTCCTGCGAGGGCGAGCTGGTGCCGCTCAAGACGCGCATCAAGCCCGCCGACGCGCACGGCAGCGTGGAGAAGTGGCTGGTGCAGGTGGAGGCGGGCATGGTGGAGAGCGTGCAGGAGAGCTGCCGGCGCGGCGTGCTCAGCTACCCCGCCGCCCAGCGCTCCAATTGGGTGTTGGAATGGCCGGGCCAGGTGGTGCTGGTGGTCACCGCCATCTTCTGGACGCGCCAGGTGGTTGCAGCCATCTCCAGCCCGGACAAGGCCGCGCTCAAGGAGTGCGCGGAGCAAAACACGTCGCAGCTGGGCGAGATTGTGTCGCTGGTGCGCGGCGAGCTGAGCAAGCTGAACCGCGCCACGCTGAGCGCGTTGGTGGTGATGGACGTGCACGCGCGCGACGTCGTGGTGGCGCTGGCGGCGGAGAAGGCCGTGGCCGGCGACCCCAACCACTTCAGCTGGCTCAGCCAGCTGCGCATGTACTGGGAGGTGAGGCCGGCCGCCGTGTGCGTGTTTGCATTGTGGAAATTTGGGGTGGACATGTGCAACTGGGCCGACGGTCTGCAGGGGTTAGGTTGCGGTAGGGTCAGCTGAGGCGCAAACATGCGACATGCGTACAGCGCAGGCTCTGTCTGCCGTATTACTTTTGCCACGTGACATGCGACTCAGAAGCTCACACGACCGCGCCCCTGCTCTCGCCCCACACCCGACGCCAGGCAAAGGACCCTACGCAGGCTGAGGCGGACGAGGGCACCATCATGGTTCGCATGATGAACGCCGAGGTGGAGTACGGCTACGAGTACCTGGGCAACAGCATGCGCCTCGTGGTCACGCCGCTGACGGACCGCTGCTACCGCACGCTCATCAGCGCCATCCACCTCAACCTGGGCGGCGCGCCCGAGGGCCCCGCCGGCACCGGCAAGACCGAGACCACCAAGGACCTGGCCAAGGCGCTGGCGCGGCAGTGCGTGGTGTTCAACTGCTCCGACACCCTGGACTACCAGGCGCGTGTGTGTGTGTGTGTGTGTGTACGTGTGTGTGTGTGCATGTGTGTGTGATACGTGCTTGTGTTTATGTGTTAAAGAACAACAAAACGAAGCGTGTGTGTGTGTGTGTGCTTGTGCTTGCATTATGAGTGCTTTGGCGCTTCCCTGGTCTTCCTCTGCATTGTCCTTTCCAGCTCCACACCGTCTTGTTGAAACGGATCCCTCTCTCTTTGCATCCGGTGTGTTTGTGTGTTTACGTGTATCGCCCCCGCAGACTATGGCCAAGTTCTTCAAGGGCCTGGCCAGCAGCGGCGCCTGGGCCTGCTTCGACGAGTTCAACCGCATTGACCTGGAGGTGCTGTCGGTGGTGGCGCAGCAGGTGCTGGAGATCCAGCTGGCCGTCAAGCAGCGCGTCAAGTCGTTCTTCTTTGAGGGCACGGAGCTGCCGCTGCGGCCCACATGCAATGTGTTCATCACCATGAACCCGGGCTACGCCGGCCGCTCCGAGCTGCCTGACAACCTCAAGGTGTGTCGACGTGCTGCGCCACCCATTCTTAAGAAGCCAACTGCACCCCTTGCCTGCTACCAAGCTTTGCTTTGCCCTTTCACTGCTTCGGGTGCACGCGTTCTGATTTTTATAATTGCAACCCGTGTTGTCCCTTCCAAACTCCCAAACGTCCAGGCGCTGTTCCGCACGGTGGCCATGATGGTGCCCGACTACGCGCTGATCAGCGAGATCATGCTGTACAGCAATGGCTACCTTCAGGCGCGCGAGTGCGCGCGCAAGATCGTGGCCACCTACAAGCTGTGCTCGGAGCAGCTGTCCAGCCAGGACCACTACGACTACGGCATGCGCGCGGTGATGGCCGTGCTACGCGCCGCCGGCAACCTCAAGCGCCGCTTCCCCGACTCGGATGAGTTCGTGCTCATGCTGCGCTCCATCATCGACGTCAACCTGTGCAAGTTCCTGTCGCACGACGTGCCGCTGTTTAACGGCATCGTGTCAGACCTGTTCCCAGGTCAGACCTGAAAGCCAGTATTCACACATACGGCGCTTCCCTGCTGATTTCATCCTCCTCTTCCCCTCCCCTGCTGCCCCACCTGCTGCCTACATAGATTCGCCACGCCACACAACGTTATTATATACGCTCCACCTCCGTCTGCTGCTTTCCATGCCCGCAGGCGTGGTGCTGCCGGAGCCGGACTACGGGCACTTGATGGAGGCCATGAAGCGGCAGTGCGCGCTGCACAACCTGCAGCCCACCGAGTACTTCCTGATGAAGACCATCCAGCTGTACGAGATGGTGGTGGTGCGCCACGGCCTCATGACCGTGGGCCAGCCCTTCAGCGGCAAGACCGCCAGCCTCAAGGTCAGTCACCAGCGCCGTTAATTGACTTGCGGCCACCAACGCATTAACGCATGGATGCCTCTTACCTGATAGCGCCCCACTAGCCTCACTCCCCCGCTGCGCTGGCATGTGAGCAGCTGTGTGCCCGCTGCGCCCATTTGCTGTGTGTCCGCTTACTCCACAAAACACCCAAAACCATAACCACAGGTGCTGGCTGGCGCGCTGTCCGACCTGCACGACCGCGGCATCACCGGCGCGCTGTACAGCCGCGTGCAACTGCGGGCCATCAACCCCAAGTCCGTCACCATGGGCCAGCTGTACGGCGAGAACGACAAGGCCACGCAGGAGTGGAAGGACGGCGTGCTGGCGGTGACCTTCCGCTCGCTGGCCGCCGACCCCAGCGAGGACCGCAAGTGGCTGGTGCTGGACGGCCCGGTGGACGCCATCTGGATTGAGAACATGAACACGGTGCTGGACGACAACAAGAAGCTGTGCCTGCCCAACAGCGAGATCATCCAGATGAGCAGTACCATGTCCATGATCTTCGAGGTGCGTGGGGAGGGGATGGCGTGAGCGGGGGCGGTGGGGCTGCATAGCAGCAGTGGCCGCGCACCGGGCCCATGCGTACGGTTAGGAGTGAGTGTGTCCTGCGCCGTACGTGCTGACTAGACCGAACTTGCCAACGGGTGCCAACGGGTGCCAACGGGTGCACAGGTGGGCGACCTGGCCGTGGCCTCGCCCGCCACCGTGTCGCGCTGCGGCATGGTGTACCTGGAGCCGCACCAGCTGGGCTGGCAGCCGCTACTGGCCTCCTGGATTAACACGCTGCCGCGCACGCTGGGGCCCAAGATCCGGACCCACATCGAGAAGCTGTTCGAGTGGCTCGTCCCGCCCTGCCTGCGGTGAGTCCTGCGCGCTTGCCTGCCCCGCATCCACACACGGCCCGTGCTTGCCTCCACCACCACGCCCACAAGTTCGGCCCCCTGCAGCGGGCGCCTGCCCTCTCGTTGCAGCTGCTGTGACGCCGGCCAGCATCCCACACACACTCTGCTACTGCGCCGCGCAATCGCACGCAGGTTTGTGCGCCACGACGCCAAGGAAGTCAGCCCTACGGAGGACATTGGCCTGGCGCGCACCACCATGCGCCTGATGGCGGCGCTGCTCACGGAGGACTTTGGCGCGCCGCTCAGCATCGCTGCCATGGCGGCCGCCGACAAGGCCGAGAAGGCCGCGGCGGACAAAGTCGCCAACAACGCGGCCGCCGTGCTGGCGGCCGTCAGCTCGGTTGTCGCCGGGGCGCTGGATAGCACGGACGGCGCGGAGGCTAAGGCGGCGGATAAAGCGGCGGTGAGCGACGGCTTCGGCGCGGAGGCGCAGGAGGTGGCGCCGGGCGCGAGCTACGACGACACCACCAAGACGGTGCTGGTGGAGAGCGTGTTCCTGTTCGCGCTGGTGTGGTCGCTGGGCTGCACAGGCGACGGCGAGAGCCGCCGCAAGTTTGACGCCTTCCTTCGCAGCATGATGAGCGGCGTCATTCCCGACGGCTACGCGGTGAGTGGTGGTTGGCGAGCCGCTTGGGGCTTGGGGCCGAGGCTTGGGCCTGGGCGAACGCTGTACCGCACACTGCAAGGACTGCAAACACGCGGCTGGATTGCTGCAACGTGCTGAGTGGATGTGCGCCTGTCTCATGCCTGCTCGTCCCGGCTGCAGGACTACACGACCGCGCCCAAGGTGCACATGGCGGTGCCGCTGCCCTCGCCCGACAACGGCCACACCGTGTTCGACTACTGCCTGCACAAGCGCAGCGCCGCCAAGGGACTGGTGCCGGGCCGCTGGCAGCTGTGGACCGACACCATCCCGGAGCTGGACATCCCCGCGGACGCCCAGTTCGCGGACATCATCATTCCCACCAAGGACTCAGCCCGGTAAGCCGCCACAACAATGCCTGCTGCCTGTCCGTGCCCAACATCAAACTCACCTCCTTACCTCTCGTCTCTTACTTCCGGCCCTGCATTGTCCCACACCTTCATGGAGTAACCTCCCCCACAACCACCACCACCACCCCCACAACTAACGCCTCTACCTGCGCTCCGCTCGGTTTAGCTTGTTTTGGTTTAGTTTGGGCTGGAATTTACAACCCACCGCCCCCCCCTCCGCAGCTACACGTTCCTGATGGACCTGGCGCTGCAGCACAACCAGCCGCTGCTCATGGTGGGCCCCACCGGCACCGGCAAGTCCACCTACATCAACCGGCACCTGGTGTCGGGCCTGCCGCGCGAGAAGTGGACGCCCATCTTCATCACCTTCAGCGCGCGCACCACCGCCAACATGGCGCAGGACCAGGTGGACGGCCGGCTGGACAAGCGGCGCAAGGGCGTGTACGGCCCGCCGCCCGGCCGCAGGGTGAGTCCGTGGCAAGCGACTGGAATCCCTGTTGAATGATTCAACCCCACTGCTGTGCGCTACCACGCACACATGTATACGCACAAACAAGATACCGCACCCCGCAGCTAGCATAACCACGTGTTTCCCAACGCGTCTGACTCTCCCACCTGTCGAATCCCCTGTGCCCCTTGCAGGCTGTGGTGTTCATCGACGATCTGAACATGCCAGCCAAGGAGACCTACGGCGCGCAGCCGCCCATCGAGCTGCTGCGCCAGATGGTGGACGGCGGCGGCTGGTACGGCCGCGACAACGCCTTCCGCTCCATGGTGGACGTGCAGGTGGTGGCGGCCATGGGCCCGCCCGGCGGCGGCCGCACCTTCGTCACCAACCGCTTCCTGCGCCACTTCAACGTGCTGGCGCTGGCGCAGGTGTCGGAGGACTCGCTTGTGCACATCTTCCGCACCATCCTGGACTGGCACCTTTCCAAGAGCGCCTTCCCCGGCCCCGTGGCCGCGCTGGCGCCGGGGCTCATCAACGCCACGCTGGAGGTGTACACGCAGTCCATGGCCAAGCTGCTGCCCACGCCCACCAAGAGCCACTACGTCTTCAACCTGCGCGATTTCGCTCGCGTGGTGCAGGGCGTGATGATGCTGCCGCGCGAGAGCCTGCCCAGGCCCGCCGACCCGATGGACGACTCCGCCGGCGGCGGCGCGGCGCACGAAGGCGTGGCTCTGTACCGCCGCCTTTGGGTGCACGAGGTGTTCCGCGTCTTCTACGACCGCCTGGTGGACGACACCGACCGCCAGTGGCTGATGGGGCAGGTCAAGGCCACGGTGTCCGCGCACCTGGACACCGGGTTTGATGGGCTGATGGAGGGACTGCTGAGTGCGGAGGACAAGAAGGCGGGGCGCGCCATCACGCACGAGGACATGCGCCGCTGCTTCTTCGGTGACTACGCTGACACCAACGAGCCCGAGCCGTCGCTGCGCAAGTATGCCGAGGTGGCGGACGTGGTGAGTTTGTTGCCGGGAAGGGGCAGGGAGGGGAGCGGGCCACACTGAGCGACTGCCTGTGGCAACGGCGCTCAGACCAAGAAGGCTGTGGGCTGTGTGTTGGGGCTACTCGCCGCATGTCTGTCACACTCTTTCGCCAACAATAAATGCTAACACGTGCTTGCTCCCTCCCCTCCCCTCGCTGCCCCTCCCACCTCCTCGCCTCCCGCCAGGCCACGCTGCTGACCACCATGGAGGAGTACCTGCACGACCACAACGGCACCTCCAAGCGCCCCATGAACCTGGCCATGTTCCTGTTCGCGGTGGAGCACATCTCCCGCATCTGCCGCCTGCTCAAGCAGCCCGGCGGCAACATGCTGCTGGTGGGCGTGGGCGGCAGCGGCCGCCAGTCCCTCACGCGCCTGGCGGGCTTCATCTGCGGCATGGAGGTGCTGCAGGTGGAGATCGCGAAGAGCTACGGCCGGACGGAGTGGCGCGAGGATCTGAAGAAGGTGCTGCGCAAGGCGGGCGCGGACATGAAGAACGTGGTGTTCCTGTTCAGCGACACGCAGATCAAGGACGAGTCGTTCCTGGAGGACATCAACAACATCCTCAACAGCGGCGAGGTGCCCAACATGTTCCCGCAGGACGAGCGCATGACGGTGAGGCAAACGACTGCCGGGATGCCGCTGCAGTCGTACAGGCGGCATTGTGCTGGGTGCTGGGAGTGTACCTAGGTTGCGGCTTGCCAAGCAGTGTCGCGCCATTCGGGTTTGGGAAGCGTTGCTGTTGCTGACGGCGTGCAGCAGTGTGCGGCCGTAGGTTAACTAGTGCGCTTGGCATTTATGGGGTCTTAATCGCATCCGTGTGTCTGCCGGTCCACAGATCATGGAGGCGGTCCGACCTCGCGCCGCCAAGCGCGGTCTGGAGACGCCGCTGGAGCTGTGGGGCTACTTTGTGGAGACCTGCCGCCGCAACCTGCACGTGGTGCTGTGCTTCAGCCCCATCGGCGACGCCTTCCGCGAGCGCCTGCGCGCCAACCCCTCCATCGTCAACTGCTGCACCATCGACTGGCAAGTGCCCCGCACACCCCTGCCCTCCCCGCTCCCGCTCCGACCCCACATACGCACGTGGCGGCTGGCCCGTACGGTTGTCCCTCCATCCTGAGGACGTAGCTGCGCACACTCTCACAACCCACCGCTCATACTGCGAGCCCTCAAAACTACGGTATCTTGAATTTCTTATCCTCCCTCCACGCAACACAGGTTCCAGACGTGGCCGCGTGACGCGCTAGAGGCGGTGGCGTTCAAGTTCCTGCGCGAAATGGATCTGGACGAGACCACCCGCAAGCAGCTGGTGCAGCTGTGCCAGGCCTTCCACTCGCGCATCCGCGCAGCCAGCGAGGACTTCAAGTGAGAGCCAGACCACACGTTGTAGCCCCGGACAAAGCCTTAACGGCTAGGCAGCTGGTTGTAGTGGATGGCGCACACATCAACCCCTACCTGCTGCATGCAAGACTGCACCCGCGATCAATATTACTGAGCCGCGGGCTGAGCGATTGCTTCATTCCTGATTGTTGCGCCCTACGCAGGCACCAGCTAGGCCGCCACAACTACGTGACGCCCACCTCCTACCTGGAGCTGATCAGCACCTTCCGCACGCTGCTGGACTCCAAGCGCGCCGCCAACCGCAAGGCGCACTCGCGCTACAGCGTGGGCCTGCAGAAGCTGCAGAGCAGCAGCGAGCAGGTGGCGGGCATGCAGGCGGAGCTGCAGGCGCTGCAGCCGCAGCTGGTGCGCACCGTGGCGGAGGTGGAGAACCTCATGAACGTCATCGCGCGCGAGAAGGCCGAGGTGGTGGAGCCGAAGGCCTTGATTGTCAAGGGCGAGGAGGCCAAGGCGCAGTCCAAGGCCGACGCAGCAAAGGCGATCAAGGACGAGTGCGAGGCGGACCTGGCGGAGGCCCTGCCCATCCTGAACGAGGCGCTGGCGGCGCTAGACACGATTGACGAGAAGGACATCAACTACATTAAGAAGCTGGGCAACCCGCCCATGATCATCAAGCTGGTGCTGGAGGTGAGTGGAGGATTTGGAAAACGTGCCGGGAGTTTGTGTGTGAGCGCATGTAAAGGTCGAGCCGGGAGGAGAAACAGGATATGCGTTTCTTCTGTCGCCGTACTCGCCTCACCCGAGCACCACCTGACCTGCCTGCCACTTCGCTTTACCACTCCTCCCGGCTTCTTACTCTTCGTACTCCCCCTTCCTTCCACTCTCCTCCCTCCCTCCGTCCCTACCACCACCATCATTACCATTCCAGGCGGTGTGCGTGATCCTGGACGTCAAGCCCGCCAAGATCAAGGACGACACCGGCAAGACCATCCCCGACTTCTGGAAGCCCTCCGTGGGCCTCATGAACGAGCGCGACTTCCTGCAGCGCCTCAAGACCTACGACAAGGACAACATCCCACCGCGCATCATCGGCGAGATCCGCGAAAAGTACGTCAAGAACGAGGCCTTCACGCCCGCCGCGGCGCGCAACGCGTCGCCGGCGGCGGAGGGCATGTGCAAGTGGGTGCACGCCATGAGCTCGTACGACCGGGTCGCCAAGGTGGTGGCTCCCAAGAAGGCCAAGCTGGCGGAGGCGGAGGGGCAGTACGAGGAGGTGATGGTGGGGCTGCGGGCGAAGCAGGCGGAGCTGGCCGACCTGCGCGCCAAGCTGGCAGCCATGGAGTCCGACCTGCGCACCAACACCAAGAAGAAGGAGCGGCTGGAGCAGGAGGTGGCGCTGTGCAGCATCAAGCTGGAGCGCGCTGAGAAGCTGATCGGCGGGCTGGGTGGCGAGAAGCTGCGCTGGACGGAGTCGGCGCAGGCGCTCAAGGACGCGGCGGTGTCCCTGACGGGCGACATGCTGGTGGCGGCCGGCATCATCGCCTACTGCGGCGCCTTCACCGCCAGCTTCCGGCTGGACGTGATCGAGAGCTTCGTGGACATGGTCCAGTGAGTGCTGGGGGTGCGGGAAGGGTGTGTGGGGCGGCTGGTGGTGCTGGCTGCAGCCTTGCAGGCGGTGGGCTGGCGGGGTAACAGGAGGGTGTGTGGGTAAAGAGAGGCGGCACAGGGCGCACTGCGGCCGGACAGGCGTGCGTGGCGTGGCGCGTATGGCAACAACTCCTGCTTTAGTACTCGTAATCCCTTGCTAACCGACACGCATGCTCACCACCACCACCCTCCTGTCATCCATTACATCCCCTCAGGAGCGCCGGCATCCCGCGCTCGCCGCGCTTCAGCCTGGCCACGGCGCTGGGTGACCCGGTCAAGACGCGCGAGTGGCTGATCGCGGGCCTGCCCAACGACTCCTTCTCCATCGAGAACGGCATCATTGTGGCGCACGCGCGGCGCTGGCCGCTCATGATCGATCCGCAGGGCCAGGCCAACAAGTGGGTGAAGAACCTGGAGAAGGAGCACAAGCTGCAGGTGATCAAGCTGTCGGAGGGCGGCGACTTCCTGCGCGTGCTGGAGAACGCGATCCAGTTCGGGCTGCCGGTGCTGCTGGAGAACGTGGGCGAGGAGCTGGACCCCAGCTTGGAGCCGCTGCTGCTCAAGCAGACGTTCAAGAGCATGGGCGTCACCTGCATCCGCCTGGGAGACGCCACCATCGAGTACAGCTCTGACTTCAGGTGCGGCGGAGATGGGAGGTGGAGGCGTTGGAAGGGGAGGCGGGGTAGAGAGGCAGTGGAGGGGAGGGGAGGTCCGGGGTGAGATTAGCAACAGGGGAGGGAATTACCAACAGCGACGGTAGCACGGAATTAGCAACAGCGACGACTGCACACAACACAGCGCTGTATGGCTTTCGCCGGCGCACACCTATTGGCTATCTCACTCACGCGCTCACACCCACACCTCCACTGTCCCACCTCAGGTTCTACATCACCACCAAGCTGCGCAACCCGCACTACCTGCCCGAGGTGGCGGTCAAGGTGACGCTGCTGAACTTCATGATCACGCCCGCCGGCCTGGCGGACCAACTGCTGGGCGTGGCCGTGGCCACCGAGCGGCCCGACCTGGAGGAGCAGAAGGCGCAGCTGGTGCTGCAGGGCGCCGAGAACACGCGACGCCTGGCCGAGATCGAGGACAAGATCCTGGAGGTGCTGTCCAACAGCACCGGCAACATCTTGGAGGACGAGACCGCGATCTCGATCATCACGGAAGCCAAGACGCTGGGTAACGAGATCCAGGAGAAGCAGCGCGCTGCCGAGGTGACGGAGAAGGAGATCGACCTGGCGCGCACCGGCTACAAGCCATGCGGCGACTACACGTCCATCTTGTTCTTCTGCATTTCCGACCTCGCTAACATCGACCCCATGTACCAGTACTCCCTGCCCTGGTTCGTGAACCTGTTCGTGGCGTCCATGCATGCGGCGGAGGTGAGCGGTTCTGGCGAGGGAGGAGGGGGTTGCAAGCCCGGGCCCAACGAGTATGTAGGAATGAGGGTGGGACGCGCTGGGTTGGGCGCGGGCGTGGGAGGCACATGCCGTTTGTGGAGCACTGAAGCATGTGCGGAAATGGACTGTAACTGGTAGCTGCGCTACCTTCGCTGCTGACTGACATGCTTCGCGCGTTGCTAATTGTCCCCCCCCACACACACACCTGCAGCCCTCCAACGACCTTCAGCGGCGGTTAGAGAACATCTACGACCACTTCACCTACAGCCTGTACCGCAACGTGTGCAGGTGCGCAGCACCCTTCGCCAGCGGCTCGCTGCTTGCGCCATAGCCACTACCTTCCCCCTTGGGTTTGGTTTAGTTCTGGTCGCCATCTACAATCCCCTGCCTGCCCCAACACGGCACCTGGTGCCATCACCATCTCCACTCTCACACTCCCAGCCTCCTGACAGCCACACGCACACACCCTGACACTCCTACTACCGTACCCACACCCTGCGACAGGTCTCTGTTCGAGAAGGACAAGCTGCTGTTCGCGTTCCTGCTGTGCACGCGCATCCTGGAGACCAAGGGCCGCGTGGACATGGACGAGTACATGTTCCTGCTCACTGGCGGCCTGGGCGCCGCCGACCACCGCGCCAACCCCGCGCCCGACTGGCTGGTGGAGCGCGGCTGGCGCGAGCTGTGCCGCCTGGACAAGCTGCCCACCTTCATGGGCATCGCCGACGCCTTCGCTGACGACCCGGAGGCCTGGCGGCCGCTGTACGACGGAATGGAGCCGCACCGCGTCACGCTGCCGGGGCTGTACAACTCGTTGGACGCCTTCCGCAAGCTGCTCATCGTGCGCTGCATCCGGCCGGACAAGGTGGTGCCGGCGGTGCAGGACTTTGTGGACGCCAACCTGGGCAAGAAGTACGTGGAGCCGCCGCCCTTCGACCTGGCGGCGTGCTACGCCGACTCCGCGCCCACCACGCCGCTCATCTTCGTGCTCAGCCCCGGCTCCGACCCCACCGCGGCGCTGCTGCAGTTCGCGGGCGAGCGCAAGATGGCCAGCCGCCTCATGGCCATCTCGCTGGGGCAGGGACAGGGCCCCAAGGCCGCGGCCATGATTGCGGAGGGCGCCAAGGCCGGGTCGTGGGTGGTGCTGCAGAACTGCCACCTGGCGCCCAGCTGGATGACGGCGCTAGACAAGATCTGCGAGGAGCTTCAGCCCGACACCACCAGCCCCGAGTTCCGGCTGTGGATGACGTCCTACCCCTCGCCCAAGTTCCCGGTCAACATCCTGCAGAACGGCGTCAAGATGACCAACGAGCCGCCCAAAGGCATCAAAGCCAACATGCGCCGCTCGTTCATGATTGAGCCCATCTGCCAGGACAAGGATTTCTTCGAGGCGTGCGGCAAGCCCGCGCCCTTCAAGAAGCTGCTGTTTGGCCTGGTGTTCTTCCACGCGCTGGTGCAGGAACGCCGCAAGTTCGGGCCGCTGGGCTGGAACATCCCGTACGGTGAGCGAAGAGGCGGGGCGTGTGTGTATGTGTTGGGGGGGGGCTCTGGAGGATAGCGTCGAAGCCGGATTGTGAGTGCTGGATGCCGGGCAGGGCAAGGCGAGGACAACAGGCTGCAGGAGCTGGCAACAGGACCTGCTAAGTCATAACCACCGCCTGCCACCACCACCACCACTACCACCACCACTACCACTACCACCACCACTACCACTACCACCACCGCCACCACCACTACCGCCACCACTACTACTACCACCACCACCAACACCACCAACACCACCACCACTCACGCCAACCACCTGCCGCCCACAAACAGGCTTCGACGACGGCGACCAGCGCATCAGCGTGCGGCAGCTCAAGATGTTCCTGGATGAGAGCGCGCCGGGCGCGGCGCCGCCCTTCGCAGCGCTGCGCTACGTGACGGGCGAGTGCAACTACGGCGGCCGCGTGACGGACGACAAGGACCGGCTGCTGCTCAACACCATGCTCGAAAAGTGCTACTGCCCCGACATCATCAATTACGAAGATTACAAGCTGTCGAGCAGCGGGCTGTACTACGCGCCAGCAGAGGGCGACCGTGCCTCGTACCTGGCGTACATTGACACGCTGCCCATCAACCCGCTGCCCGAGGCCTTTGGCCTGCACGCGAATGCCGACATCGCAAAGGACCAGAACGACACCGCCGCCATGTTCGCCAGCCTGCTGTCCATGACGGGCGGCAGCGGCGGCAGCGGGGGCGGCGGCGGCGGCGGCGCGGCGGGCGCGGCGGAGGAGCGCGTGGCGGGCATCGTGTCGCAGTGCCTGGCGCGGCTGCCGCCACAGTACGACATTGAGGCGATCCAGCGCCGCTGGCCGGTCAAGTACGAGGAGAGCATGAACACGGTGCTGGCGCAGGAGGCCAGCCGCTTCAACAAGCTGTTGGCGGTGTTGCACGAGTCGCTGGCCAACATCCAGCTGGCCATCCAGGGCCTGCTGGTCATGTCCAGCGAGCTGGAGGAAGCCTTCGCCTCCATCGCCATCAACCAGGTGCCGGAGCTGTGGAAGCGCCGCTCCTACCCCTCGCTCAAGCCGCTGGGCTCCTACCTGGACGATCTGTACGAGCGGCTCAACATGTTCACGGCCTGGGCTGCCGGCGGCCCGCCGCCCAGCTTCTGGCTGCCGGGCTTCTTCTTCGTGCAGTCCTTCCTCACGGCCTCGCTGCAGAACTACGCGCGCCGGCGCAAGGTGCCCATCGACACCGTGGGCTTTGGCTTTGAGATGCTGGGCATGGAGCACGCCGCCTACAAGACGGCGCCGGCGGAGGGCGTGTACGTGCACGGGCTGTACCTGGAGGGCTGCGGCTGGGACGCCGGGCCGCAGCGGCTGTGCGAGAGCCAGCCCAAGGTGCTGTTTGTGAACGCGCCGGTGATGTGGCTGCGGCCGCAGAGCGCCGACAAGAAGTTCGATTACCCGCACTACGACTGCCCGCTGTATCGCACCGCGGACCGGCGCGGCGTGTTGGCCACCACCGGCCACTCCACCAACTTCGTCATGTTTGTGAAGCTGCCCACCGACCAGCCCGCCAGCCACTGGATCATGCGCGGCGTGGCGCTGCTCACACAGCTGTCCGACTAGAGCAGCTAGCTGCGGGTATGATGGCGGTATCATTAGCTGCGGACATGCACGGCGGGTGGGCGTGTGAGCGGAGCGGGAGGGGGCGAGCAGGCGGTGCGGTGTGCTTGTGGTGTTTTGTGATGGTGATTGGAGAGATGTGGGTTGAGGCGCCGCCTCGCGCGCGCGCACGTTTGTGGGTTGTGGGGCGTGCGCGCGTGCGGGGACTTGCTGTTGTCACAGGACGTGACGGGATGGAGGGGTAAGCAGCTGTGGCTGGCGTGCTGTGGTGACTGTCAGACTTCGCATGCCTCGTGTGAGATCGTGTGGCCAACGTGTGGCCTGCATCGGAACAGGCATGTGCGCTAGGCGTGCAGACGTGGGGGTGACAGGGCAATCAGGGACTTAGTGGGTAGGCTACGCACCCGACCAACAACAGGGACAATACGCGTACGAATGAGGCATGTGTTCTCGTGAGCGCATTGATATACAAAGCTGCGGTACTAGAGGCAATACGTATATGACGTTTGAGCTAGGTGGTGGATTTGGGATGTGAAGACTCGGCACTGCTATGTGCAACCAGGAGTGAGGGTGTCAGCGTGCTCCAGGTAGCGGCATGTGTCTGCGAGCGGCCCAGTTACTTGTAAAGCACTAATGGCTTGTCTAAGATCAAAAGGTGCCAACGCCTAGATCATTTGTCAGGTGTCGGGCCCAGGAAGAGTATTTGTAGCCGGGCGCGTCGCTGTGTCGTCGTGGTGTCTGGGGCGTGAGCGTGCGGGCGGGAACGTCCACGCGGGGGTGGCTCCTGGGCTGCAACTGTGGCCCGTGGCCCTGCATACGTCTGCCCCTGGAATTGGTGCAGTACGCCAATGATCCTTCCGGCCACACGCCGCCATTCACTCGTGGCCTTCTGGACGTTGGGGGCACGGCAGTTGGCGGGCCTGTCCAAGAACCTGGACGACCCACGGTTCAGGCCTTTGTGCGCTGCCATCTAGCGCTCAGCTGACTTGCTCAGCGGTCCTTGTTGGCGGCATGGCGGGAGGAACCACCCGGGTGGGACAGCGCGAAGACGGCTGCGGCCAAGGCTGCGAGCAGCGGACCAACCTCGGCCCCAATTCCGTTCCCGCGAACGCCCGCCCGACCGCCCCATCGAGTCCTCTCCGCGCGCACAACCTTAAGTAAATACACTCTGGACTTCACTTGCTTACCACTGAGAAACGCCTGCAACATCCTTGCATCAGTTTTGCGCTTGGACCGTGCCTGGCTAGGTCAGCCTAGTGCTCGCACGCTTCAATTTGTAGGCAGCCATAATGTCCACACAAGACCTAGAGGGCAAGACTGCCCTTGTGACCGGCGCAACCAGCGGCATCGGCCTCGAAACCGCCGCGGCGTTGGCAAGTGAGCTTAGATCGCCATGGAACGCACTTTTCATAACATTCAGCAATCCGATGTCCACCTGGTAGCGGTCAACCTGCTGAACTCTCAACTGGCGAAATTCCCGCGCCTTCTTGGACAGGTCGGGGGGCGAACGTGATTCTGGGCGTGCGCAACACTAAAGCTGCGGAGGATGTGGTGAAGCAGATCCAGGAGCGGTACCCCGGCGCCAAGCTGGTGGTCGGGCCGTCCCTGGACCTTCTGTCCCAGAAGAGTGTGAAGGAGTTCGCGGACTGGGTCAACAAGACGTTCCCGAAGCTCGACATCCTGGTCAACAACGCTGGTGTGTCCTTCATGCAGCGCACCATGACGCCGGAGGGTGTGGGCGGCATCGCCCAGGTGCGAGGGCAAGCCGGGGTAACGCGCGGGGTGGGGTGCGGCCGTGAGGGGCTGTCGGAGCGTGCCGCGTGGCGCTGCGCTTCGTGCCGTGCGCCCGGCACTCGCACACAGACATAATGCAACACTTGCGACCCGCTGAACCCACCGACTGCCACGCCACGCCACGCGCCGCGCGCGCAGACCAACCACCTGGGCCCCTACACGCTCACGCGGCTGCTGGAGAAGAAGCTGGTGGCCAGCAAGGCGCGTGTGGTGACGGTGGCGTCGGTGACGCACCGCACCACGGTCATGAAGGACGCAAAGGCCTTCCTCACGGACTGGCGCTCCGGCTACTACCAGCACTCCAAGCGTGAGCAGCAGGGGGAAGGGTTGTAGATACCAGCCCAAACTAAAGGGGGTGCTGAGGCTGGGGCTGCGGCTGCGGCCGCACACTCCTTCAGAACCTGTACGCCCTAACAGCGCGCTAGCGGCAGCAGCAGCCGGGCCTGTGACTGACGCGCCCTGACAGTCTGGGGGTCTGCAACGTTGTTGCCCGCGCCGCAGCTTCTGTGCCCGTGTCCACGCTGTGCTCTCATGTGTCCCATGTGTGTGCTACCTCCCACCTTGCAGTGGCCAACGTGCTGTTCGCGTACGAGCTGCAGCGGCGGCTGGGCAACCACGGCGTCACCTCGTGTGCCGCGGACCCTGGCGGCGTGCGCTCGCACATCTGGGACACCAGTCCCATGTTCAAGAAGGGCTGGAAGAAGTGAGTGCGCTAGCGTGATGTGTCTCGCCACGTGTGTGGCGGCTGCGGCCCCGTGACTGGGCTGCGTGCCACTGGGCCTGCGCGTGCTTTCCCCGCGCCCGCGCGTGTCCACAGCATGCCTGAAGTCCGGCGCAGCGTGTGACCTGGATCGCCGACAGCCCGTGCCGCACCGCGCGTCAGACCCTCCTCCTCCTCGTGCCCTTGCACTCCTCACCCCCTGCCCGGCCCGCCTTCCCGCCCGCCTTCCCGCCCTCCAGGACCATCATCGACATGTGCTACAGCCCGCCTGTGGACGGCGCCAAGGCCGTCATCCACGCCGCCACCGTGGACTGGGCCAAGGACCGCCGCACCGTCAACGGCACGCCGGTGCTGCCCGCAGACGACCTGCGGTGGGTGCGGGCGGGGTGGGGTGGGCGGGAGGCTGGGCGTGGGGCTGGATGCCGGGCTCGGGGCGGCGAGCAGTGGGATGCCCTATGGCCAGGTAATCCGGCATGGGCAGACAGCGCGAGCTGCAAGCTCAACCTGTCATTGTGTTGGTGGCCTTGGGGCCTGGACCCTGCATGCTGCAGTCTTAAACATTTGCGGACGCCGCAGGTACTACTCTCGCGGCCTGTTCACGGCGCCCACGCTGTGTAACCTGGACGGCTACACCGGCAAGGGGTTCGGCACCGGGCAGCAGGTGGGGCCCGCAAGGTTGCATGCATAAGAGGCTTGTCTTGCCACACACGCTACGTGTGTCTGCCGCACGCATCCTTTTACACCCACCCAGGTTAGCCGCTGTGTCCTGAACACCACAACATGCCACCCCCAGCCTCTCCACCGTATGTCAGCAACACCGAACTCGCCCGCTTCCGCCTGTCGCTCTTCCCTGCCCCTCCGGCCCGCAGATCAAGGGCACCCTGTGGGGCCTGTCCACGCTGTTCACCAGCCTGTGGGACTGGCCGCTGCGCAAGCTGAGCGGCGGGATGCTGGGCGGCGCCACCAGGCCGGTGCGCTCCGCCACACAGAGCTACGACGCCAAGCTGGCGGCGGAGCTGTGGGACGCCAGCGCCGAGATCGCCGGCGTGCCGGCGCAGCCCGCGGTGTAGAGGCCTCGCCACGCGGCAGGGCGCGGTTTGGGGCAGGTAGGCCCAGTGGGAACACCTGCGCGGTTGTTGGCGTGAGTTTGGGATGGTAGTACGGCATTGAGTATGTGCGATTGGGCGCATGGCGAAGTTGGGGTGGCATTGGCTGGCAGCGGTGGGCGGAGCTGTGGGGAGACGTAAGAGAAACGGTCCGACGCATGGAGGTTTGCGTTGAGCGCTGCGCGTTGGCTGGCAAGTGTTGGCGTTGAGCAAACCAGCGCGTGTGCAGGGATTGCGAGCTGCTGTGAATGACAGGGTGTTGCTGGTTGTTGTGCGCTTGCGCAAAATGCTACAAGATGAAGCAGCGGTTGGGCCAGTGAGCATACGCTTTGGGCGGCGACACGTGGGCAATCTTGCAGTGGTGTGGCCCAAGGCGACAGGCGAGTCGCGGCAATAGGCAGGTAGGCGTAAGGCGCAGCGCACCGCAGCATAGGTGTGAGCATTGGGAGACACGCTGTCAAGGTTGCTGCTACGTTGCTGCTGATACGACTTGTTGGTTGGCGTGTGGCGTCCGAGTGATGCGCGCCCTCCGTAGGGAAGTGCGTGTGGCAGAGGTGGTGTGGTGCATCTGGTGCGCTCGCCCGGTGCTGGTCAGAGAAGCTCAGCCCGGGAGCCTGTTGCCGAAGGGATTACTGTCTACAATAATCTGAAGGCGCAGGTCGACAAGGGCTAAGGTGTTCTGGAAGCTTCAGGGAGCGGCGGTTACGGTGGCCGGTGGACTAAGGCAATCGAGCAACACGATAGGATTGCCCCCGCTGAACATACGGTACACGGATTGCAGGTCACACGCATATGCAAATATGCAATTAAAAGCCGCGATGACCAATTGTGGCCATCCAGGCGGTCCCGCGTCATGGCTGCGCCACTCGTGCACATCCCAGTCATACAGTCGGCTGAGCCAGTCATTGTCTGTGCGCAACCTTAGGCTTACCGCTTATTGGTTCCATCAGTCCTACCAGCGGGCACCGGGCGGTGGGCAATTACCAAGGCATCCGCCCCCGCATCTACCGATCTACGCCATGCCGATTCATCCTGCCACCATCTGTGGGTGCCCGCAGGGGCTTCAATGCCCCGCGGTTGCATTCCGCAGCCCGCACCAGTTCAAGTATCACCGCCGCCTACTGCCTGACAAGCTGTCAACAAAGCGCCGGCTTCGCAAGCATTGCGCCCTCTGCTGCTACAGTCCGCGCCCCTTTCACACTGCGTAGGACGCGCCGGCCAGCTGCGGCCCCCTCCGCCGGCTCTTCCGCGACACCCGCACCCGCGCCTCGCCGTTGCCCGCCTGCCTGCGCTCGCCAGTGCCCACCATTTCGACACGCCCTGCGTCCACAGAACCGCCCCCCTGTGCTGCGCCCACGCCTTCGCCATGCTGCCCACTCGCTGATTCCACTCCTCTCTCCAGCAGCCGCCACGCCTGCCCCCCAGCGCCTCCGCGCCTGCGCCTCCGCCGCCCCCGGCACATCCGCGCCCCCTGCGCCTCTAGTTGAGCGGCACACCCTCCGACCTGGCCAGGTAGTCCATGTAAACGCGCTGCCCGCCGTCCATGTTGCCGTACCGCCCGGGCCGGATCTGGAGCCGGATGCTGCGAGACAGCGAGAGGAGCGGGCGGGGAGGGGCATGAGAGGCGTGGGCCGCTATGTGCGGGGGTGGGGGCGGGCGTGTTGTGGGCAGGGTCTGAAGCAGCCGGGCATGGCCTTCACAGTGCTGGGACCTCGCAGGAGATAGGCTGTCTGGTGTCTGCACTACCGTATTGCCACATTGCCATGCCGGCCTGTGACAGCCTAGTCCGGGGCAACTCCCTTGCACGCCTCACCCCACCCCCCCGACCCTGGCGTGTCGAACCAAACCCACGGCGCCTGCCCCAGCTTGCGCACCCATACAGCACATCTTCCCACCCCCTGCAACATGCTTACCGTGGGCTGGTGGGCCAGTAGCGGTCCGGAGGCATGCCCTCGACACCCCAGAAAGCCAGGTTCAGCGCGAAGGACGCAAGGTGCCACCCCGCCGCTACCGCTGCGAAGACCTGCTCCCGTTTCCCCGCCCAATTGATGTCCCGCTGTGCCTGCTTCAGCTGCTCCCGCGTCTGCAATACTCCGGCAGGCAGTTTGCTGGGATCCTCTTTTACCAGGAGCAGCTCGGCTGGAATGGCCTCTCTCCGCATTTGCACAACGCGGGGTCCCGCCGAAGCTGAGGAGGCTGCGAGCACGAATGCATTGAAGATTTCTCAGTGGATGATTTGGGCCAGAGCGAGAAGGCTTCCAGTCGTTTCGGGCCCACCTTTGCGCTCCGCAAGTTCGCCGCCCATACTTGCAGACTCCCGAACAATAGAAGACACGCTAAATGATGGATCGGCACGTCCGGGAAGACAATTCCATACAGGTCGCAAAAATTGTTCCACGGTGTTTGTTGCCCAAGGTCGCTGCTCAAAATGCGTAGTTTACAATAAGTTTGACATGTATCAAATGCATGTCAAGCGTGAGCGGGCTTGGATTTTAGAATGGCAGGATCGCACGCTTTGCATCCGAGCTTGCGTTTACCCTGAACCGAGCCCGAAAGCCCAGGCTCATTCAGCACACAACACAAGCTTGCATGTAAGGGCCGACGACCGTGGGTTGACAAGCACGGAAGCAAAGCGAACCGCGGGCCGCTTGCGCAAGCTCTGACGTCCCGCTGTCCCGCCCCGCGGTCGACCCGCAGCGGCCCGCGAGGCACCGCCAAACGCCAACGTGTCGCACAAGATGCCTAGCTGGGCGGTCGCTGTCGTCGGTGTGGGGCTTGCGTGCGTGGGCGCGGCAACAATGTCCCGCGCCATTTGCCTGCGAACGCCCCCAGGTACACAGCCGCAGCGAGACCTGGCATTGTTCGCATTAGTTCCGCAACACTAGTCAAATGCCACGTTGCAGCTGCGCCATTGTCATATTTATGTAGCACTGCACCACCGGCCCCGCCCCGCCCCGCCCCGCCTCCCCGCCAACCCCTTCCCGAAGGCCCGGCCCGCCTGCTGCTGCTGCTGCCCGCCGCGGCGCTGTTCTTTGCCGCGCCGCTCGCCTTCGAGGTGCAGAGCGCCAGCCGCGCCAGTGCCGCCGCCATGCTCATGTGGTGGGTAGGCGAGGCCGCGAGGAGGAGGGCAGCCTATGGGGAGCCAGGGCCAGTTGACAGCGACGCCAATCTCCGTGTTCGCTGGTCCAATGCGCCCTTTACACGCCCACTGGCATTTGTCACCAATTGCCCCCTGCTCCCTGCACCGCCGCCCAGGCTCGCCACATTCAAGCTGTTGGCTCTGGGCTGCGGCCGCGGCCCGCTGGCGGCGTCGCTGCGGCAACTGAGCCTGGGCCAGTTCTGTGCGCTGCTGCTGTGGCCCGTCATTCCAGTGACGGGTGGGTTGGGGCCGTTGGGGTGGGATGATCATGCATGGGATTGTGGTTTCAAAGCGGCAGTGGCTGCGCTATGCTGGCCGTGACGCCCGCGGCCCGCCCGTGTAAGCACACGTAAACACTCGTCATTCGAGTGTGCGCAGGTCCGGGCGGTACCGTTGCTTTGGAGCCCACATGTGGCTGGGCACGATTGCGCAAGGCTCTTGACTACCTGTTGTGGCGCCTGCCGGAGAACCTGGGTGAGCGTGGGTCACCCTTAACATTAGCGCTAGCTATGCGAGGAGCAGGGTCCCGCCGCGCGGCTCTGCAAGCAATGTGGACGAGCTTTGAACGTGTGTGCAATGCCCCGCAGTTGTCACTCTTCTGGCGGTGTACATGCTCACGCACCCGGCCGTGCCACTCTTCCCCAAGACATACGCGGCTGGTAAGCTGGCAGACTGTCGGGTCTGTTGGGGGGGATTGGAACACGCTTGTGCAGGGCAGCAGGGGTGCGCATGTGTGCGCAACTGCGTATGTGTCCCTGCTGCACCAACACCAATTACTATAAGCCGTTGCTTCTCCCACACACCTCCCCTCCACGCCCCGCCACGCTTTCTAATTTGCCCACAGCCTTCGGCGTGTGCGCCTACTGCAGCCTGTGGGCCAACGCCTGCGCCGCGCTGGTGGTGGCTGTGCACGGCCTGGTGCTTGCGCCCTCGTGGAACCGGCCCTGGCTGCAGACCAGCCTGGCGGACTTCTGGGGCCGCCGCTGGAACCTGCCCGCCGCCGCCTCACTCAAGCACCTGGTGTTCGCGCCGGTGACGGAGGGTGCGTGGGTCCCGCAACCCAGAGTGTGCGAGTATGGGGCTGCGAGGTGGGCCAACCGGAGTGATGGGGGTGATGGCAAGGATGGGGTACTCCACTACTCCGGTCCTGGAATGGCTGGACAGAGGGTCACTCGGACTCGATTGCCCACTCTCCGCCGGACGCAGGCCGACTTGTGCCGAAGCCGCTGCCGCGACCTCCTGCGGCCGGCGAGGACCTGGCACCAGCGGGCGCGGCTGGGGCCCCACCCGGTGACGACAGCAGCGCGCCGACCACCGGCGAGAGGCCCCCGCCTCGCAGCCCCAGCATGGCCTCTGACAGCGCCAGCCAGGCTGCCGCAAATGCTCCCTCGCCGTCGGCTGCTGATGCTGACGGCGATGACACCAAGCAGCGCGTCGGCGAGACGGGCGCCGCAAGTTACACTGGCACTGCCGCTAACGCGGCCACCGACCGTAGCGGCCGCGACAAGCCTCGCCGCGACGGGCCGTCGGCGGCGGCGCGGCTGGCGGCGCTGGTCGCGACCTTTGCCGTGAGCGGCCTGATGCACGAGGTGCTCCTGTGGGTGTGCACCGGCGACGCCTCACAGCTGGGCAAGCAGACCTGGTTCTTCGCCATACAGGTGCGTGTGGAAGTGTGGCCTATGGGGGAGGCTGCGGGCGGCAAAGGCTGCGTGGAGAGCGAGTCACCGCGCGCCGGACACAAGCAGCGGGGGACGCGCCTGCGTGCCTGCGTGGCTCGGTGTTCAGCTTGTCGTGGTAGCCTCTTGCTGGGAGGGACGTGTTGCGGTGATGAGTTCTCGGTCTCGCTGCTGCTGCAGGCGCCCCTGATGTTGGCGGAGCAGCAGCTGGTGCGGGCCACCACCCGGGCGGGTGTCAAGCTGCCGGTGTGGCTGTGCATCCCCGTGGCCTCACTCACACTCCAGGCAAGCTTGGGTTGTTGGCAGAGTAGTCCATCGGAGTCCTCGTGACATGCAGTGCTCTTGCCGGCTCCTGATGGTTTATTGAAGCGGAGAGAAGAGTGACGCTGAGCGCGGCTTAAGACGCTACCGCCTGTAGATTTACCTCGCCGCCTCAGCAAGAGAGAAGGATCACGAACTCACGGGCCTGACCTGCTGCGGCCCGCCCTATTGCTGCCCCTGTTGCAGGTCCCCGCCATGTACGGCTTCTGGGGCGCCTACTTCGCCGCTGTCACGCCGCGGTCAACGCCCCTGTCTGCTCCTGGCGCTGTGTTAACGGCCAGGGCCGTGACGCCGGCTTTCGGTGCGGGAGAGAACAAGCTGGGCGGCCCGGTGTTTGGCACGCTCAGCTCTGAACTTTGACGGGTGTAATTGCGTGTCATGTTGTGTTGTTTATTGCAGAATAGGGTGGTACTGGCGCGCCCCGTGGGCGCGCGCCTGTTAAAGGTTTGTCGCACCACCTGCAATGCACGGGTGGCTGGACCATCGGCAGAACTACACGGCGTGGCCGAATCCGAGACCTGAAGGACACCAGCGCCCTATGGTCGCTTCGTGCATAGTATGCATGCGAGTGGCGTTATGTGCTTTCAAGCATAGGGTTTGGCACGCGGCTGAGGGAGTCAGCCCGGCAACGCCCGCCAAAAGCGAGCGGTGCTTCTATAGAGGACTGGGACAAAGCCTATACATATAGTTAGGAATGACCCTCTTGTGTTAACTCCTACCCCATCTCGTTTACGGACGTGAGTCCTGTGAGCGGGCTGCTATGGGCTTCCGAATGACGGGCGACTGTAAATTCATTGCTGTCCCCCGCGTCTATACCTGCAGCTAGGTAACTTGCTGCGTAGTTTATCACTTAAACATTAGCACCTCTGAATTTCCGTGGCTTTTGAGGGCACTGCGAGTGCTGCAGAAAAGAGGCCTCTGCGAAGACTGACCGTGAATGCGTTGCCCAGCTGGGCCTTTTGAGCAGGCCTAATAGCTTAAAGACTCCCACAATGGCAGAGGGCACACAGAACCCGTTGCTAGGTGACCCCAGCCATGCTTCTCACTCTGATACCAAAGTGCAAAAGCTGGAGCACAAGCTACAGCAGCTTAAGGAGCACACACCTCAGACGCATAATGGCATACGGGAATGGGTAAGTGTCAGGTTCGCGGGAATGTGAATGTGACTTCCGCCCGCCGAGCACCTCCCGCCCTCCCATGCGTCTCCGGCTGCTCGCAGATTCACCAAAAGCCAGGGACATTCGGCTGCCTAGTCTTCCTGCTGATTACATGTATAGTGCTCGTGGCGGTAGTGCCCCCGGTCTGCGTGCTCGTTGGCTGCGGAGCTGGTCGACCAAGCGACGTAAGCATCAGCTATGATTTGAGGGTGGGATACGGGTGTAGGGGACAGGGTATCACGCGCGCGGGGCGGGATGGTGACTCCGACGCAGCGTCACTCCTTTGGCAGTCGCAGATTCTGCTTCCGCGCTAGCATAGCCCGAAGGCCAGACACAGACCAGCGCCATATGTAAGGATGCAAGCATCCTTGCGTCCATGGACATGCGTGCGGGGCGCCCAGGAGCGCATGTCACTTGAAGGGGCTGCGGGTTGGCGGCACGCGGCATGCGTGCCGAGGCTGCGGCAACCGAAGTTTCCGTCGGGTTTCTGCCCCATACGCGCTACTTGCTGCTTGGTGGTAACCCTTATGCGTCTGCACATGGGCTTACAGCAAACATGCGTTGGGTTACGAGGGGCCGGTGCGGATTGACGCCGGCACCCCAAGCCTTCTGCGTTTGCCCCAGCAACCCAACGCCGCCTGTCGCTATGACTGGATCTTGACGTTAAAGCTTCTTTCCATGCTTTGCTTTTACGCCCAACCGTGTGTGCAGTCGTCGGACTCCGAGTCTATCAACCGTCTCATTGTCAACTTTGACCAAATCGGGAAGACTGTGAAGTCAAAGATCCCGCCCCTGCTGTACGATTACCTAGAGGAGGTGGCGCTGAAGAGCGGGATCCAGGTGCGAGGGGAGGCGGCAAGTCCGGGGTGGGGCCTGCTGCCAACCGGTCCAGGCGCTGCCAGTTGCGTGACGTGGTTGGGAAGGGAGCTGGGCCCTCCGCCCGGGGCATCAAAGGCTTGGGCCATCAGTACATGACATCAGGCTTGGGCCATCAGCACATGACATCAGGCTTGGGCCATCAGTACATGACATCAGGCTTGGGCCATCAGCACATGACCGCTACACGCTTTCGCCGCGGTCATGCAGATCGTGTCGTTCTCTGACGCCAAGGTGCTGGAGGAGGTGAAGAAGATTCTGCTGTCGCAGCCAGGTGCGGCGGAGCTGTTTGGGGCCAGGGAGAGCGGTTGCTAGGACTGGGGCAGGAGGCCGTGAGCGGAGGCTCGGCCCAAAGTGGCTGGCGGGTGGACCGGGCTACACGGCGGCCTTGGATCATTGCTCATAAAGTTGTACCGGTAGTCCATGTCGCGACCAGCTGAGGTAGCGACACCTGGCATGCGAGCGAGCACCAGTGGTTTCAGGCGCTAGTCCCTTCGTCCAACCTGTACCTTCGTCTCCTCCCTCTGCCCGCGGCTGCCCCCGCAGACCTCTCGAACCTTCTGCAGGACTCAGCGCAAAGCAGGCCGCCAGTGCAGGACCCGCTTGCGGCGCTGGCGGGCGCCGCCAGCCAGGCGGGCGTGCCGGGCACCCGGCGTTTCATGTCGGCGCTGGACCCGCGGCGGTTCCTTCAGTCTGTGACGGTGGTGCCGGGCGCGCCGGACCCTCTGGACCAGTACTCGCTGGGCATAGTGAAGGCGAAGGACGCGTGGAATGTGACGCAGGGTGAGCTAGGCCTGGGTCTGGATTTGAGCTGTGCGGTGTACGAGAGGCCAGCTGCATGCGGGGGAGGTGGGTCGGGAAATAAAAGGGCCGCTGGTGCCAGCGCCGCGTTTGCAGGGGCTGCGTCGGGGGAGGCAGGCGCGGGGCTGGACTGGAGGGCGGGGTAGCCGATTGAAGGGCAGCCGAGCTGTGGACGGTCATCTGGGTCGGCTACATGAGCTCACGGGCAGCACTGTAGAGGACATGGCCAGGGCGGGCTCTGGAGAGAGCCCCAGCCCACAACAGGGCTGGGTTCAGACTGTGGAGGTTTCACCGTGCATTGCGAGTCCAATCTACCTTATGCCCTGACGCTGCATCCCTCCTATTGCACATACAGGCACACCAGAGGTCATCGTGGCTGTGGTGGACACCGGCTGCGACCTCACTGTGAGTGGGCAGGGCTAAGGGTGTGGAGCGAGTGTGGCGTCATGGATGGAAGGGCCGCCGAACAGCAAAGCAGTGGGATACTTGGTGCTATCCCAATCAGGCACAAGAGCAGAGCGTTGTCAGAAGGCGCTTTGTCGGGAAGGCGCGAGGGCAGGACACGGCTCTGGCGTGGGTAATGGAAGCCATCGAATCCCATGCACGTTACTGAGGACGTCCGAATGCCTGCTGACGCAAACTATACCCCACATGCCCTGCTACCACAGCACCCCGACCTGAAGGACAACTTGTGGATTAACACGAAGGAGATCCCGGGGAATGGCGTAGATGACGACGGCAATGGTGAGGGCTGGGCGGCGGGGCCGGGCGAGGCAGGGCGGCGGGGCGGGGCGGGAGCGTGGCGCTTGGGGCTGGCGCTTGGGGCAGCAGTCGGAAGTCGGGACGCATACCAGGGGGATAGCCATTCATGCGAACGGTCATACCAGGGGCAGGCACAGTCATGCCTGAGCTGTTCTGCATTGATACGTACTGTGCAACCCTACCACAGGCCTCATTGACGACGTGTACGGATACGACTTTGCGGGCACGTGCGAAAATGACTACCCCAGCGACGGCTGCGGCCCCAAGCCCGACCCCCAGGACACGGGCACGCACGGCAGCCACTGCGCCGGCATTGTGGGCGCCGTCCGCAATAACGGCGTGGGCATCTCGGGCATTGCGCCGCGCGTGAAGATCATGTGCCTGAAGGTGAGCCCCTTGGCTTCAGGTGCATATGACGCTGGCCGGGGCCACAAAGAGTGTCTCGCCAGGGGCGCCTCTCGCTCAACAGGTTGGCATGCCATGCACGTCGCAGTCGCAGTAACTCCTCCGCATGCCCCTCGCTGTGACGCGCCGCAGGTGTCCACGCCCTCCAACAACTTCTACACCGCACACATCCTCAAAGCCTACGACTACGCCTACCGCATGGGCGCGCACGTGGTCAGCTGCTCCTTCGGCCCCGCCGAGCCCAACATGAAAACCATCTCGCCCGACGAGCTGGCTGCGTACGTGGCCGAGCGCAACCTGTACCGCGCCGCGCTGCAGCCCATGGTTGACAAGAACATGCTCATCATCGCCGCCGCAGGTGGGTTTGCCGCTGGTGTGGTTTGCCACAATTACGGTACTCAACACGGCGGTGTGGATATTCGCGGGATATCGCGAGTGAGGCCACCACGTTGCCAAGCACACCGCCACTGGCCAGCTGGCTTTCCGCATTCGCCCGCTGACATGCCAGGTTCTGCCGCGTCACCACATTCGCACATTTGCAGGCAACGAGAACACCAACTTGGACCAGCTGGACCAATACAACACCACCTACATGCCCTGCTTCATGGCCAAGGAGTTCCCGGAGAACATGCTGTGTGTCACCGCCACAAACCAGGACGTAAGCTCGCGGCTGGGTTAGTGCGCGCATGCCTACTAGGAAAACATGCTGTGCATGCAGTGAAGCTGCTCTGCATCGTGCTAGATGTGTTGCGCATTCTGCAAGTCCTGACCCCACCGCACACCAACCCACATGACAGGATGTTCGCTGGGCAGAGATCGCCAACAACAAGCCCGTGGGCTCCAACTTTGGCCTCAAGTACGCGGACATTGGCGCCCCCGGCCGCCTAATCATGTCCAGCACACCGCCTGTGGCCGGCAACAGCATGACGCGCTGGAACCTCAAGACCGGCTCCTCCATGGCCACTCCCATGGTGTCCGGCATTGGCGCGCTGGTGCTTTCGGTGCTGGGCACAGGCACCGGCAACTATTTCCAGGTGCGCAGGCGGCTTGGCATTGGGACTGGGGCTGGGGACTTGGGGCGGGGGGCGGGGGCTGGGGCTAGGGGCGGGGCTGGGGCTGGGGGCTGGGGGCTGGGGCGGGGGCGGGGGCGGGGGGCCGGGGGCTGGGGCTGTGGGCTGGGGCCTGGGGCTGGGGCTGGGCTGGCACGTCAGTCGTGGTGCGCCACTTAACACGTACATCCCACGTACCACAGGGCAAGGAGGCACGGAAGATCATTGTGGAGTCGGCGGACCCCAAGGTCGGCCTGCCGGTGTCCACCGGCCGCCGCGTCAACGCCGCGAGCGCGGTGCTACAGGCCACGGCCAAGCTTTCGGGAGTCGCGGGTGAGTGGGCAGGATGGGGTTGCGAAGGCAAATGGTGACGACCCCTTCAACCCTTCGTACACATTGCCGCGATGTAACCAAGTCATTGGCATTGTCCTGGTGTGCCCTGGAATGCCCGCGCAGGCATTGTCACCGACGCCTCGTTCGTGCGCTCGTCGCAGTCGGTACTCGTGACCGGCTTCAATGAGACGTACTATGCTGGCGACTTCGGGATCACGGAACGCAACGACTGGGACCAGCTGCCCGTCACGGGCGTCAGCACACGGGTGAGGGCCTGAGGGGATTAACGAACACACACAGTTCGAGGCGCCTGACGTAAGGCGAAGACTGCGATGGCTTGGGTATGGGATATAGAGTGGGTGGTTCACGCCCTGTGCGTAATTGTCCCGCCGCTCCTCGACCTCTCTCCGCACTACATGTGCCTATGCCCCTGCAGCCCGGCCTGCCCCGCTTTGAGCGCTACAAGTTCGGCGCCGGCACCACGCTGCGCGTGAAGGCGTCTGTGTACCTGCCCCTCACCGGGCTGTACGCCATGCAGGTGTGCATAGGGGGTCGCTGCGTGTGTCTGGCTTACCATCTCCCTCCGTTACTTACTGAACCCGCCTCTCAACCCCGCCGGCCCGTCACCCACCGCCGCCCAGATCAACACCACCGCCAGCTCCGCCGACCTCCGCGTGTTGGTGGGTCAGGTGGCGCTCAACCTCAGCGCCGTCAACCTGCTAAACTCGAACGGAGGTGCGGACAGCTGTCGGCGTGAAGGCTTGCGCGTGTTTCTCTTCATGTGCGGTTGCGCAGTCCTCTGTAAGTTCGCTGCCCCTGCGACAAGCAATTCCGGTATGCGCCATGGCTTGCAGGCTGGTATGAGTTCGAGATGCGGTACCGCAACCCGAGCGCCATAATCGACATCCAGATGGCGGAGCCGACCGGACAGCCTGGTGCATCCTCCTCAGCCTTTTCCCGCATGACCAACTTCTACATTTCCACGCCCGTCCCTCCCAAGGACTACTACTGGGCGCCCAAGATTGCGCTGTCGTCGACCTGGCAGGTGCGTGGCTGCAGCAGGATGGATGTGTTTTGCAGTGGAGACGGGTGCTCGTGAGATCTCTGCTTAACGCACTCCTGAATTGCCATCCAGGTGCTGACGCGCCCCGTGAACGCAACGACGGTGGGCCTTGCGAGCATCCTGGAGTCCGCGCTTCAGCTGGACTCGCCCTTCAACTTCTCTAGCGTTGTGCCTGACATCAACTACACCACCCCCACAGCGCTGCGAGCGAACCTGTACCCTAGCTCTGTGGTGGCGGCGGCGAGCGTGCCGCAGTCACTGGTCGGTATCGCGCACACCCGTCTGGCAGCGCCGGATAAGCCCATGCGCTTCAAGGTGCGTCCAGGGATGCGCATTGCTTGCGTCTGGGCGTTGCTTGCGATCGTTGTGGCCCTAACAGCTTGGCATGCCGTACTGATGCCGCACTGATGCCGTACTGATGCCGTACTGATGCCGCACTGATGCCGTGTCGCTGTGGCATCCGCCCCGTGGCTGCAGCTGACTTGCTCCTACTGCTCGATGGCAGTCAACGACCTCCGCATCCTGGATGTGTACGACCCGGCAAGCACCGGTGCCGCTACCACTCGAATCTCAGACTGCATCGCCTTCGGCAACACCTCCGGCACCCACGACATCGTGGTTCGCTTTGCAGCTGCGGACAGCTCCGCCGCGCCGCTGACGCTAGGCTGGCTGCCGTGCGACGCCAACCCGACCGCTGAGGCGGTGTCTCTCCGCACGCACGTTATGAACAACCTCTTTTGGAAGCCTTCAAGCGGCGTGGCAGGCTACGTGCCTGGCCTCCAGTGCGACGTGTGGCCATCCGCAAACCGCGTTGGGGCCCCCGTGTACAAGTTCCGCCTACCTGCCGCCATGGCGAGCACTCCGAGGGTAAGCGCGCCAGGGATGCGGGGGATTCAGCTCACGTACCTCTGGTGTCTGCATTAGGGGGAGTCAGCTGCTTGCTGGGCTGCGGGGCTGCTGCCGGCCACCTGGCGATGCCGTGCCTGCACCAGGTGAATGTAGCAGTGCCTGCGGTTCCCCCCCACCTCCACGCCCGGGTCCTCACCATGCCTGATTGCTGCTTGCCGTTGCTTGCAGGCTCTTCAAAAGAACCTGACTGGCCCCAGGGACAACCGTGCCATGTTTGACGACTTCCTGCGTACCGGCTGCTCGCCCACGGAGGACAAGTCGCCGGGCTGCATCGGCCCCGCCATGTTCCGCTTCTCGGACACGATTGTCAACTGGCCCAACTCCTCCACCATCACCGGCACGGCGCTGGCGGCTCTGTACATGCGCTGCTGGACGTACGTCAGCCGCGGATTCGGGTAAGTCATTGGCGCAGGGTGTGTCAGCGCATACCTGCCTTGGTTGATGACCCGACATCCTGGCCGGCGTTCGTATGAGACGTGCGGTGCTACCGCGCGGAGTCTTCGTCACGTCAGCTGGGGTCGTGTCAACACCCCTCGCGTGTGCATCCTGCAGGCAAGGCTTCACCGCGCTTCCCCTCAGCAACAACAACATCTACGCCTACATGGGCGCCCAGACGGTGAATCCTGGGCAGCAGCGGACCAGCTACAGCTCGCTCACATGCACTCTCACCGGAGCCTGAGGGCTTGATAGGGTCGGCTGAGTGATTCACTTCAACGCGCTCATGCTGCCGCCCTGCCCGATGCTGCCTTCTGAGCCGCCCGCCGCCGCCTGTTGCCCCTCAACCACGCACACAGGTTCTCCGCCTCGAGGTGACGGCCGGCTTAGCCAACCAGCCGCCCTCCTCGCCCAACGTCACACAGCTCAACGACCACTACCAGCTGCTGGCGGTGGAGTGGCGCGGCCTGGGCGCCGCAACAGCCCTGGTGGGCATTGTGAATGCCGCCGCCACCAACATCTCCCTCAACCTCGACATGAACAACACACTGCTTCCCATCCCCGTGGTGGCTGCGCGCACCGCTGCGACCGTGTCATTCGACTACAGTGCCGTCGCCATCGACCCGGCCACCATCCCCAGCCCACCCTACCCCGCCCCTAGCCGCCCCGCTCGGCCCAGCTGGCCCACCTTCCCGGGCCAACTGGCAGCCGAGTCCCTGCCAGCGCCGGCCCCCGCCCCGTCTCCTGCCAACACTACCTTCAACACGAGCGCGACCAACGCCACCACAGCAACAAACGCGACACTGTCCGCACCCGCACCGTCCCCTTCACCGGCGCCAGCGGCCTCGCCGGTGCCTTCTCCGGCGCCCGTCTATGCGGCGCCGTCGAATGCGTCCAACGCATCTAACACTACAACTGCTTCCAATGCAACGTCACCCGCACCCGTTGCGTCGCCGGCGCCGTCGAATGCAACGCTGCCCGCCCCGTCACCCTCGCCCGCACCTGTCTTGAACGGCACTGGCGGCGCTGGAAATGGCACCACCACGGCCGCTGCCAACGGGACCACCACAGCCACTTCCAATGGCACCTCCAACGGCACCAGCACCGCCACCGGTCGTCACCTGATGCAGCTGCAGGAGTCTAGCAGTGGCTTCGAGGCAGTCGCGCTGGGTGCAAGCGCTTGGTCGCTGCGGCAGGTGGACACCACGTCCCCTGGCCTGCGTGCCGACGTGTACAACCCCACCTCCACGGCGCCCTACGACACTGTTGAGTACCTGTCAAAGCTGGTCCTGAACAACATTTCCTTTGCCAGCGACCCCACGCTCTTTGGTAACGTGGTCTCGCCCACGGTAGGCCTATCCGGTCCCCTGCCTGGCAAGCCCCCGCCATCCTTGTACACGCTTGGGCCCAAGCCCGCCAAGGGCCCCACTCCCCAGATAGAGTGGCGTGCGCGCTACGTGCGCGCGGCCGGGTTCTTGTACCCGCCTCAGCGCGCCGCGGCGCTGACGCGGTGGGTCGTGAAGGTGGTAGAGCAGACGAACCAGAGCACCAGTGTCACGTTCGGTGACGTGACCATCCGCAACGCCATCGAGTTCCCCGGGACGGCGGTGCGTGAGACGAGCGTGGCCGTGTGGCTCCCGCCCGGGTACGTGCCGATGGTGGTCATGGCGCGCAGCAGCCGGACAGACACGGCGGCGTCGTACGATGTTAGTTTGATAGATGCGACGGGGGCAGAGACTGACGTGACTGGCGACCGGTGGTATAGATCTGTATGAAGCGTGAGGGGAGTTTAATGGGTAGGCAGGGGGTAGACACTAGGCGGTGTACTGAAATGAGCGTTACGGTAGTCGAACTAACACCATGACATGTTGCACGTTCGCAGTCTGGGTGAACGCTTCCGTGTTGCGGTTTGTCCCAGGTTTCAGAGAGATCGTGTGACCTGCAAGAGTTGAGGGCCGGGCGATGCAGATGCGGTGGGTTCGGCCCCGTTTTAATGAGGCGCGTTGTGTGCCCCCCGACGCATGGGGGCAACAGGATGACATGACGTAATGAATTGATAGGCGTGCGGCTCTGCTGTAGAAGTAGGGCTTATAACCTTTGCATGTGCAGTGGATGGACGTTCTTACCTTTGTCGTACAAGAGAATGACTGTGTTGTGGAGGCGCGGAGCAACGCCGCTGTCGGCTGACAGCATGGCTGCATGTCAAACAGGTGGAGATAAGGGGCTAGCTGCATGCGGGTTTCAATGTTGCGCTGCACTGTTTGCAGGAACCGTCTCGTGGCTTGACTTCGTGACGTTGCATTGAACCGAGTGCGGCAATCTGCGGTGTATGTGTGTGCAATTATGTGTTATACCGTAACGCGAGAATCTGCATGCGGCGCTGATAAGACAACCAGGCTGTAGTGGCTGGGTGGTACAGTCTGGCATGAAGCGGCTGTGTCCCACTGTCCCACGTGCACCATGGGCCATGACGCGTGAGGCGGAGGGTGGGAAGGATGTCTGGGCGGACCATGCAGCGCATCGGGGTCGGAGACTCATCCAGCCGTTGCGCATACCCCGGCCACATAACCTGCCCATTTGGGGACGACCCGACCGGGGCTAACCAGGGTATGGAACAGTTTCCGCGCGTCCATCCAGCATTGCCGAGACGACCCGTCCGAGCCATCCCCGCATTGATGACCCCAGCCATCCCGCATCCCGCGGCTGACCCGACCCAGCCATCCATCCGTGCAGGCGTCCAGCCTTCCCGAGTCGACCCATGTACACAGCGCGCCTGTAGGGCTTCAATTACACAAGTATTCATGCGCCTAACCTAGTCTCTGCGTGCAGAGTACCGCTCCAACTTCCGCGCTTACCGTCGCATCCCTTGCACAGCCGCTGCACAGCCGCTGCACAGCCGCTGCACGCCTATCACAGTTCTATTACCACAGTGGCACAGCCACGCCACACCAAGGCCGGCCTCGTCCCCAACCCCAACATCACGCCACCACCACTGATGCTACCGGCCGCACTTGGAGCTATACCGACACCCAACACGCAGCCGCAGAACAGCACGAGCCACCAACCAAAACACACGCTGTGCCGCGCACCGCCCGAAACCACTCCCGTGCTTTCCAGCGCTCCTCCTTGCTTCCCGCTCACAGCTTGAGCCGCTTGGCGGGCGCGGCGCCCGCCTCCGCCTCCTCGTCACGCTTGAACTTGTTGGCGGTCTTGTTGCGGATGTCTTCGAGGCCCTCCTCCTCTTTGGCATACTCCACAACCAGACGGCGCCCGTACAAGTGCGTGCCGCCCACGCCTGTGTGTGTGTGTGTGTGTGTGTGTGTGTGTGTGTGTGTGTGTGTGTGTTGCAGGGCGTGTGTCAGCAGAAGAGTGAGTGAAGAGCTGAAGGGGGTGCATAAGTGCGTGTGCGCTCATGTACCGGTATAGACAGGAAGCACTGGGAAGAGGGGGAGGAGAGCCTTCGCCAGGCTGAGGGAGTTGGTGCCAGCGGTAACAGCATGACGGTGCTGATGGGAGGTGCGCGATAGGCCGGCGCGGCGCGCTGGCCGTTGCAGGTTTGCGGGCCACGCTGACGCTTGCGTCACACGGCAACTGCTCTACATGTGCGCTTGCTCAACCACGGGACGGAGGCCACTCACCCTCCAGCGCGTTGCGCGCCTCCTGCTTGGTGACGAACTCCACGAACGCAAAGCCGCGGTGGCTGCCGTCGAACTTCTTGGGCAGGCGGCAGGATTTGAGGTGCCCAAACGGGTTGAACATGCCCTGGATGTCCCTGAGGCGCGGCAAGGATGCGGCAAACAAACAGGCGGTTAGCTTTGTTGGTGATAGAAGGCCGTGCCCCCAACACTCACACGAGCAGGCAAAACAGGTTC
Source organism: Chlamydomonas reinhardtii (assembly GCF_000002595.2). Lineage (NCBI taxonomy): Eukaryota > Viridiplantae > Chlorophyta > Chlorophyceae > Chlamydomonadales > Chlamydomonadaceae > Chlamydomonas > Chlamydomonas reinhardtii. Next base: position 4,978,555 of record NC_057019.1, read on the forward strand.
GGCCCGGTGCCATAGCCGACACAGCACGGGCCGAGGTGGGGCCTGCATCGCGTCCCGACTCTGCCTCAGTCCCCCCGCTCACTTCTTGGTTGCCTCGAACGCCAAGTTACGCACCACCAGCTTGACGCTACCGTCCTGTTAATCGGGGCACGAATTGGAGTACACAGATGTGAAAAACGTAAAACTCTCTAAGCAACCATAGAGAAGCTGCGGACAATGACCGTGTCGCAGCCTGACTGTATACGGTACGGAAATGCTGGGAGGCCATAGTCAGCATCTATCTGGCCAGCGGTACTTCCTGGCGACGTCCGCTCGCTCACCTCCTGTCCCTTCTTCGCAGCGGCCTTGGCGCCTGCTGCCGGCGCCGTCTTGCGGCCCCGACTCAGCTGCAGCCCTAGCTTGTGTCCGTCAAGCATGGTTCCCTGCGTAACACAGTGACAGCAGGCAACATCAGTGCAAAATGCTGCACAGCACCGTCCGCAAGCCGTTCGCACCCTCCAATACGTCGCAAGCGCCCTCATGCATACGCCAGCGGGCGGAAATGACCTGCCGACGCATCGGGCCGTTGGCAACAGGCATCTGCATGCGTCTTTCCCTTGCGCTTCCTAACACAAACAGACGGCTCGCGCTGCCCCGCACCTGCAGCTTCTTGATGACCAGCGACGCGATCGCCTCGCTGTCCACCTCCACGAAGCCGTACCTGTATGGCGATAGCGGCAACGGCGCGAAAGACGGAGAAGTGAGATACTCAGAGCTGTCCTTGCTAGGGCAACCCATGCAGCGCTGCTCACAGCCACATACACAGTGTTCCCACGGCACCGTTGCCCAGCTCGCTGCTGCACCCGCAGCCCTGCCCACCCTAACACCTCCCGCCGCGCATCACTACGGCTGAGCCCAACACCACCCAGCTCACCCCAGGCTCAGCCCAACACCACCCAGCTCACCCCAGGCTCAGCGTCGCGCCGTCCTTGCCCTGCTTCCTCGCCACCAGCGCGCTGTGTAGCGAGCCGCCCGCCGCCGACACGGCCTTGTCAAAGTGCTTCTTCAGCGCCACGTCCGTCGTCGCAAACGCCAGGTTCTTGACAAAAATGGTTCCCACCACCGCCGGCGCCGGAGCATCGCCCTCCGCGTCGCCATCAGCGCCCGCGCCGGTGTGCACATCCGCCGCCGCGGCGTCGGCCGCTGCCGCGGCCGCGCCGTCCTTGCCGGGCTTGGTGCCGCCTGCGGTGGCGGCCTTTCTGTCGGCGGGCGCCGCCGCTGCCGCGGCGGCGGCGGTCGCCTTGGAGGGCGGCGGGCCGCTGAAGACGTCTGCGGGTGCCCACTCCAGGTACAGCGGCACGTGGTGGTACTTCTTGTACGCCAGCGACCTACGCGACGGCCGCAGCACACCAGCACATCAGCGCACGCATACCAGAGGAGCGGTGCGGCGGTGACTTGGGGCTAACTTTGAACAACCATTCCCGTAAGGAAACAGTCGCGCTGCAAGGAGAAACTGCAGCCGCCGCCGTGACTTGGGGCAAACACACGCGCACACACTGTCTTCGCGCTTTGTTTTCCTTGTGCTCTACAACACGCGTACAGCCACGTACGCTAGCTCTATTTGTAAGCAAGCTACGCTGGCCTTTTGCAACGCGAGCCTGCAACAACGTAGCGACCACGGGGTAACTGCGCACTACCCGGCATGACGCCACAGCCGCACCTGAAGGCCGAGCGCGCGTCCTGCGGCTCCGTAAACTCCACCAGCGCCATCGCCTTGGCGGGCGGCAGCACGAGTCGCGACACCGGGCCGCACCGCCCAAACACAGCCAGCAGCTCGTCCTGTGGGGGCCGCCGCCGCCGCCGCCGCCGCGCAACAAGCAACAGATTAGCCATCATATGCACGAGCAATCAAACACATGCATTTTGTGCCCATGGCAATCATTTGATCGAGGTAAAAGAGATTTGTGAGCGCACAAGCATGTCTGCGGAGCTGAGTGCCGTAACATGTGTTAATTGCCCTGTGCTACAACTGGCCGCAACGCCGCAATGCCACGCACCTCGTCCGCGCTGAAGGGCAAGTTCTTCACCAGCAGTGTGGTGGCGCTGCGGGCCACAGCCGTGGAGGCGGAGGCCTTGCCGCTGGCGGCGGCGGCCCGCTCCAACGCATCCACGGACACGCCTGCGGCCGCGACGTCACGGGCAGGCAGTTTAGGAGAGGGAGAGAGAGGGAGAGAGAGAGGGAGCGCGCGTGGCGGGGAGAGGCTTGTGCAAAAGGAACGCAGGAAGATACCGCAGCACGTGCGGCACGGGCCAGGTGCCGTCGCCGGGGTGCGACGTAGGGGCGCTGTGTGGCTTTGTGAGCGCATGCCCCCGCGGCCCGTGCTAGCATGTCAAACGGCCCTGCAGCCCACCCTAGGACCCCCCCCAAAACACACGCACCTGCTTCCGCCAGCGCCTGCTTCGTGGCGGCGATCACTTGCGCCTCGCCCAGCGCCATGCGCACCTGCAGCCGTCAAGGATTGGTTGGATGCGGTTTGGTCAGCATGCGAAACACACACGCACACGCAACGGCCTCCACGAGCACCGATCGCTCTCCAGCTCTACCCTCTGCACCCTTCCCACCAGCACCATGCCACCGCGCCCGCCAGCATCCCTCCCCGCCCCGGCCCCACCACCAGCACCTCACCACCGGCTCCCCCACCGCTCCCCCCCACCGCCCCCCCCCACCGCCCCCCCCCACCGCCCGCCCCCCCACCGCCCGCTTTTCCAAACATCCCTGCAAACCCCCCCCCCACCGCCCGCCTCACCGCCACGCTGTCGCCTCCCTTGCCGCCGCCCGCCGACGCGTCCAGCAGCGCGGCCTTGCTGAGGCCGTAGTGCGCCGCCACCGCCTCCGCCACCGTGTCTGCGCGCATGAACAGCGTGTTCCAGGCCGCGCGGTTGCCCGCGTCCGCCTTGCGCTGCGCCTCGCGCGCCGCCTTGAAGGAGGAGGTGCCCGGCGCACCGCCTGGCTGCTGCCGGCCTGCAAAGGTGTGTAGGTGCGTGTGTGTGTGTGTGTGTGTGTGTGTGTGTGTGTGTGCAGGCATGACTGGTTAGCAGATGTTGGAACTGCGAGGCGTTGCAGAGACAAGCATAGCAGGTAGGCGAGAGGACTTGGAGTGGTTGGTGGGGTGTCGATGGCTGAGAAGAGGCAACGCAGGTGTGGCTGTTGCAGGGGCCATGGACAGATGGCATCTGGTTGGGGTGGTTGGGCTGTTGGGGCATCGGATGGGGCTCACCTGTCTCGCCCTCTGCACCCTCCTCCCCCGGCGCCGCCGCTGCTGCCAAGGCCGCGGCGGCAGCGGCCACACTGCCCGGTGCGCGCTTAGCCGGCAGGATGTGCAAGAGCCGCCCCTGGGGTGGAAAGTATAATCGCAAAAGGCGAATTCACGTCAGGAACACGATGCTGTTGATTGTCGTTCATCTGCAGAGCGTATCGCCCCCATTGCTGTCTGCCCGCATGCACCTCCACAACTCGTGCTCTCACATGGTGCAAACTAAAAGTCTGAGCCCCGCCGTTTCACCACCCCAGCCCACCTGGTAGATGGTTCCGTCCAGCTGCTGCGCCGCGCGCACCGCATCCTCCGGGATCTGGTACTGCACGTAGGCAACACCCTTGCTGCGCTTGGTCTCCCTGTGGCGTGCAGTGTTCAGCGGACGGCGGCCAGATCAACGGTTACCGGTCAAACGGGCCGCACATAACGAACCATACGGTAGGCGGGCCCGGCCCTGGGCCACACAGCCAACATACCCCCCGTGCCTTGCCTCTCTGCCGTCTTTAGTTGGGATAGGAATAAACTACTCCTTGCCCTCCGCCGCTCCCGCCACGCACATGCCCGCCCGTCCTGCCCTTCACAACACACAGCCGCGTCCACACCCCTTCCCACCACGCCGGTGCTCACGCCCCCGCCCCCGCTCCCTCGCCTGCGCCGCCTCGCCCCCTCTCGCCCCCGCCCCCTCGCCCCCGCGCGCACCTCCTCCAGCTGGCCTAAGCCGCCGAACAGCTCCGACAGGTCCGGCTCCGTGGCTGTGTATGCCAGGTTGCGCACAAACAGCCGGGCCGTGTCCATGATGACCTCCTCGTGACCGCCAGCAACTGCGCCCGCCTCCGGCACGCCGTGCTTCCCGGGGCGCTGCCGCGCCTCTGCGGCGGCGCCTGCGCCGTCGGCATCCCGCATGTGCACATCGCCGTCTCCAGGCAGATCTTCTGATAACTGCCCAGCACCGACGTCATCCATGGCATCATCGCCGTCGGCCTGCGCCGCCGTCCGCTTGCCAGCGGCTGCCGCCGCCGCCGCCGCGGCGCCCTTCTTCCCGGCCGCCTTGCCGCCCGCCGGTCCCGCCGGCCCCTCGCAGCGCGGCGAGGTGCCCACGCCGCTCTGGTCGCCTCGCGCCGCAGCGTCCTTCTGCCCCTTGTGCCCCTGCTGCTGCTGCTGCTGCTGCTGTTGCTGCTTCTTGCCCGCCAGCACATCTTCACCCTCGTCGTCGTCATCCTCGTCCCAGCGCTTCATGCGCGAACGCAGGTACTCCAGGTCCGAGACCGCCTCATTCACCACCACCTCGTCGCCGCCACGCCGCCCCGCGCCCGCCCCCTCCTCCTCCTCGTCCCCTTCGCCCTCCTCCTCTTGGCCCCCGGCTGCTGGCCGCCGCCCCGGCCCAGGCACCAGCTCCTCATCGCTGTCGCCGCCCGCCGGGCGGTGCGCCGCCGCCACCGCCCCCGACCAGTCCTGGTACTCGTCATCATCGTCGTCGCCATCCTCGCCATCGCTGCCGGCAGCCAGCTGCCGCCGCAGCTGCTTCTCTGCCGCCGCCGCGGCCTTTTGTTGCTGCTGCCGCTGCGCCTCTACCGCTGCTGCTGCGGCGGCGTCGCCATCAGCGGCGGCGGCCTCCAGCTCATCGTTGGCCCAGATGCGGGCCTTGGCGCGGGGCGCCATCAGCGCCAGGAACTCACGCAGCTTGGGATCCTCTGAAGGCAGCAATGCAGACCGATGACGATTCGGTGAAGACTCGGTAACGTTGGGTTACGGGGAGGTGGAGAGCCGGGACAAACGCGCCGCCACGCGGGGCAGTCGCAGGTTGCAACCCACAGCATATCAGGGCCTGCATGCCGGCCCTGTGACACCTCACCTTCCCCCGGCAGCGGCTCGCCCTTGCCCTTCTTGCCCTTGGCGCCCTTCTTGTCACCCGCGCCGCCCGCGCCCGCCTCTGCGCCGGCGCCGCCAGCCGCCGGCGCCGCCGGTCCAGCCAGCTTCTTGTTGGCGCTGGTGCCGGTGGTGTGCTTGCTCCAGGCACGCGGCAGTTGGTCGTCGCCCACTTTGCGGGCGTACTGCGTGTTCATATGTACGGCAGCGGTTGCAAAATCCGTTCAAAGCGGTCGGCACGGGTACGGTAGTTGCCATCAGTTGTGCGGCACTGATGCGGTGTCACCAGTCTTGCCTCCTGCCCTGACACCTGCCCCGCCACTTGGTCGCACGCACACACCTCCACTTCCAGCCGCATCGTGTCCATGTAAGACTTGTTGTAGTACTTCATCGCCAGCGCCGCGTCATCAACAGACTTAAACCCGATGAACCCCATTTGCCGCGACCGGCCATCCCTGCGGCGAAGGCATGCGGCACGAACACGGTGTGGGTGGTTACCGCACGCGCACGTCGGCGAGTGGATGCAGTCGTGTCATCATTGAAGCAGCCCCACAGACGCTGGGCGCCCGCCGGAACCGTGCAAGTTCGAACGCGGCGTCGGCAAATCTTCCCTCCGCCGCCCGGCCGTCGGCAGCGCTCGCTCACTTCGTGCGCAGGACCTTGACATCGGTAACCTCGCCCTTTGCGCTGAAAAACTCCTTTAGACGGCTTTCGTCAACGTATTTCGGCAGGTTCTTCACGCAAAGTCTGCTGCTTATTTCTAAAGCCGCTTCCTGCGGCGCGTCGGCCGCCATTTTGGGTTTTAGATAGCAAGATTTGTTCACTTTGAGTTGTAAGCACTAGCTTTAGTGGAATGCAAGAATGGGGTTTCGGCAAGACTAGACAGTTAGCTGTGCCCTTAAACCACTGTAGAGGAGCATAAGAAGCTTGCATTGAACAAAGTATATAAAGAATAGACCGCCAGGACGACAAGACAATTCGGTCCAGCTCAGCGTAAATTGCTGCGCCCGCTGTTAGCGACCTCTTGACTACCATCATACGCCGGACATTCACATGGGTGGACGTGGCTTTTTTGGTGGAGGCGTTGGCCTGGGTAAGAGATTCATCCATCTGCGGGGTGAACCGCTCCCAGCCTTCCTTCCCAGTGCTCCCTTCCCTCGCGTTACATGCCTGGTCAATTAGCTATATGGCATCAACGGACATGCACGTGCTCAATACCCTAGGCGCTCGGGCGCAAACAACAGTGAAGCTCACCCAACCCCTGAAAACACGCAGGTGTCGGCACGGGCTGCGGATTTGGCGTCGGCTGGGGCTTTGGAGGAGGGCCCATCGGAGTCGGAGGAATGGGTGCAGGTGCGGCGGGACGCAGAGTGTCCCGGGGCTCTTCCGGGTTTGGCGGTGCCAAAAACTAAGGGAAGCACGGGCCTGAGCTGTGCCGACACACGCGCGTATCCGACAGAACGGCATGCAACCAGGGCCAGGCGAGTTCGGATTGCGCCATGTAGAGTGCACTGGGTACGCGGGCGGCCGTCGGGCGCAGGATCACGTGTACGGTACCGGCACTTCGAAACGCCGCAGGGGTGGCGGACTGGGTACTGCATGCAGCGGCTGCACCCTTGCATACCCTGCAATTGATGTGAATGATGTGGCGCACTGATAGTCTAGGCCATGCACGCATGAGTACGCATGGTCACGCTAGGGTCCCAGCAATGGTTGTCTGCGGGACAGGGCGTTGACGAGCAAACGCGTGGCAGGCTCCTTGCATGGCTGGGCGCTTCCAACGAGTTTCGCTTTCTCATGGTTAGGCATGGTCGATGATGAGGCAACAAGTCCACGGCTGGGATTGGCCGCACGCTCTTCCACCACGCGCCGGACCCATGGCTCACCGGCTTTTCACGGACTCATGAACTGACCCGGGCACTGATTGCGCCTACTGTGCTGACGCCTTCCGCACGACAGGGGGTGGCTGCGGCGCGGGCGTGGGGCTAGGCTGGGGCTATGGGGCGGCCTGGGGCTCCAACTACATCGTGGTGGATCCGGGTGAGAGAGCTGGAGGGCACGTGGCTGCCGGCATGGTTACCCGGCTCAAGAACCAGAGCAGCTGGTGGTACCGTAATGCGAGATCCGGCTGGGAAGGGGGTGGAACGCATAGTGCATCTGCCACACGGGGACGGCGAGGCATGCAGGTGGCCGCTACTTAGCCGTGACGCGGATGCCTTGCCGTCCCCCTTGGGTGGAGGGATGGGGAGTACCCCGTCCCGATCATGTAGAAATGCAAGGGCTGTATCATAACGATCGAAGAGTGGGTGTGATGGCTTCGGCGACGGGTATGCAGGACCGCCGTTAGTACGCTGGCCGGCTTTGAGTTTGCTGAGGCACTGTTGCCTCGATTCGAGCGCTGAGCCCGCGGCTGGTCTTCACTCTCCCGCCCCCCCCTCCGAAATGCCATCACAGAATTCGAGGAGGCGCGTGTGGACAAGCGGCCACAGTGGCTCCGGCAACTGACAACGCACGTGCAGGGGCTGAAGTTTGACCGGCCGCGCCAGGGATGATGCAGTGCGCTGGTGGCGGCCGCTCATCCAATGCAGACCGTGATGGCGGTTGCATTTGCAATGATGGGGAATGCCTGTGGTCATAACGGCGTGCAGCCTGTAGGTACCAATGCGGAATCTGCTACAGGCGTCTTGACTAATGGGTTTGCAAGGGCAGTCGCGGTGGCACAAGATGCGGAGCAACATTAATTTCGTTTGTCTCAGGGGCTTTGCAGGTTGCGGTGGCACGGCTTTCTTGAGTCAGCAGCTGTTCTTGTGGCGTATGTGTGCAGTACACGCACAGTGAAGGCAGTAAGCCCACGGTTGTGTTGCATCTATGCACGGTGATGTTGCTCACTGTTATCTTGGTTCCTTCCTCAGTTCGGATAGAAGCGCTGTGGGGCCCTAGATGGGCGGACGCTGGCGGACGTTGCACTCAGCATCTATGAGTTCCGCAACGCACGTCAATAATACGGTATGAGGCTGGTTTCCGATGAGGGGGAGGTGCAGAGAGCTACAGGTGATGGCAGGGCAACCAGGTGGATCGGCGACGCTTTCACAAGGGCAGGGCCCAGTCCATACGCGTGAAGTAAACGCGCTTGACAGTAGCTACCCGTGAAGTAAACGCGCTTGACAGTAGGCCACCCTTTTGGGAATGTGTTATCAGTGCCCAACGACATCTGCGTCCTCTTAATTATCAAGGCACGAGAACTCTTGCTTTACACCAGACTCACACATGGCGGCTGTCAAAGCCCATGCGGCATCAGCCTCTCCCTAGTCCCCAGAAGCGCTGCAAGCCCTCGAGCCCGTTATTGGTTATTCCCCCGGCCCCAGCCCCCGCGCCCGCCCCCCTTCCGAATGTTCCAGGGAACCCCTGGATTGTTTTCCCACATTTCCTTACCCGCCACCACCACCAGGCCTTCCGACACCGACCCAGTCCACACAGCACCAGTTGCAGCAAACTCGACAACAACATGCATTAATATTTACCAACCAGCTCTCTGAGCGCACCTACACCACTCTTCCGCCCTTGGAATTGGGGGATGGAGTGTTGGCAAACGGTTCAAGTGCACAGCGACACAACAACGCGCTACCTGCCCGATGGTGCTACCCGTCAGTGCCGGCAGGAGTAGCCGAAGTTCTTAGGAAGATATTTAGGAGCTTGAATTGCCAAACTCTAGCGCTGCCTCCCATCAACTACATCTCGGTAGCGGAGGCATACAGATAAATGAGCGGCAGTGCGGGTACATGCTGTACGTCTCAGGCCTAGGAAGGCGCTACCTCCTCCTGTGCCTGTGCGTCCAGCCGACATCCCCACAACTGCATTAGCAGTGTGCCAAGGCCGGCGCCGTCCTGACAGTGCGTCAAGAGGCCGCAGGTCCCGTGGCCTCAATGCTTTAGGTGCGGTACAAGTCCGGAATCGACATCATCACCACATGAATTATCTCCGATGCAAACATGAATTCAGCAGTGCATCTGTACAGATACTGAGCGAGCACGAAGTCGGCAGGTTGGGCCATAATGACCACAATCCCACTCGCACACATCTATAAATAGAACAGTGTCACAGTCCCAACAATGGACGCCAGGCGCGCGCGCGCATGCGTGGAGCCTAATGCGTCAGCCAGGACCCGGACTTGGCGCCAAGGTCAGTCAGAGAGCAGGGCGATACAGACCCTGTTGCCGCAGTGACCGTTGGGTTTCAAGCCCGGGACTCCAGCGCTCAGCGAGGGGCAGCCACCTGCGGCACCGGCGCTGCGATGCAGGTGCGAAAGCCTGCCGCGAGATCCTGCAGACGCACATGACCACAACCACAAGAACGCAAGCGTTATTCAGGTTGCAGTTTGAGCCTGGGGTAAATGCATCCTGGTTTGTGTCATTGTGTATGCTAGCCGCACCAGATTCGGTTCCCTATTGCTCACCTCTTTGTCCAGCCCACGGCCGATGAAGACCATGCGGCTCACACGCGACTCCTCCGGCTGCCAGGCCTGCCCAGACGGGCCATAGCGAATTGATCGCCGCGAGCCCCTGATTGCGAACCGGATGTCACCGCAGCCCTGCCGCATAACAAAGGCAGAGAGATGGCAGGTAAGCGCAGTGTCAGCGTGTGGCACGGACATCACCGAATGCTGTGCAGGGAACCTGTATGGGCTCCCTCTCTTCCCATGCGCTGAAGCCTGCCATCAGCACGCCACCGCCGGTGGCTAGGGCCCAAACGCTCGGACGGCACGCACCTGCACGCACAGCACGCCTTTGAAGCCCACGATGTCGTTCCGCCGCTCCGCCAGCAGGTCGTTCATGAACATGTTAAAGCGGTACTCGTCTAGCGGCCCCTCCGCCACCACCGTTACGGCGTCCATGCCCGCGGGAAGCAGGCGGGCGGGCGTGGACACATCGCAAGCGAGAGCTGGCTGTGGCGCATCAGCATTGGCCAGGCCGCCCGAGTTTACCGCCGCCGGCTCCATAGGCACGTCCCGCCGCTCCTGCGCGTGCATAAGCGAGGAGGAGCTGACATATGAGCAACAGAAGCAAACTGTGCAAGGGGAACAGGTCCCTGCCGGGCCCCTGCATCACTGACATGTCCCGTGTCTAGCAGTATCAGCAGGAAAGCTGGCAAAGGCTCACCTCAAGTGATGATCGCCGCTTGCTTTCTTGCTGCGGACCGAAGCAGTCCGCGGCACGCTTAGCGCAACGGCGTGGCGACTCACACTCCACCAGGGACTCCTCCAGCCCCACAGCATCGGCAGCGGGCGCCGGCTGCACTTCGTCGGAGACTCGCAACAGCTGCATCGGACCCGACAGGGCTTCTGCTGCTGCATCATCCGCGGCCGTCACAGCCGCGGTCTCCGCCGCGCCAAGGATTTCCAAAACCCGCATCCTCGGGCTTCGTGGTGACCGCATCTGAAAGCAACCGCCGCGCAGGCAAATATAAACTACATCAGTATTACATATGAAGCAAGGTTTGCTGCCCCAGGTGTACGCGACCGCGGGTCCAGGCCCTCCAACCATCATCAGTTAACGCGCCCCTGGACGGGCCTCCGAAAGAGTGCTCTAGCTCCCGTTGGCCCCAAGGTTGGACTACACAACCGGTCGATTAACACGCGAAGGTAAAACTATGGCCGCTTACCTCTGACTCCTTTATCCTATGAGCGCTGCCGCTCGTTCCTGAATAGCTGCACATCGATGCTGTTCCTAGGCAGGGCAAAGATGTAAGACGCAACTGCAGGCGGGGTGGCGAGGAGGCCTCGTCGTGAAAGGAGAGGTTCCACAATGTCCGAGAGAGCTTTTAGCCAACGGCAGCTTAAGTATGGTTCGCAGGTATTGGGAGTACTCTGCATGAAACGATTTTACTTGTGAAGCTGGCAATGGGTGAGTAAATACCCCCGAGAGAGAAGACTACCACGGCGAACAAATCCAACACATCCGCTCAACTCCGCTCAACTCAACAGTAGTTACAAAGATAGTACTCTATAGCATTAGGTTTCGATGTCTCTCGAGTTAAAGGTGCCCTTAGCACGGAACGGGACGGCGCGGTTGCGATGACGCTTCGGCTTCCGGGCGCTGCCCACCGCCCCTCCCCCCCCCCCCCCCCCACACACGCAGTCCTAGCACCAAGCCGTTGCGCTGCAGCGGCTGTATCCTCGGGAAGCGACCGAAAAGGGGGCCAGTTCGGGTGGCGAGGCCCCGTAGGTCAGGCGCCCCATTCCTCGGGCCCCTTCCCCCCCCCTTCCCTACTCCCCTCATGAGCGCAACGTCCAGGCTCTTCTCGCCAGGCCACGTGCCTGCCCCTGAATGATGCAAGCGGCAAGCATTGCTGCGCTGTGCTGATGCACTTAGTTCGATGTTCGCGTCCTGTGTAACCTGCTTCACGTACGCTCAGCTGATTCAGCATTACGGCAATCTGCGTCCATGTCACACCTGCGTCGTGTCGTAATCAGGCCTGGTAGTTACAGTGCCATCCACGGGTGCGACATGCCCGCATGGTGTTTTAGGGCCATCCGTGGCTCGCGCCAGCTCCTGCATCCCCCCCCAATGAAACCATGCGCTTTGTCCTTCCTCCGGTATTCTGGGGGATAACCGGCCACGGATGGTGTGTGCAGTAGTCCACTTTCCTTTGGAGGAAAACCACTTCCCTGCCCCCGTGCTTTCCTATGTCAACACCTCATAATCACTTCCCTACTCTGTGCACGCAAGCACGCATGCACGAACAGTTGGACACCACTCCGGTACGCACTTGCCGCAGTTGCATTGCTTCACAGGCATCTCATTCCTTCCTTCCCCGTGTCCCAGACCCAAAACGCAGCGTACGCCCAACGATCGACAGGATTCGCCGGGTTCGGGTTAACACGGCGTGTTTACCCCTGCAACTGCGCACGTGTATCTTGTGTCCGGGCGTCCTACCTCTGCACGCTGCAGACTTTAACGTGCAGCCGGCTCCGCACCATGCTGCAGCCGTTCACACGCTACGGATGCAGAAAACACACACAATACAAAAACTTGTCAGACACACTTGTTACGACGACCAGATACGAAACCAGTACCAAAAGCACTCCACGACGTGCGACCAGTCCGCCATCAGTGATTTATTGCTTCAAACCAAACCACATCCCCCTTTCCTTGCGCGGTTGCGCTTGTCCGCCTTCCCCCCAATTAGAGTTCAGTGCCCGGTCGGCCACGCCGCACCCGGCATTACGGCAAGCCAAGGGAGCCCCTGCACCAGCCCCCCTTTCCTGCAGTGCTGCTATCAGCATGCCCATGGTCTGATACAGCTATGGAAGCTGTTATAGCTATGCCACGAAGCAACGCACGTACTATGGTCTGCTCGGAGGCCACCAGGCAGCCACAGCAGCCACGTATCACTAGCCCCCCACCCCGTCTCATTAGTGCAACGCGCGTCTCGGCAAACTAACAAGGAAAGCCGCCGCCTCGCAGCCACGAGCGAACGCGTCCATATAGTCAGGCATAAGGCATGATAGACATGTAGTCCTGCATCCGACTGAAGAGCACACGTACTCGAAGGCGCGCAGATGCAACGCATCCCAGCATTTGGTACTGTGACCTGGTGGATTGCTCTGACCATGAGGCCGGCTTCAAAAGCTGCGCCCTGCCCTTGAGTCCGACTCCTCGCGCACCCACATTTCCCCCACTCGTAATCAGTGTTCCATTGCTCCCGCAAGGCAAGGCAATCCAGCGACAGTGCTTTCATTGCAAAATTAAATGCACCATTGTGCGCTTCCCACGGCGCAGCGTGACCCCAGCAGCCCCCAAGACGCAGCGCTGCGCCTGCGTGACGCACGGGGCAGCGCGGCATGGATGCCGTGCATTTATGCTGGCGCCTCAGGACGCACCCACGTCTTCTCGCCCGTCTTCTTATTGACATAGAAGGACAGCTTCGTGTTAACGTCGCGGATCTTCTCCCAGCCGGGCGGCGGCGGCTTCCACAGGCACGAGCTGAGCCCCTCCTTCAACGCCTGCACGCGAGCGGCAATGCATGCGTCACATCGTCAGGGACAGGTATGCATACGACGTTGAGCGCGGCATACAAAGGCCCAGCCCAGATCCCTCGCTGCTTCTCTCCAGCACCCAGTACTCGCCACGTGGGCGCACTGCTCGCCACCGTCTCAGCCCAGCCACAGCCCCGCAGTACACCGCACAGGCTCGCTCGCTCACCTCCTTGTCCAGCCCCCGCCCGATGAACACCACGTGGCTGAAGCGCGTCTCGTCCGGTTTCCACGGCTGCTCTGCCGGGCCGTAGCAGATTGCCTCGTGCGCCCCCTTGAACACGAATTTCGTGTCTCCATAGCCCTGTGCACGGAGTTAAAATGATGGCGAGGGTCAGTCGCGAGTCCCTAGCTTTGGCGGTTCCAGGCCTCTGTCTACCGCTGACGTCCCTTGCAGTGCATGCCGCACACACGACCATGCCAGGCGCAACAAAGCGCCCGGCATCATCCCGACACAGCGGCCCGCCTACTCCATGGCGCGTCCCCCGCCCAAGTCCCTGGCTCCATAACGCAGCAGCCCACGCTCTGTTCCACAGCCCAGTTGCCCCCCCCCATACACGCACCTGCATGTTGAGCACGCCTTTGCAGCACAGGATGTCGGTCTTCTTCTCCGCCATGAGGTCGCGCATGAACATGTTGAAGCGGTACTCGTCCAAGGCGCCTGAGGCGTGGATGTCCACCGCCTCCACGCCCGCGAGGTCCATGTTGCCGTTCGGCGCGAGCTTCTTCGCCACCCGCTGTGCGCCGCGGTCGCCCTGCAGGGGAGCCCAAGTGAAAGTTAGGCCGAGTATCGGTGGGTAGAGAATGCGGCGGTGGATGTTGACCTAGTGCCAGACACTGGCGCATGGCAGTGAAATGCATGGCTGTGCGCTGTTATGCCCGCCCCAGCAGGGGCGAACCGGCGGACCTGCTTGATCAGATCGCGCGCGCGCGAAAAGCCCCGCGCATGCAGGTCAGCCTGCCTCAGACCGCAATGTGGGTTCCCGTTGACAACGACCACAGCCCTCTCTAACAGCTATATTATCTCTTCGGCGCAGAACCCGGCCAGGATCCCTGGCTGGCTGGCTGGCTGGCTGCCCAGACCAACTCGCGGAACGCCAGGTGTCGTGCCTGCCGCGCTGCGCACACGCACCTCACACGACTGCCTCCGGGGTGGCGTGGAAGCGCCCTTCTCTATCGCTGCCTGCCTTGCGTCCTCCTCCCGTGCGTGTTTGCGCCCGGCCAACGACTCCGCGATTGACAAGTACACGCTGCGTGCTGCTTGGCCAGGGCAGGCGCCTGGGGCTGGCTGGTTCGGTTGCGGCTCCGCCTCGAGTTGCAACCGCGCCTGCGCTGCCGAGTGGTCCGCCGAGCGCTGCTCCTGTCCATCCCTGCTGCCTGCATCCCCATTCTGTTGGTCTCCGGCCGGCGCCTGCCGCGGCTGGTGCTCGCCGCTTGAGCGAGCCCCGCTGCGTGGCGAGGGCGGGTCAGAAAAGTCCGGCGAAGCCAGCTCCAGCGTGCCCATTGCTGTATTCAGCTCCTGACGCATTGACTCAGTGACATTCTGCAACACGAAAGAGGCGGCGCGCCCGCGCGGTGAGAGGAGCACAAAATGCAACCACACAGCAGACATCCTCCTACACAAAATCCCGGGTTGTCTGCTGTAATTCTAAAAGCCCAAGCAGCGCGCTTCCACACATTCCAATTGCTGGAGCGCGTTGCAGCTGGGGCGCAAAGCTCGCTCCTCCATGCCTCTCCGGCGCAATTCTGCCGCGCTCACCGTCGCCATAGCCGCTCGCCCAGCAGTCCTGGCGCCCCGGGAATGCATCTCCATGACCTCGCTCATTTCCGGGCAAGAGCGCGGCCAACGGAGCCCCAAAACTAATTGCGCAAGTGTGCCCAACAGAAGAGCGTGTCCACCGGTCTGGTTCTGTGCGGATATGTAATTAAACGTTGGGAAGGAGAAACTCAACCAGTTGCCGCGGTGGACCACAACTGGGACGCAAAAATGCGCTGTATGAGGGTTATGTTGGTGGCGTTAAAGACACCTCCCAGTAAGAACAACTTTATTTGTGTTTATTACAGCCTTATAATAAAGCATTGGTCCAAGTCTGCAAAACAGCAGGCCTCCACAAACCACCATCGGCTGCGGAGGGTCGGGCACGGAACGATCCGCGTCAGGCGCCCGCGTACTGCAAGGGATGCATGGGCGCATGCAAAAGTTGAAACTCTCTGGCATGTATCTACATATCGACAAGCCTGTGGTGTACGGGGGCGTATCATGTATCGGCCACGGTAAGGTGCCACGGCGTGTTCAGCCTTACTCAGCCTGCCGCGTGACACCGGACTCCCTCCCGGCCTCAGTGCGGGCGCGGATAACCGGTTGAGTGGCTCGCAGCCGCCGCCGCCAGGCCGGAACTCGCTTTTGCCGCCCTGCAAACGTGCGGGGCTGCACAACCGTTACCGCTCGGCAGGGCTTGCATACTCCAGGACTAGGCCGGCGCCGCTGGCCTAACCACGTTCTCGCCCACGGCACCTAATTCTTAGCGTTCGGGAGGGGGCTCTGCCCCCCAAACCTCTCCTAAAGGCTTGTTGGCGAGATTAGGGGACCGTACGCAGCCCAAGGCGGCGAGAACGCACCCCCGGAAATGCCCAATCCTTCTCGCCCGACCAAGTGGCGTGTCATTGAAATGCGTAGATGCGAATGCGAATGCGAATGCGAATGCGAGTGCAGGCGGCAGCGGAGGTTGTCGTCGCTTGCAACCAGTGGAAGCGGTCAGCAGAACGCACTGAGAGCAGACATGTTACCGTGTGTAGAGGTCGGAAACTACCGCCGGTCTTCGGGGGCAACCGGGCAAGGCCCCCAGACCCCCCAAATCCAACACGCGCGCCTGTCACGCAACCTAGGGGGAGCGGCAAGCAACGGACCCTAATGCAGAGGGCCTGAAAGATTGGGCATTTCCGGGGGGGGGCATTCTCGCCGCGTGGGGCTTGAATACGGCCCATGGTTCGCGCCAGCTACCCCTTGGCGTTGAGGGAGGGGGGTTGTAGATACCAGCCCAAGGGGGGGTTGTGAATACCACTCCTAACTAAAGCAAACCAAGGAGCACAGGCAGAGGCAGGGGCGGGGCATAGTGGAGCCCCTGAATGCCGTCGGGTCCTTCTCGCCAGCCGGCGGCAGCGGCTGCGGTATACCCCTGGAAGATGCAAGCCCTGCTCTAAGCGCTATACTGCGCTATGCAGCGTGCATGTTGTAGCGGCCCGCACACACCCCAGTGCTCGAGGACGTTAGTACCAAATTGTACCGCACTATAGAGGCGCAACGGGCTTGGAGGGTCGCTGCCTCTCTGGCCGCATACGGCGAGCATGAAGCGCTCCTGACCGGTAACGGCCTTGCACGCCTCCGGCGTGCTTCATTACCCCGTCCAAAAGCCTACCGCTAGTGGTGTGAACCCGTCCCGACCCGATCAGACCTGACCCGACGCCCCTTCCCCACAGCCAGCCCAAAACGACGTATCTTCAGTGCTCGTATCTTGTAGATGCCCTCAGGCACCCGGCATCGTGCCCGGCATCTACACATGCGTAGATGACCTTGACCGCGGCATCTACACTTATGCCCCCAAGCCCCCCAAACCGTCTACGCTTCCCCCATTTTTGCGCCAAACCGGCCAAAAACGTCTGCACCTGCGTAGATGCGCGGCACCCAAACCCAAAAATTTTCTCCGCCTTCGGCAGATTTCTACAGTGCAGATGGAAGATAAGCACTGCGTATCTTACCTTAACAGTCCGCCGGCAGGGGCGGCGGCTCCAGAGTCGCTGCTGCCATGGCTGGCGGTACGTAGCTGCGCCAGTCGCCAGAAGTCCATCGACAGGGGCGGCAGCTCCAAGAGTCGCTTCCGCGTGATCCAGATCCCCAGCCCACGGGCGCCACCTGCCCGCTCAGGGGGCTGCCCGCCAGCTGCGCCTCCAACATACAGCGATGGTGCCGTTATGCCGTACATCTGCCAGTTGCCGCGGTGGACCACAACTGGGACGCAAAAATGCGCTGTATGAGGGTTATGTTGGTGGCGTTAAAGACACCTCCCAGTAAGAACAACTTTATTTGTGTTTATTACAGCCTTATAATAAAGCATTGGTCCAAGACTGCAAAACAGCAGGCCTCCACATACCACCATCGGCTGCGGAGGGTCGGGCACGGAACGATCCGCGTCAGGCGCCCGCGTACTGCAAGGGATGCATGGGCGCATGCAAAAGTTGAAACTCTCTGGCATGTATCTATATCGACAAGCCTGTGGTGTACGGGGGCGTATCATGTATCGGCCACGGTAAGGTGCCACGGCGTGTTCAGCCTTACTCAGCCTGCCGCGTGACACCGGACTCCCTCAGGCCTCAGTGCGGGCGCGGATAACCGGTTGAGTGGCTCGCAGCCGCCGCCGCCAGGTCGGAACTCGCTTTTGCCGCCCTGCAAACGTGCGGGGCTGCACAACCGCTACCGCTCGCGCTGCTGAGATCACGGCGCCCGGCGGCACCGAACTGCTCTCGTGCTTAGGTAAAGGCGCCTCGCAACCCTTGAGGGGGCCCGTGGTGCCAGGAGGCGATCCGCTTGAGCTCCACAGCAGATACGACCTTGTACAACCCACAGAGCAAGTTACAAACTGCATGTTCAAGGCCACAACTCATGAGCGTCAAGAATCACAGCGCCCGCCGCATGTGTTGCTGCATGCATGGCCCGAATCCTTCTCCACCACCACCGCATTGTCTGCACTGACCGTAGCTAGGAACGTGACACCGGTAGGCTGGATTCACGACCGGCTGCCGGGCAGTCGGAGTCTCAACGGGCTTTCGGGTGACTTGCTGCTGCCATACTTGGGGGGTCGCCTCTATCCTCTGTAGTGCCCTGTTGCGGAAATGGGCTATGTCATCTACTAGGCAGTCCTTTTACTGTAAGAACAACGCAGCACATCATCCTCTCGACTCCTCCACCTTGCATGTGTCTGCCCTCGGTAGCCTGCAGGGGAGAGCAGTCCGCAACTAACCCCATGACAGCACCGGGACCTGACTTTCGTCGGTGATTGACACAGCTGGCCTCCTTTTTACAGCCGTCCCACTATGCCGTGCAGCGAAAGGAGCTCGCGACGGCGTCTTGCATTCGCATTCACTAGCAAGCACTTCGTTAAAGCCCGTCTCACCACCAAACTGCATAACTGACCGCCAGGGTCATGTATGTACACGGTACATGCACTTGCCGTGTATCTCACTTGCCGTGCTGCTGGCTGTATGCTTCGTATTGAGCCCGCTGCACCTGCACATCAGCGCGTCTGCCGCCCTCACAGGTACCCATCATATCACGTAACGACTTTTAGGTACATTAGGAGTGAACAATACTGCCTACCCGTCATCCTGTTTGGTACTGGAGTGCAGTGTCCTGCCTGTCTGTCAGACCGCCCACGCAAGCTATAAACATACATTGTCTCGGGGTTGTTATTACCTTCTATCGCACACCCGAAAGCACCATCATCGTAGCGTAATGCCGCATGTGCCCGCAGCCGTCCAGCGCACGGCACGCAACTTGTTCGTGGTGGAGAAACACACAAGAGCAAACGCAACAAACCGGCACACCATGCACGAGCCAACACACGCAACATGCTGTGCGCTGCTTGCGTCATGTGCCACAAACCAGCAGGACGGCACATGCGGACGCGTACATGTTGAGCATGAATCAATGAGTTATCTTGAATTATTAATGCTGAGAAGAATCAGGAAGGGCTAATTGCTTTAAAACCTAGCAGTATAGCTCCAAACCATGCCAACAAGCCAGGGCACGGCAATCGGCAATCTTTCATGTGCGTCACAGTCTGCGGATGAAGTTGCAATGATCAACGAAACAGCCCATGTATGGTCTGCACACAACCAGCCCAGCCACAGCCAAATAGAAGCATTCAGCGACCGAGAGTGGAACCGAGTGCTCCACAGCTCAGCAAGTAGCGCCCCATGCCTGCGCCTGCTGAGGTACACACGCTATGCAGCCAGGCCACAGCGGCAGCGGCACCGCCGGGGGTGCAGGTGCATGCACACAAGTGCTGAAGCCTGCCGTCAGC
Organism: Chlamydomonas reinhardtii; assembly: GCF_000002595.2. Taxonomy (NCBI): domain Eukaryota; kingdom Viridiplantae; phylum Chlorophyta; class Chlorophyceae; order Chlamydomonadales; family Chlamydomonadaceae; genus Chlamydomonas; species Chlamydomonas reinhardtii. Next base: position 4,997,823 of record NC_057019.1, read on the forward strand.
TCCTGCAGCACGCAATAAAAGAAGGGACGGGTATACAGTTGTAAGAGCCGATGCTTTTCGATATGCCGCAACAGAGGTGTACATACTTGGCCATATCAGTCACGGCGTGTTGCAACCTCCTGAGTGACCAAACTGCCGCACGTGGCTGCCCCTGGCCCCTTCCAGCAGCCTCGCTTGCTCACCTCCCTGTCCAGCCCTCGCCCAATGAAGACCATTTGGTTGATGCGCTGCTCCAGAGGCTGCCACTCCTGCTCCGCCGGACCGTACCCTAGGCCTTCCCGAGAACCGCGGACGACGAACTTCGTGTTGCCGCAACCCTGCACACACATGACAACAACGCACGCAGACTTAGCAGGGTTGGTCACGCAAAACGGTAACATGCAGGTTTGAAGTAACTCTCTGCGCACTACGACTGGCTACTGCTGTGCGGGCCGGCCCCTCGCTGCTGAGTGGCATCCAAAAGCTCGTGCCTTGCGCCCGTACTACCCGTACACAAAATAAGGGCCACGGCAATACAGCCCAACGTGCCGGCCAGCGCACCTGCACGCACAGCACGCCCTTGAAGCCCACAATGTCGGACTTCTTCTCCGCCATGAGGTCGTTCATGAACATGTTGAAGCGGTACTCGTCTAGCGCGCCCTCCGCGGTCACCGTCACGGCGCTGACGCCCCCAGCGGGCGTGTTACTAAAGCCGACGCCTTGCGGCGATGCCGTGGACGTTGAAGCGTGCTGCTCCGTGCGAGAGTTTACTCCCAAGTCCTGCGAAGTGAACGCACCCGGAAATGCCTGAGTCACATCAGAAGGCAATGTGTCGGAGCAAACCCTCCTACGCTGGTTGGATGCCTAAGACACAGCAACAAACAAGTATCGCATAATTGCATCAGCCACACCTGCTTGCCGTCGCTGTGGTGGTGGCGTAGGAGGCCTGCAGGAGCGCGGCCAGTTCCCACGCTGTCCACGAGCACCACCGCTCGTTGAAACTGGCCTTCTAGGCCATTTAGAGCTGCTGATTGACATGGTGACATACGCCGCAGGTCGTCGCAGGCTGCGGGCTCCGCGCGACGCATTTGCGCCCCTCGCGCTGGGTTGATGTCGAATGAGGAGAATGATGTAGCGGCAGGCATTCGAGCAGCAATCATTCCTGAAGCCTAGCGTCGCTGAATGTGGGGTCTCTCGCGTGGCGGTGGTGAACAGCAGGAAACTAGGAACTAGGAAAAACGGAAGAAGCAGCGCTAGAAAAGCAGAGGATGCAATATAACAGAATCGCTGAGTAGCCTCCTGCAGAGTCGCCCGCGAACTTCTTATAGGAATTCCATCAGAGGGTTAAGACCTGTAACTGCTCCAATTCGAGGCCCCAACGCGAATGGCCCGCAACGCTACACCTGAGGTAAATAATGGCATAACGCTTCTTCAAAAGTTGCTGAGCGGGCGTAAAGTTCGTGCCGCGGAATTCCGACGCCGAGACTCCCTCAACCGCCAGTAGTCAATTCCATCAACGCACTACGAGCTGCCACAGGTACCGTCACCGCATATCTCCAAGTTGAAACGAATCGTTCGGCAAGAGTTACAAGGGCGAGGGGCACCGAGCTCCGCGTCCGTGACGGAGGATCCTTCTAACCGCTCCGACCGAAACGAAACGCAAACGTGGCACCTCTCTGTCGCGCGCTGCACCCTCTTCTACATCTGCATCTAGCGGCACATTTGACTTAACATTGTCGTCGGCACCTTGGTCACCCTGGCGCGCCTTCGCACTGCTCTGATGACTTTCTGGGCTGAGCCCGCCCGAGCATCGACTCCCGCCCCCCTTTTTCAAGGTTCAGGGGGGGCAGGGGCGAAGCCCCCATCACCCTGTCCGTTTAGTCCGTATAAGTATTTAGTAGGGCCTATTGGTCGCAAGTAGGCGGCGGTTCAAAGTTAGCAGGAGCGGGAAGCGACTTCGTGAATATGGAGCCACCCTAGGTGAAAAAGTGCTGGACCAGGGGCACCGCTGGTAGCGGAGGGGGCGGGAAAGGCCATGTGGAGGAGGAGAGCGCAGCGCCGCCCAAGAAGCGGCGCAAGCGCGCAGGCTGAGGAGCTGGCAGGTGTCTAGGTAGCGGTCCGCGGTGGGGCTGGCAGGGCATGTGCAGCGGCATGACGAGTAGTGTGGCTGTTGACAACAGACAACTGTGCTGCGTCTGGCTACGGTTGGCTCTGCTGTGGCATCACGATTGCTAGGCACCTGGTTTGGCTATGTGCCTGTGGAAATCGACCCCGGCTATGTCCGGGCGATGAGGTTGTTCGGCCTCAGACTGTGGAGCCCCTTGTCCCGTGACCGGGGAACACTTGTCCACAACTCAGACACAGAAACGAGACTCTGGAGACAACCTTGCAGTAAGACCTGACGAGGGCACCCCTACAAAAGAGCGCAAGCCATCACCAAGCCATGGCCATCACCGAGCCGCGTGCTGCTCAGTCGCCTGCGCAGCCACCGTGGCCTGCGCGTGCAGCTCTGTCGCCAGAGTTGACACGCCACGTCAACGCCAAAAGACCATAGGTGGTCTCTTATTATTGACGTGCTTAAAACGCAACACGCACAAGCGAACATCTCTATAGCGACAATCACTCTTCAGTCTGACCTTGAGGTTGCCCTAGCGTGCGGTTTGCGCTTCTCTTCCATTCTCTCAACTGCTCCGACCCACATGTCCTCGCCGCTACATGTCCGCGGCCTTTCATCTCCTCCACATTCACAATTACGGCTCATTTGTCTCCATCGTAACACATACTGCGGTGGCTTTGTTTGAGATTTGGCTCCCACTGCCCGCTGCGCCATATGGGTTGCTGCACGCGCAACCATTAGGGCTATGTGGCGAACACTTGCTCGCCCTTCTTCGCCGCCATCACGCCACCGTGAGCCACTAGCCATGTCCGCTCAATGCATAGCCCTCAGGCGGTTCCACATGGCACGGCCCCATCTACGTAAACCAGCGGCCATACCTGAGCCCTACACCCGGAATCCGTCGCAACACGCTCCCATCTTCCGCCTGTGCTCATATGCGGCCGCCACTCCAGCCGCCCTTCACCGCCTGCCCCAGCCGCACCTCCCGCAGGTAGCCGTACCCGTCGTACTCCCGCTCTATCTGCGACACACTGCCCTCCCGCCACGACCACGACATACCCAGGCACAGTGAGGCACCGTACATCGCGCCACTTGATTGAACTTGCTGCTGGCAATTGTCAATCAAGTCCATGGTAGCAACACGCCATGGACCTCGCGGCGGCAATACCATCACGCCCTGAAAGTCCAACTTCGTTGCGCACTGCTGCAGCGCTTCCAAGCAGACGTCCTGCATTGTACGATGCAGTGCGGCGCGATAACGTGCAGGCCTTTCTACTAACCATCCCCGAGACCTAGCCACCGCACCTCATGCTTAGCGATTGCCTGCAACCGGCTCCTGTGGCGGCGCTGTACTCAAGCGGCCAATGCCATCATGTGTTTGACTGCCCCACTACTACTGACGTTCTAGCGACGGTGCCGTGCGGACGGCTGCGGCGTTGCGCCTGTACTGCAGCTCGTCTAAACAAACCCAAGCCGCCTTAGCTCAGGTGACACACCCATGTAGTCATGCAAGCAAACAAAGCTGACTTCCTGATGGGCGCGTCTCATCACTTGTCACCTACACTGCCTTGCAGCGCCGCCCGCGCAGCGGGCGGCAGCAGCGAGCCCGCGGCCCCTTGCCGCCCGCCGCCCACCCGCAGCGCGCGCGCCTGCTCCTGCAGCGCCCGTGCCTCCATGTCCCACCCTAGCGCCGCCCGCGTCTCTTCTAGCTTCTTCTTCATCCACTGCATCCGCGAGAAGTTGAGTGGCTTGTAAAGCCGCACCGGCACCTCCGGCTGGTTTGCTTCTGCCAGCTTCAGGATAGACATATTCTTCATTGTCAGCGCAAGGTTCTTTGTGCGGTTGCGCCGCTGCGCGGGCGACAGCGGGCGCAGGCCGCTGGGCGGGTTCCAGGATCTCCCACCAGTTGTCTAGCGGTTGCAAAAAGAAGGGGAAAGGGGGGAAATAAGAGTGTGAACTATTCGGGGGCGTGTGGGTTCACATGATGGCAGTCGGTGCGCTGCGTCGGCGCACCGTATCCCTATGTCCATCACGGGAGCCCTTCTACCCGCCTACCCCTCATGTGCTGCACAAAACGTCTGACAGTGTCTCCAGCGCGCAGGCAGCCAGAACCCAGCAACAGTCCCAGCGCCAAAGCCCCCCGCCGGTACTGGCAGTCCGGGCACGCACCTTGAAGACAACCATGACGCAGCGCGAGAAGAACATCGCACCTCACCGCTTCCGCTAAGCTCCTTAAAAACACCTCCTTACACGCCAAGCGACAGGTGCTTCCCCGAGGGCGTCGCCAGTATTCACAGGAAACAGAAGCGACACGATGCAGCGCTGATGGCTCCGCACGCCACAATCAAGGAGGTGTATTGACGACAGGTGCCTTGACAATACGCAAGATACGCTATGACCTCAAGTAAAGTCACAGAAAGCAAGGTAGGGCAGTGTCCACCGGCTTAACCTCTGGTGTATGCTATCCGGTAAAGGGTTGTGCGATTAAAGTGAAGATGTTTAGATCGCAGGCCCTGGCACACTGTCGCGGGTGCATGGGTGCATTTTCTCCATGTTGCATTGTTTGCACGCCACCCAATTCCCTTGTTTGTCAATATATACCACTGTGTATGAGGAAAATGTTGTTAGGAGGTTCAGACAGGCTGCTTGCGCCACGCCCGTCGCGCGGAGCCCGAGGTGGTCGGCGAGCGCAGCGGCAAGGTACGCTTGTGGGTGTGCACTGACATGCGAAACACTTATTCGAGCTTACGTATGCACGCCTGGGGAGCTCGCGAGTTGGTGGGGCGTCTGGCGTGCGGCCGCAGCGGTGGCGTCCGGGTATGCCACGGCGGACGCGCCGCGCGTTGGTCAGCCCGCACTCAACGCCTTCCGCGGCCCGCTATCCAACATGTACGTGTCTCACAGTGCTTGCTGCGAAGAAGGACTCATCTCCATGGTCCACGGGGGGCCCGAAGCGGGGCGCCGGCGGGGGCGGAGCCGGGGGCGGCGGCGGCAGCGGAAGCAGCGGGGGCAGCGGCAAGGGTAGCAAGGGCAGCAGCACTGGCGGCAGCAGCAGTCCTTGGAAGGACACGCCGTCACCACGCCAGGGCCTGCCTAGCAAGCCAGCTAAGGCCGGCAGCGGCGGCGCAGGCAGCCGGCTGGGCTCGCGCCTGGCGCCTCCGCCAGAGGTGACCATCACAGACCCCGTGGAGGTGACGCTGCTGGTGCGTCGGCGCCGGTCGGGGCGTGTGGCGTGGGGTGCGTGGTCTTGTGTGCGATGCTGCGTTAGATACATCGTTCTGCTCATCCTAAGAGTCATAGCGGGAGCTGAAGGGCCGAGGACGCGGCAGCCGGAGCCACATGGGACCGGGCTTGCGGATGCAGGGGCATGGGGGGCTGCAGTACCGGTACTTCAATCGCCTGTCGCCTGCCTGACCTGGTACTGACCGCAGGATGAGCTCACGCCCAGCGAGAGGGCTGCTGAGCCAAAGTAGGTTACTGGATAGGGTGTGCGTACTGTGGGCATGGCGCTGGGACGCGGGACTCCAGGAGTGTCAGGGAGCGTGGGGGCAGCCAAACTAGGCCGTGGTGACGGACACGCCGTCAAATTGTCAAACTCTTCCGTCTGAGTTCATGCCGTTATCATTGGTACTGTCATCATCCTGTCGCCTTGCAGGTGGGACACGTTCTGTAGCCACATGAACGGCGAGTGGGTGGGCCAGTACGCGGCATACACGCCCTGGGAAGGTGCGTGCGTCAGGCTGCGGAGCCAGCGACCGGGGTCGGTTCGGCCGGGGGTCAGGTCGCGGGTCACGTCGGGGAGGTGCCAGGGAGAGACCCAAGGCAAGGCGCTCCGGTGCTGTCAACCGGCAGACTGCGACACGGCAGCGCAGGGCTGCGGACTGTAGGGCCCAGTAGACGTCTTCTCATACCGTCGGGTTGCGTTTGTGCCGCGCTACAACGCATTGCACCCTTGACACACATCCGCGCCGTAGGCAAGCCGGAGCCGGCCTGGCTGGACGAGCGGGGCAAGTACATCAATGTGGTTTACACACGCGCGCTGGAGCACCGCTTCAAGTACACGCCGCAACAGCCGCAGCAGCAGCTGCAGCAGGAGGAGGGGCAGCGGCAGCAGGGCGAGGCGGCGGCGGGGCAGCAGGGCGACGCGGAGGTGGACGTGGAGTCGGAGGCGGCAGCTGTGGCGCCCATGGATGTGCTGCTGCGCAAGCTGGGCAGGTGGGGTCGCGAATGAGTTTTGTGGCTCACTGGGGCGGGGCGCGGATGGGGACTGGGACACGCACCGAGACCGGGACCGCCTTACTTAACAACTGCAACCCTCCCCCTGATTGCCTACGGTCTACCAGTATTCAACTACTCATACATGTAACCCCTGCATCCGCAGGTGTACCAAGATGGCGGCCCTCGCGGACCTGCGGCTGCCGCCTGAGGCCGCGGGGCTGGGCGCCGCCGGCCTGGCCTCCAGCTCCGGCTCGGACAGCGAGGCCGCGGCGGCAGCTGCCGCGGAGGCTGACCTAGATGTGGAGGCGCTGGCGTTCAACAGCGATGGCATTGTGGTGTTTGACGGCGGAAACTACTCGGCCGGGCCTGAGTACATTGGTGGGTAGGGGCGGGGGCCGGGGAGGGCTGGTTGTGCGAGGGCGGCGGTTCGGGTTGGGGTTGTGCCACACACCGGGCTGGGCAGTGTGGGGTCTGGCTCACAAATGTGGCCTGGCGCCTACAGGCCAGCAACAAGTCAAGTACGTGAACGACGAAGCGCTGGAGGGGCTGGAGGACGACGAGGAGGACGACGAGGAGGAGGAGAAGGCGCACAGCGAGCGGGCGGGCAGCGGCGTCGCTGCCAGCACCTCGGCATCGGCAGCGAGTGGCGGCGACAGGGCAGCGGGCGGCAAGGGCTCCAAGGCCGTCAAGGCCGCCGCCGCGAAAGCGGCTGATGATGACGGCATGGACGACTACCTAGATGAGCTGTTTGGCCCGGACGAGGACGCGGAGGACGAGGAGGATGAAGGTGGGAAGGCGGGTGCGCTGGGTAGCGCAATGCGTTCCTCAGGAATGAGCGCATGCAGCTATGCAGTATGCCGCGCGTTGCCTTCCTGATTAAACGTCCGGACGCTTGCGCATGCCTGCAATCCTTCCCCGCGCCATTACCTTCCATGCCTCGGGTCTACTCCCTCTGCATCCTTTCCTCGCCCTCTCATCCCTCCTCCCCCGGTGCCCCCTGGCCCCTCCTCGTCCCTGCCACCCCCACCCCACCCCCACTGTACCTGCCTACGACTTCACTTCTTAATTAATCATGAATGTAACCCCCACCCAGACGGCTCCTCGGTGCTGCCCACCACGACGAGTGTGTTCGAGCAGTGCCTGGTGGACTGGGGCAACCGCACACGCATGCGCGTCAAGATGACGCTGCGCATCGGGCAGATGGAGAACGGGGAGGTGGACGTGGAGGTGGGTGGGCGCGAGACGCGGACTGACTGTGCGGCGTGCGGCATGGGTCGAGGCTGGAGCGGGGAGCAGCTGTGGAAGACATGCACCTGGCCATATGGCTGTGACACTTCCAGTATACACACAGGCAATCCCATAACACACACACGCTTACACACATGGTGTTGATGGTGCCGTGAGAATACGGATCGTAACCAATCCTGAACGCAGCACCGCACTGCATGGCACTGCATGGCATAAACTGCCATACACTGGCATACACCGGCGTGCATGGTCACACTCTTCAATCCCTGGCCCCCTGCCTCATCACGTGCCATGTGCTCCCCACGTGGCCCCCGGCCTGCAGGTCCTCCGCATCCTGCTGTTCCACGAGCAGTGGCTAGGCCCCGCCAGCGCGGAGCGCCTGTCCGCGCCGCTGGCCGACATAAAGCTGCTGCAGCGGCCCTGCACCGACCTGCCGCGCATGCGGCCCGAGCAGATGCAGGTGTGTTCGAGAGCACAAGAGAAAAAAGCACGTAGGACAGTGTATGTGTATGTGTTTGTTGGTGCTTGTGCATTTGGCGCGACAGGGGCCAAGCCCTCCGTCTTTGTGTGGGACGCGGGAGCGGGACTTAGGCGCCAAGTAATGTACAAGCCACGCCTCTGAACGCGATGACCCACGCCCTCACCTCCATCACCTGTACCACCGCAACCACGTGCGCAACCATTGTCGTCCCCTCCTGGCAGGGCGCCTGGAATGTGTTCACGGTCTCCGCCACCGGCATTGACGAGGCAGACCCCTTCACAGGTGAGCGTTCGAGCATGTGCGCTGCTGTGCACGCAAATGCGTGTGGACTGGCATCCTTTGCGGCTCGGGCGGACGCCAGCCGCGATGGCCCAGAACTCCTCTCAGTCCCTTGTCTTGTGCCGGCACCAGACACGGCCGCACGGGTTGTCTTCGCCCCCGCCCCCGCCTTCCTTGCGCCCTCTGCTGGCGACGGCCTCCCTCTCTCTCTGCTTCTCCTTTTTAAACATGCCCCCTCCTCCCCCTCAACGATCCTCCCTACTCCAGGCGAGGAGCGGGTGGTTTGGGTGTACAGCAGCACAGAGGAGCAGCAGCTGTGGGACGCGTCGGCGCAGCCGCCGGGCGGCGACGAGGGTGGCTGCTACTGGCTGCCCGGTGGCGTGGTGGTTAGCCTGCGCATGGTGGACAACTACGTCCCCGCCGACTCGGCTGAGGCACAAGGCGACGGCTCCTCATCCTCGGAGGACGAGAGCGCTTCCGGAGGCGTGGGCAGCAGGCAGGAGCGGAAGGGGCAGGAGCACGCGGTCAGCAACGGGAATGGGAATGGGAGCGGCAAGGCCGCGGGGGCGCGCGATTATCCGCGCGGGTTGTGCCTGGGCATGTTGTGGTCGTGGCGGGAGGGCAGTGTGTCGCAGGTGGAGCGGGAGTACGACGGGTACGGCTACCTGCGGGAGGTGCGGCTGGGGCAGGCGGTCAAGGGCGGCTGGAGTGGCGGCCGCATGTGAGCAGGGGGAGGGAGAGGGCGGAAGGTGTTGGGTGGCAGTACGACGGCGTGTGCGTACGTCAAAGCGGTGGATTGCGGATGTGGGGTTCAGGTATGATTGCGGGTTGGAGAGGACCCACCGTTTGGAGCCTGCTTGTCTGGCTGGGAGTTGCGGAAAGCGGCTTTGACTGGCGTTGCAACGAGTTCATCAGGGTGCCGTGGCAGCAACAATAATGATCTGGTGAACCTGACTTTAAAACGCTGCGAGCCCTTGAATGTACTGTTGTGTTGCGTTGGCCTTGGCTAGTTTGTTTTGAAGCAGCACCTGATGATGAACCACTCTGCTACTTATGATGGGTATGGTCGTGGCAGGGTCTTGGCGCCATTGTTGCGGGACTCACTAGTGATGGATCTTGCACGTTACACGGCTCTGAGAATCTGACCCGTGACCCCGTGACTCCTCTTCAGCCCCTACTTCGCTTCATCGGTGCGGTCGCCACGGCTCTTTACCAAGTGCGGTCCCCTGCACGTCAGCTCTTCGCACTTGAACGACAGCTTTCTCGCCTTAAAACGCCGCCCCCCAGCGGGCTCACAGCCACACATGCATCTCACACAGCTACCGGCGCACCAGCATGACCCGGTACACCTGTTGGCGCGTCGCCAACTCCACATACACCTCCCTCTCCGTGGGCGCCCCCACCGGGTTGCGCAGCAGCCAGCCAGCCTCCCGCCAGCGCCCCTGCCGCCAGAACAGCAGGTCCACCTCCTCCTCGTCCACCGCCTCGCCACCACTGCCGCCGCCACCGCCACCCTCGCCGCCCGACTCGGACCCTGACCCAGGCCCTGACGGTCCGTCATCACCAGACGCAGACCGCCATGCCGCCGTCCCGGGCGCCGCATCACCCGCGCCCGAGGCACGTGGCCGGCGGCCCGCCTGCGGCGTCACCACGTCGGGACGGACGGGCTGCAGCACCTCAGAGCAGGGAAAGGTCGAGCCGGGTACGTGCACGGTGGTGTCGATGTCGAAGTGCTGGGCGCCAAAGCGCTCGAAGCAGTTGCGCATGTAGGTGGCTGTGTCTTCGAAGTCGCTGTTCAGATAGACTTGCGCTGCGGGTGTTTGGTGGCGATGGTGATGGGCAGGGGAGGGGCAGCAGGTAGGCGTCAGCCCAGCGCCGACGTGCCAAACACCCGGGCATGTTCACGGACAGACACACACACACATCTCCTCATGCAGCCGTTATGCACGTGCCTCCTCCGCTGATCCATCCCTGCCCAGTCGTTCGGGGCTGCTCACCTCCTGACGGCAGCACCTCTGCCAGCGCTGCCACCAGCTCCCGCCCTACCACATGCCGCCGCCGCCGCTGCTGCGGGTCGGGGTACTGGATGCTCACCAGCCGTACGTGGCGGCCGGGGTAGGAGCCCAGAATGGCGGCCGCTGACACGACCACGTTGGCCTGCACGTAGGCGACGTGGCCGGACAGGCCGCGCGCTGCGGCCCAACCGTTGGCTCGGTCCAGAAGCTGCGGGTGCGGAACAAGGGTGACCACGGGTTTGGGTGTGTGGGTCAGGCGGATGTTGGGATGGGAGGGCGACAGGCCCCAAGGTTGTGGTTGTGCATCAGAGGGGACGAGAGGAAATGCGTGTTGCTAGCGGTTCTAGGTGTCTGGCCCCTCCGACAGCGAAGGAGGGTGAAGCGCCCTCGATTGCCTATAAATGAGACCAGGGTTACTGGCGCATCGCTTTTGACAGGGGCCGCGACCGTGGGAAACGCGGATCCTGCTTCGAACGATGCGGTTGCGCTGGATGCGGTATGATGGGTGCAATCGCCTCAGGAATGACGCATGGCGGTGTTAAGACTGTGTGGCCCCTCCGACAGCGCAGTGGGGTGGCGAGAGCCCCATGTGCCTATAATGAGACCGTGTCGATATTGCATCGTTTTTGACAGGGACCGCGACCTGAAATAGCGTGGATCCTGCTTCGAATGATGCGGCATGGCATGCTAAAAGCCTACAACTGCTATGATACCATACATGCGCACGTGCTGTGTTAAGACTGTGTGGCCCCTCCGACAGCGCAGTGGGGTGGCGAGAGCCCCATGTGCCTATAATGAGACCGTATTCGATATTGCATCGTTTTTGACAGGAACCGCGACCTGAAATAGCGTGGATCCTGCTTCGAACGATGCACACATGTCTCAACCAGCGCCCATGCACAGCTGACTTCGGCACCACTACACGGTGCGCCACTTCACCCATGCACCGCGCAGCTACCCACCACTCCGAGAGGACCATTTCCGAGCCACGCTTAAGAACTTACCGCCTTATGAACGTCTAATCCCAGATAGTTGCTGCTGCGGGCGGCGTCGTTGCTGCCCATGAGCAGCACGTAGCGCCCCGCGCCGCAGCCCAGGTCCGCAACCAGGGGAAGGCTCGTGTCATTGAAGGTTGCGGCCCAATCAACCTGCGTCGCCTGCTGCCCCGCATCGCTGGACAGGAACGAGTAGTTCCTGCTCCGGACTTGCCCGCCCGCCTGCCTGTGCAAAGACAGCGACAAACCGGCGGTGTCTTGGTTGCATGCGTGTGCCGGGGATGCCATGCGGCCACATCACCCTTCTCGCAAAAATCATCGTCAACGTGCACACTCACATTGCGCTCAGCATCGGTCAGTTGAAGAGCATGGAAGGGGGACTCAGGCCCGTCGCAGTCGCCGCGTGCGAGCCAGGTTTGGTGATTGGGGAAGGGAGAGCGAGCTCCCTGCGCCACCACGGAGAAACCTCGTCGCCGTGTGGCCCGGGTCTGCTGTGTTCCGCATCGCAGTTGTCCCAGGCATGGATGCATCGCTGGCTGAGCTCGCGGGTGCGCGGTGCTGCACCTCGCGGCGGCTCGCAAAGGCGGCGGCGGCATTTGCGCATCGCCAACGGGCTGCCGCGAGCAGCCAGCTGCGCGGCTGGCTGGACGCAGCAGCGTCCAGTTGGTCATGCTAAGAATCTATGCTACTGAGATCGCATGCGCGGCAGCTAGGTTGGGGCTTCAACAGTTCTAACACGACCGAGTCGCATAACAACAATGCATATTATGCTTGTCTTCCGCTTGTAAGTAAGTAAGTAAGTAAAGAGTTTACAATGGTCATGGACGAGGAGATTGGTGCAGCACCAAACGTCGACAAAAGTTGGATCCAGGACATGCGGGCAGCCGGGGGCTCGACAACGCACACGGCTGACGGTGAGCGTCCTCATTATGTAGTTTCTTCAGGGTTCTCCTATGAAGGTGCGAACATAGACGTGACATGTGACGTAGGTGCGAAGACTGCTCCATAAACAAGAATGGCTGAGTCACAATGGACTATACACGTCAAACATGGATCACAAAGTCTAGAATTGCAAATAGATGCAAACAGCAAAGTTAGCGACCTTCACGAGAGGCTACAGACGCTGACCGGCGCATTCGTGCGGAAGCAGAAGCTCATCCACAAGGGCAAGGTGTGCCTCGGAGGAGAGAGCTTTAAGGGCGAACGGACTGGGACAGGGCTCGGGTGGGCAGGGCAGGACACTGAGGACAGAGGTGGGCTTGGACTGCTGTAAGTCCGCGTGTCGTAGGGGGTTTCTGCAACGCCCACACGGCACACAAAAACCGCCTTGCCAAGTCCAATCCAGACAGCCAACCACCCATCCGTACACCCACAAACCAACACATGCGCCCAGGTGCTGGCGCCGAACCTAGAGCTGACCAAGGCGGGGCTGGCCAGCGGCGCCAAACTCATGCTGCTGCTCAGCGACGCAGGCGCGGTACCAACCCAGGGGCAGGCGGCTCTACAGCAAGCCAAGAAGGCCAAGCAAGACGAGGCTGCAGCCCGGGTAAAGGAGCTATACGCGCAGGCCAAGGGCATGGGGGGCGCCGCGAGCGCGGCAATAGCCGCGGCGGCGGCGGCGGACGCCACGCGCGCTGCCGCTGCGGCGGCGGGGCCGGCCATCGAGTGGACGGAGCGGAAGCGTAACTGGGAGAAGACAGGTGCGCGGCCGGCGCTCGCTACCTAGTGCGATGTGCAGCACACACACACACACACACACACACACACACACACACACACACACACACACACACACACACACACACACACACACACACACACACACACACACACACACACACACACACACACACACACACACACACACACACACACGCACACACACACATGTTTTCCTTGTGCTCGTCAACACACACACACACACACACACACACACACGCATGTCGTCCGCCGAAACCCCTTTTACACTCTGTGTCATAAGGCATAGGAGGTGTCGTTGCAAGCCAGGGGGGGCGATGGATACTCTTGAGACTCCTAGCTACGCCGGTTCATGACGTCCCTATGCGCAAATCCCGCGCTGGTGTTTTCAGCTATGCCTCATGGGTCCTTGGGTCTCAAAGCAGGCACGTATAGATTGTTGGAACTGTGTCAAGGCCCGGCTAACCTCACCATGCACTCGTTCAGGCATCATCTCGCTACGGGACCTTGGCTTGACAGCGGCTCCCGATGACCTTTTCGAGCCGGCGCCCAGCACCGCTTCTGGCTACGCCGCCTCTGCCACCTCCACCGCTAGCACCTCCGGCACCACCGCCACTGCCGCCGGCTCTGCGGCGCCGGGCCTGACCGGTGCGCGCGTGGCGGACCTGTCCCACAACCGGCTGCATCGGCTGCCTGCCTCGCTCGCCCGCCTCAGCTGCCTACACACGCTGCGACTGGACGCGAACGGACTGACCAGCGGCACCATGCCGTGGGAGGCGCTGGGCAGTCTCACTGGCCTCACGGTGCGGCAGGGCGTCGGGGGGGGGGGCGATGCATCGGGCCTGCGTTGCACGGCGGCGCGGGTGCAGGACCATCTTGCCGGCTCACCTGGACGGCGGAGCGGCAAAGCTGGCAGGCTTCGTGCGGGCTTGAGATCCGCGTTTGTGCATGCTAGTGCGGTTGGTGTGTGCGATATAGAGGGACCGTGTACCATGGTTAACAGCTTGGCTGGCACCTGCTCGGACCATACTGGAGGTCGTGCGCCGTGAGCATCCTGCCGACCCGGCCCCGCCGCACCCGCCACCCGCTGCAGGCGCTGACGCTGAGCAGCAACCTGATGGACGTGCTGCCGGACGCCGCGGTGTCGGGTTTGAAGGCGCTGCAGGTGCGGATGGGCTTGGCTGAGCCGGGAGTGGGGGTTAACGTTGAACCAATCCCGTAAGGAAACAGTCGCGCTGCAAGGAGAACTGCAGCCGGGAGTGGGGGGAGGGGTTGGGCGGGGCTGCGGCTTGCACGTGCATGTGCATGTGCGGCCACAGGAATGGCTCCACGCCGTGACCGCGATACCTGCATGCCCACATTGCCGCCGCGATCCGCAACCCCCCTGGCACCAATTGCCGCCGCTGCACGTGGCGCCCTCGCAGGTGCTGTCCCTCAGCGGCAACCAGCTGCGGGCGCTACCCGAGGCCTTGGGCGCGCTGTCGGCGCTGGAGGTGCTCTCCGCAGACGACAACAAACTAGAAGCTTTACCCGGCAGCCTGGGTGAGCCAGGGTGCGGCTGGGTGACACGGCAGCACTGAGCACAGCCACACCTGCGGCGGGAAGAGACCGCGGGGATCTGTGTAACGGTTGCCGCCGGGCCTGGCGCTCATTTTGAGGGCGGCCCGTCGACTGTTGCTTGAAACCTCCCTCCTGCCCGCACACCCGTATTACGCAGGCGGGTGTGGTGCGCTGTCAGAGCTGTCGGCGGAGCGCAACTTTATCCGCGAGCTGCCGGAGCAGCTGGGCCGTCTGCAGAAGCTGCGCAGCCTGAGGCTGGACAGCAACAGGCAAGCCGCGGCGCGTTTGCGTATAACGGTACAGTCATGTGGTGCGGTATGACGAAAGCGTGGCATGTAAGCACAATGTGTGCGCTGCCTTCAGCGACAGCTTTGGGTCGCCTGCGCGTTCTTGGTTACCATCAGCGCGGGGGGCCTGTCTGTGTCAAGTTTGAGGGGGATTCAGGGGAAGGGGGCGACACCGACACCACGTTGCGCATGTGACCACTGGCGCGCTGCTGGCCTACAGGATTGCATCGGTACCGCCGACCCTGCTGAAGGACTGCGGCAGCCTGGCAGTGCTGTCGCTGCAGGTGCGGGCCCGTGCGGCGCTGGCGCTCCCACAGGGTGTGCCGTCGGCCTCTCCACGTCAGGCCGCTGCTACTCGCGCCTCCGTGCTGCAGCAATGCTGTCAAGTGCCCTATTGCTGCGCGGAAAAAGCTGTACTTGACTGTGTGTGTATGTGCGCTCCGCGGCCTCATGCCACGCAGGACAACCCCATCACTGCCGATCAGCTGCGCTCGACCCCCGGCTTCAAGGACTACGACGCACGGAGGGTGAGCGCGGTCGCAGCGGTCAGCAGAAAAAGCAGCAGGCGCGCACAGCCTGCCGCCAAACAGCGGGTCGTTACCCGGAAACAACAGCCCGTCCCTTTCTTGCAGTCTGTAGCCGCAGTGCGGTCTGCAAGCATCATGAATCAGAGTGTTGTCATATCTAAACGCGCTGCGGACGTGTTGTGGTTGCAGGTGGCGCTCTGCAACAAGCAGCTGGACGCCAAGGTGAGCGCGCACGCCACCCGCACCTTCACGGAGGGCGCGGAGGACCGCCAGTGGCAGCGCTACGCATCGGGGCAAGGCGGAGGCGGCGGTCAGCAGGGCGGCGGGAGATGAGATGCGCAGTGGAGTGCGAGCTAGCCTGGCTTGTGGAATTGTGCGTGGATTCACAGTACATGGATGCGGCGTACAGCATACCGTATACCGAAGATGAACTTGCGTGTTGGAGAAGGCAAGAGCACAACCGTGTGTGTTTGGCGCGGCAGCGGAGGTCAAGGGGGAGGTGCATTGCCTTGGGGTCTGTAGGTAGTTGTTGTGCATGGCGGAGGGCAGTGGGCAGGTGCAGTGTGAAGTTGAGTGTGTGCAGGGGGAAAAGGGACGTTTGAAGTTGTGCACGCAGGCTGCTGTCGCCCGTGACGCTGGTGTGTGCATGGGCGAGGATGGGCGTGTGGTGCGGGCGTGTGGCGCTGGCTGTGTGGGTGCTGTGGCCATGAGACTGCATTATGGCAGAGCATTACCCTTGTTTGTAAATACCTTTCGCAGCATAGTGTATACAGCCAGCTTTTGAGACTTCGAATACCGCTTGCGAATACACCTCGGCCACGCAAGCAAGCACGCTGTCAACTCAATTTACTAGGCTAGTCCCATCGAGTGACATTAGTTTGAAGTACACAATGATGCATGCAAACTGTTTCACACACTCGCGTCGAACTTTCCAGCGCGGGGCGCCATCCTCATCCTCCTCGCGTGGGCGATGCCTGCGCGTGCAAGCGCAAGCAGCCGCACCGCGCGACGGCGCTCCGCTCCAAACATCCCGTCGCCAAATACTGAAGCTCGGCTCTGCAGCGCTAATGATGGCGGGCACGGCGGGCACAGCACTGCCGCAGCTCAGCCCTGCGCTGGCAGCTGGCGCACCCCTGGCGACCGTGGAGCGTATCGACCTTGCACAGGGACTGAACATTAGTCGGGTAAGTAACCACTCGTTGATGTGTCATCTACCTGCCATTGAGTTTCAGCAGGAACGCTGCAGCGTGTGGGCACAGACCTGAGGGGCGCCCGGTGTGAAACGGCCGTGGGCGGGTGCACTCCGATACTCAGGGAAGCAAGTGGACGCTTGCGGCTTGAGTTTATGACATGATCGCTGGTGTGCGGTGTCATTGCAATGCGTTACAATATACACAGGTGGTCAAGGGCTGCTGGCAACTGAGCGGCGGCCACAAGTGGGTGTGGATTGTGCAGGGGCCTTTCGTCTAGCCGCAGCACACTTGCACATGCAAGAACAGTATGGCTGGCAGGCAGCGAGACACAGCCGCATCGCGCTGCTAACGCGCGAAAACACAGGAACACACCTCTTTTCAGCTTCTGGGGGTTCGGTGCGCTGCACCAGTGTAGTCTCGTGCATAGTTAATACTCACTGCACGCAGCAACACTTGCTCACGGCATCGGCGGCGGCGCCGTTGGTCACCTCGCAACAGGGGTTCCAGGGAGACGGACAGGACCAGCGGCCTGGCGGCTGTGGAGGATTTCGGCAAGTTTGTGGCGGCGGGCGTCACCACCTTTGACGCAGGTGCGTTGGGGGAAAGCGCGAAAAGCCCAAGCCTGCAACGATGGCGCAGCGGTTCTGGGAACATGTACACGTGTTGAGCCTGCTGGCCACCTTGCTGCTACGATAATCAGTGTACTGATGCTGGCGTGTGCTGACCTCCAACCACACCTGTTGTACGCCGGCGTAGCGGACCACTACGGCCCCGCGGAAGCCCTCATTGGCCGGTACCTGGCGTCCAACCCCGACCAGCGGCCGCCCAAGACGCAGGTCAGTGCAGTCACCGTAACACAAGTCAGAGGCACCCCCGGCCGGCGTACCGCGGGGGCCGAGTCACTATTAGATTGTCTTATGCTGATATGCCTCACTCCGTGCGTTTGTATGTATGCGCCTACCGTATGTCCGGCTTTGGCTCTGATAATTTGTCGTCCGCCCTTAAGCACGCGGGTCCCCACCCCAACCCGTCCAGGTGCTTACCAAGTATTGTGTGTTCGGGCAAATGGACATGGCCACAATCAACAAGGGCGCAGTGGTGCAGGTGCGCGTGTGAGCCATTCCATATCAAACGTATGGCGGGGTTGGGGCTGCTTGAAAGGGATATGAGATGAGTGCGCCGCCGCACATGCCAAGGACCAGCTGACCAACCCTGCTGTTGCCAAACGGACAGGCCGTCAACCAGTCCCGCAAGCGGCTGGGCGTCGACTCGGTCGATCTGATGCAGTACTACTGTAAGTCACTGGGCGCTTTGCTTTGTTATTTGCTGTACTTTGTTATGTGGGATAACACAAGTGCATCGTGCTCCCGTGGCGGTGTCGTGATGCTTACCCGGCCGCCTTCGCAATGCTGGCCGCAGGGGCCGACTACGACGTCAAAAGGTGTGATGCGGAGCCGCTACCACCACATCCTTTCCCACCCCACCACTCATCAATCCACCGCGTCGCCCACTAGTTCCCGTACGGTACTGAGCCCCGAGCCCCGACTACAGCCCCCTCCCCAAGGCCCCCGCTGCCGTTACCTGTACCCAGTAGCCCTGTCGTACGCCGCCCTGGCCACACTCCCACACCACAGGTACGTCGACGGAGCTCTGTACCTGTCTGAGTGCGCGGCGGAGGGCCTGATCAAGCATGTGGGCGTAACGAACTTCGACGTGCCGCGCATGGAGGCCATGACGAAGGCGGGCGTACGGATTGCGGCCAACCAGGTGTGTGCACGTATGCACACGGATGGCAAACGCCGGCACCTCGCCACACGCTGCACGTAATGGCACACAACAATGGAGGGGGTGGTACAAATGGCATTCTTGTGTAACACCGCCCTGCCCCATGCTCGCGAACGGGCTGTGCGGCCGGTGAAATGCGTAATCGCTAACCTCCCGCACGCGCGCCCGCCCTGCTCTACATCCCGCCGCAGTTGCAATACTCGCTGTTGGACCGGCGGCCCGAGAACGGCATGTCGGCATTCTGCGCCGCAAACAACATCCAGCTGCTGCCGTACGGTAGGCCGCGTGTCCGGTCGCGCCTGCGGCACCACGACTGCCGAACACACAACCGACTGCGCTCGTTGCCGCACATTGCATATCTGTTTTCGTCGCTTCTTAGACCCTACTTTCTCCTGTCAATGACAGGCGTGTTGGCGGGAGGCTTCTTGTCGGACAAGTATTTGGGCGTGCCCGCTAGCAAGTAAGCAGGGGACAACACGTTGCTCGGCAGGCTGGCACTGGGGCACAACGGAAGGTGTTTGCCGGCTGCGACCGAAACCTTGCCGTTTTCAGATTTCGAGGGGTTTCTGTTGATATGGAGCTGGAAATCACTCCCGCCCTCCTCAGGGTGACCTCGGACACGTACAGCAAGGGCAAGTACGCGCGTGTGATCATGGAGGCGGGCGGCTGGAGCTGGTTCCAAGACCTGCTGCAGGTGCGTGCGGCGGTGGCGATGACTGAAGGGGCGGACTGACAGGCTAAGTACCGCACCTGGCCTGACGTCCATGCTCCCAAGCCTCCCCGCACCTCCCAAGCAAGCTGCACCTGAGCACCTGAGCACCTGTCCATGCGAACTGCTAGCGCTCGGGCACCACATCACGGCTGACGCCACCGCGCCACCACGCCACCACGCCGGCCTCCCGCCAGGCGCTGGACGGTGTGGCCCGGAAGCACGACGTGACCATCTCCAACGTGGCAGCGCGCTGGGTGCTGGACCGGCCGGGCGTGGCGGCGGTCATCCTGGGTGCCCGCAACGCCGACCACGTGGAGGTGAGGGCCGTGTGCGTGGTGTACGGCATCCAGGCCGGAATCGAGCCCAGGTGCTAGCCCCGACGGGGGCGATCTACCGTACACGCTTCCGATGGCTTCCTCGCATCACTGATGCCGTGTGTTGCCACAACCGGTTTCGGACAGGACAACCAGCGGCTGTTCTCGTTCCGCCTGGACGCGGACGACCTGGGCGCCATCGATGAGGTGCTGGCGCGCGGGCGCCGGCCGCGCAGCGACTGCTACAGCTGGGAGCGCGGCGGCCAGTGGTGAGCCAGCCAGCAGGGGTGGTGAGCCAGCCTGGTGGATAGGTGGTGAGCCAGCCAGCAGGGGTGGTGAGCCAGCAGGGGGGGGGGTGAGCTAACCTGGTGGTTAGGTGGTGAGCCAGCCATACAGCAGAGCTGCGCCGTCGCCAACAGCTGGCGGTCTGTGGCCGGAGGCGCGACAGGAGGGCTTTGAAGCTGCGCGCTGTGTGTTGTAGGTCGTGTAGCGCAGGCGGGGCAGGTAACGCAACGCGCACGTGGCAGCTGGTGCAGGGTGGTGCGGAATGGGTGGTGGCTGCCAGTCCTGCCTTGCAGTGTCGGAGTGCGTGGGCTGGCGCGTTACGGACGTTGTGCGGTCGGACGAGGGTGTGTGCGAAGGCTATTTGTCTGCACGCATATGTTTTTGCGATGAGGTGACACTTGTGTAGGGCTTAGCACCCGACGCTGCAACCCTAAGGTTGTGACTGAGAAAGCGAAAGAGGAGTACTGAGGGAAATGCAGAGACGCAGCGCATGTGGTGCAGTTGCAGCCTGCGCGTTTCTTGTGCCTGGCCAGTGGCCACCTCCCATGTCCATCTTCGGAGTTTGCCCACAGTCTCCGAACTCTATGTGTGGACTCTCTAGCACCGGTTCGCGCAAACATTCACATCAATCCGCAACCACACGCCAGCAACCGACCACACCCCCTGCCCCCGCCTCAATCGTCTCCGCCCGCGGCATCGCCATCCGCACCGCCACCGTCCCCACCATCAGCCTCAGGGCTACGGCTCCGCAAGCGCGCCTGTCGCGCCTCCATCTCCGCGCGCCGCCGTGCCTTGAGCACTTGCCTCAAGTCCAGGTCCACATAACCCACCGGCTCGCCCCCTCCGCCGCCGCGCCCGCCACGACCGCGGCCCCGGCCACGCCCGCGCCACCCGCCGCGCCCCGCGCCATCGTCACCTCCCTCCCCTCCGTCTCCAGCCTCCGCCTGCTGCTGCCCAATTACTGCCGGGACCGGCTCAGTGGCGGGCGCCTCGTCCTCTAGCTCCGTGTAGTCGAGCACGTGGCCGCCGGCCGGCAGCGGCGCGGAGCCCTGCGCGGCAGACGCAAACACGACACACGCGCGGGCGAGCACATGAGGCCAGGCAGCAGGCGAGGCAGGCGCAGTATTGCTTTACCTGCCAAAGCCCCCGGTGCACCGTCCCTGGTACCCTCAACCCCTTTTTCAACTACATGCTCGGCATGTCAACACGGGACACACAAACTACACGCCCTTTTGCACACTCTCACATGCGCCCCCTAACACACACGCGCCTTCTCACCTCCATGAGATCCAGCCCGCCATACGGCCGCAGCGCCCGCCGCGTGGCTTTGACCACGTGCCGCTGGCCGCCGCGCGCCCCCCGCTGCCGCTTCGCGACGTGCTCCTCGTCACCGTCGTGCTCCTGCGCGAGAGGCACGGCAGTGTTGTCCGACCAGTGCCAACCACCATTTACAGGACGTGCTCAAGCCGTTTCTGACGCGCATACACTTCGGCATTACGCAATTGTGCGTAGAGAATGCCGTTGCTGACATCTGCTCCTGACCAGGGGTCAGATGCCCAGCCGCACGCTCACTCACCATGCCATCGCCGGGGCCCTCCGCCTCCTCGTCCACATCCATGTCCTCGCCCTCGCCGCCCTCGCCGCCGCCCCGCTGGAAGCGCCGCTTGCCGCCTCTCCCGCCGCGCCCGCCGCGGCCCCTGCCCTCGCCGCCGCCTCCGCCGCTCTTCCAAAGCTCGCGTGTGCGCTTCGGCGCGGCCATGTCGCGCACATCCAGCACCGTGGCCATGCGGTAGACGAGCGACACGGGCGTTCCGTTCTTTACAAAGTCCTCGCCCTGCGGGGCGACATGCGTTGCGAGCGGGTTGGCGGGTCGCGTGGAAGGGTTGGCTAGGCGGCGGCTGTGGCATTCGTGACAGGGCATGGCAGGTGCCCAGGGCACTGACTCTCACGGGCACTTAGCGTCCCTTATCACCTCCTGCCGACATTCCGTAGCGCCACATATTCGCTATTTGTCGCGCTCCTCTGCGACGCATGGCCTGAGACCAGCACGTGCCCCTACCCGTCCGCCCCCTGCCGTCCGCCCTATGTCTATGTCTATGAGCATGACAACGGATTCTCCCCTCCCGTCTGCTTCACAAACGTTTACTTCATAACTCCCACCTTGACCCAGAGGTAGGGGATGTTGGCCACGTCCGCCAGGTTGTCCGGCACCGGCAGCTCCGGCTGGTAGCGCACCGGCGGCGGCGCCGGCACCGGGTCGCCGGGCCGCACCGTCTCCGCCGCGGCCGCCGCCTCTGCCGCCGCCGCCTGCTCCGCCTGCGGCTGCGCCACCACGTCGGGCGGCAACGGCGTGCCGCGGCCCACCAGCGCGCGCTTGGTGCTGTTCACGTCCGGGAACAAGACGTTGCCTGCGGAGGGAGGTGAAGGTGTTTTGTGATACCTGCTGTGAGGGAGCAGGGAGCGGCGGCTACGTGCTGTCACGGTGAGCATAGATTGCTTCCAGCGCTGCTGGCAATGCAGACCAACCATTCCCGCCGCCCACACTTTCCTCCATTTCCAGCTGGGTAGACCACCGCAGTCCCGAGCTTCGCAGCTGCAGACCCCTAGGCCCAGCCCTCTGAGCCAATCCTTTCCCCGAAGTTACGGATCCCTTTTGCCGACTTCCCTCGCTCCCCTCCGCCCCTTCAGCCCCCCCCCCGACTCACAACTGGAGTCGTCCAGCCACTCCACGAACGTGGCGCCGTAGTCTCCGAAGTACGACAGCACGTCACGCGTGCCCAGCACATCCACGCCGTACAGGTAGAGCGCCTCGGGCCGCCGCTCCACCTGGGACCCCACCTCGCGCCGCTGCTCGAACAGGTCTGCACGCCACAGCGCAGGGCGCGGTGCACACACGATGTGTGTTCAACGCCCGCATCCTCAGGCAGCGGCGGCTGCACGGCTGCAACACAGGGGGGGCCACAACCACAACCCGCGCACAGCTGGCGCAAAGCACCACATGACCCGGTTGACCTCCCGCCCATTCATCCCCAACCTCCGCCAACCCTGTCACATGCAGTCCTGCACCCACCCACCCATTCAATCGACCCGCCCACCCCCGCCACCCGCCCAACCACCCACTCCGCCCAACCACGCCACCCACCCATGTCCATGAGTACGGCCTCGGTGGGCTGGTACGGCACACCGAACTTGGCCGCCCGCCGCGCCCGCGCCTCCAGCTCCTCGTCCGGCCGGAAGCGGTCCAGCGCGGGCGCACGCGGCTCCGCAAGCTGGAAGCGTGCGGCGCGTGCGGCGCGCTTCTGTTGCGCCTCCTGTGCGGTGTTGGGCGTGCGTAATTTACGAGTGAGAGCTTTGTGTGTGTGTGTGTGTATGTGTGTGTGCGTGTGTGTGTGTGTGTGTGTGTGTGTGTGTGTGTGTGTGTGTGTGTGTGTGTGTGTGTGTGTGTGTGCGTGTGAAAGCGCGCGCGCGCGTGCGGGGTGAGATTGCAAGGCAGGGCCGCAGGGGCATGCGGAGGGCCGGCGGAGGCTTCGGACGCCCGGGCGCGACACTGGATGCGGCGCTGGCCCTGATCCCGTTCAGCTCCAGCCGCATGCACCGTGTCAGCCTGTCAGCTCTGTGCCACAGCGCCTCCAAGCCGCCTCGGCAAGGTTAGCCGGTTGAGGCCAGGTGCTTCCCAGGTGCGGCACCTACCCAGTGTCCAAGCACCTGACCTTGACCCCTTGACCCTGACGTCGGCTATCGCATATTTGCCCTCGCGCACTCTCGCGCAGGTCTGACACCTTGCCGGTCGCTGCCATTACTGCTGCCATTCCTGCCATCACCGTCTGCCACCGCCGCCGCCATAAGCTCACTGAGCCCGTTGCATGAGTAACACCCGCCGCCCACCTCTGAAAAGAGGTCGATGTCACCAGTGGTGAAGCCGTGATTCGCCTTCAGCCGCTCCTGTCGTGCCTCCATCACGAGCTTAAAATCCTTTCGCACACGGCCGGGGTCCTTGTACTGCGTGCCAAACTTCTCCGCCCTGTCAGGGTGCATATGAGCAGCTGCTGGCTTGAATCGTGGTGGTTGGTGTGTTGTGGCGTGGGTGGTTGTACCCTTGCAGGTCTGTGTCGGGCCGGAATGTCGGCAGCGGTCAGCGTGGCCAAGAGCTGCTTGTCGACTTCGCTGGTGTCAAGCAGCTGTCAGGGGCGGGTAAGGCCGCCTCAAAAGCCCTCTGGCTGGCGAGGAACTGCATACTCACCTGCGTCTGTGCTTGTCGCGTTCCTCCTGTAGTGCAGATTGATGCTCTGCCTCTGCTTCCACCGCGTTGAAAAGGATCGGGGCATGCTGCCTATCATCCCCGCCCCCTCCCTCGCCATGGTATGTATCAGCCATGCTATTTATGTGCTACCATGCAATCAAAATGAGCTTTGGGCAAGGAAACGTGAGCTTAGAGGTGGCCAGAGAGGTGGCCAACGTGAGCTGGCGTCTATGCATATCCAGAGCAACCGATGAGCATATGTTATGAACACCGAGCCTTAAAGCAGCACATGCTTTAAAACGCAGTGGCATCGGCTGCTTCCAGCCTGGTTTCGGGTCGCATGACGGGCATGGGGGCACTGGAGAGAGGTAGGCCAGCAAGCGCAGTACACTGGTCGGCTTCATAAACAATAAACCTGTTCAATGATACTGACCCGATTTCCTTTGAGCTAGGGGCATTTCGCCAGAATGGCCAGCGCCGGTGCCACCGCCCCGACAAACGTTCAGAACTCACAAAAGACGCCTGTCACCATCATCACTGGCTTTCTAGGGGTGAGACCAGGACTCGATAGCTGCTCGGGTTCGTTCCCTGGCGCGGAGAAACCAGCGCGGCAGTGGTCAGCGGTGATGCTGACGCGCCTGTGTGTCCTTTCCATAGGCTGGCAAGACTACCCTTCTAAATTACATTCTCAAGGAGAAGGGAAGCCGGAGCATTGCTGTGATTGAGGTGCGCGGGCAAAGGTCAAATGCCGGTATTGCCTTGCCGGGCGGGGGGCCGCTGCGAGCTAGGTGGGGTCCCTGGCTATCCTGGGCAGGTGGTAGGGATTTTGAGGGGCCCAACAGCTACTTTGGCTTGCTCAAACCTCTAACGCACTTCAACGGCGTCCTGACCGCGCTGCTGTTGGTCGTTTGCGGTCGCACAGAATGAATTCGGCGAGGTGAACATCGACCGCGAGCTGGGTAAGTTAACAGCACGGAACTGGGGCCGCAACGGAGTCCGTCGGTATAGGTTGGCGGATGTCTTGACCAACCTCGGTTTCGTCCTCGCCGCAGTGGCCGCCAACCTGCTAGCAAAGGAGGACCTCGTTTCGCTGGAGAATGGCTGCGTGTGCTGCTCGTTGCGGAAGGATATCGTCAAGGCGTTCGCCGAGATTGAGCGCAGGAGCAGGCAGGCGGGAGGCAAAAAGGTTGATGCGATCGTGCTGGAGACTACCGGCCTCGCGGACCCAGCGCCTGTGGCGTTCACCTTCTTCGCCAACCCGTGGATTGCCTCGCGTTTCCGGCTCGACAGTATCATGTGAGCCTTGCATGCTTAGGCCTGCTGTTTTTGCGCCGCTACTGGTCGCTTGAGTTTGCGCTGATGCCACTTGTGCCCCTGCGCCGCGCAGTTGCGTCGTGGACGCGCGCTACTTGATGCAGGTGAGCTAGGGGCAAGCTGCCGGCGCGCTGGTACCCGTCCGTTGTCTGTCGTCAGTGCACTGACCCCCGCGTTTCCTATGGTCGCAGCATTTGGAGGACGGCAAGCACTCGGATGGCACCGTGAACGAGGCGGTGCAGCAAATAGCCTTCGCGGACCTCATCCTGCTTAATAAAATTGACTTGGTGAACTCTGAGGAGCAGAAAAAGCAGGTGCTGGGCGCCATTCGCGCTGTTAACAACTCAGCGCGCATCGTGGAATGCCAGCTCAACCAGGAGACGGGGCGCCCACACATGGACATGCTCCTCTTCAACAACCTGTTTTCCGTGAACCGCGTGCTGGAGGTCAGTGCTGAAGTACGAGAGGCGTAGCAGATATGACTGCAGCGCAGTGGGGTTCCGATGACCAGGTGACCCAGGCAATGCACATACTTCGTGTCGGCCTGCTCAGCCGGCACAGGGTTTTCTTTCGGCAGTCATCAGCCTGCAGCTGTATACGTGCTGAGTGAATGGGGGCCAAAAAGGTTGCGCGCTATCAGCTGTTCAGACCCCGGAACGGATATATGGGTTGTAGGTGGGTTGGAGGGTAGGATGACGACTGGCAGTCCGGCATACCCGACAGTCCGCATGCGACTGACTTGCTCGCCACCTGCGGGCCTGCCTGCCCCCTGCAGCAAATCGACCCGCAGTTTTTGGATTCCGACTCGGACGACGACGCGGAGGATGAGGAGGAGGCGCCGTCGCCGCAGTCAGGCACGCAGGCGCAGCAGGACCAGGCGTCACGTGCAGCCAAGGGGCAAGCGGCGGAGCCGGGCGCAGCGGCGGGCGCGGACGCAGGGGCAGGGCCTGGGTCAAAAGCAACGGCGGAGGCCAGCGCCGGCTCCAAAGCCGGCGCAGGCTGCTGCGGGTCAGGCGAGGGGAAGGGGAAGGCGGCCGTGGAGGACGAGGCGGCAGCTCGAACGGCAGGCGAGGCTGGGCCCAGCGGCAGCAGCGCAGCTGACGCGAAAGCGAAGCTGCTGCAGAAGTACGCGGATAAGGGGTCAGTGGCGGGGCACAAGCACACGCGGGATGACAACTGCGAGGACAACTGCGAGGAGTGCCACATCGTGGACGGCATGCCTATCAAGGTGCGGTGCTGTTGGGTCTGCGCGCCTGACTGATGACCCTGGGAACTAGCGTCAGGATTGTGCGGGGGCAGGTGGAGCAGAGTCCGGGCGACTGCCCGTGAGCAGGGTAGGACTCGCTGCTGGGTAGAACAATTGCGAAGTGGACTCTGCGAGCTAGGCTGCCAGGGAATGCCTGGTGCTGATGCGGGGCCTCATGCAAGAGGAACGCCAGCGCGCGCGCAACACACGCGCATTGTACCAGCCAGGCTGACGGGTTGTGGCTGGGCGGTCACAGGGCGAGCGCAACCCGAAGCGGCGAGCCAAGCGGCTGCACGACCTGTCGGACGTGAGCAGCGTGGGCATCATGGCGCGCGGGCCGCTGGACGAGTACCGGTTCAACATGTACATGCGGGACTTGCTCGCTGAGAAGGCGAAGGACATCTTCCGCTGCAAGGGCGTTCTGTCCGTGCACGTAAGCGGCGTTACGGGCCGGGGCTGCTCAGGGGCGTGGCGTGGTGCGGGTGCGGATGCGGATGCGTGCACCGTGCGTATCCCACGGAGAGCGCTGCGATGCTGGCAAGGAGGTGTGCCGGGTACGGAGTATTCGTGTCCCAGGACAGCCGTATCGTGGTACTGAACTATTTCGCTTTGCCTTGGGCGCGCAGGGCTACGGCAGCACGAAATTCGTGTTCCAGGGCGTGCATGAGACCATCTGCTACGGCCCGGCAGAACAGCCCTGGAAGCCGGAGGAGCAGCGTGTGAACCAGGTGGTCTTCATCGGGCGCGGCCTCAACCGCAAGGTAGGGCAAGAAGCTAACGGGATGGGCGCGGAATAGGCCGTTGCAGTCACAGTAACGCGTGCCATTACGCTGGAATGCGGGGCACATCAGCAACAGTACAAATCGGGGAACCTCGGGTCCTGGCCATACATCCTTGCCCCGCACCCGTGCTGCGGCTGCCTCAATCGTAACCATGCAACACCATTAAATGCAACTCGCAACTCAGGCGCTCATCGAGGGCTTCCGCACGTGCGTGTGGGTGCCGCTTCCGGACGGCTGGGACGAGTTCCGTGACACAACCACCAAACAGCCGTTCTACGTGAACCGCAACACGGGCGAGAAGTCATGGACGCGGCCGGAGATCGCCTGCGCGCGGGTCGTGGCAACGCAGGGCAAGACGCAGCAGCCCTCGCAGCTACTGCCCCGCCGCACGGCGTCCACCGTGGGCCAACTGGCGTTGCAGCAGGCGGCGGCGGCGGCGGCCTCGGGCGCGGTGGCACCAGCGACGGCGTCGGCCAAAGCAGGGGGCGCAGCCTCAGCAGCAACGGAGGTAGCGTCCTAGTCCATCGACTGGAGCCGGTATCGCGACACCCTCACTGATCCGCTTGGCGACTACAAAGGGGGGCTCGAGGCGCGACGTTAGGAAAGGCGTGATTGTGTGGGTGTTAACATTGTTCATGTCTGCAGCATTGGCAAGTGTTGACTGTCGGAACACTTAGTTCTTGCGTACAACGCCAGTTGACGCAATTGGTTGAAGCTTGGTGCGGCTGCTTGTTCAGCGCCAGTTGGGTGGGTATTGGTGACGCCAGGTTAAGTGTGTGCGTGTGTGTGTGTGTGTGTGTGTGTGTGTGTGTGTGTGTGTGTGTGTGTGTGTGTGTGTGTATGTGTGTCGGCGCTGTGCACGAGTATCAGGAAACTGCAGGGACATAAATCAACTGACAGTTGGATGCCGGATTCAGGATGCATCGTGGCATCACGTAAATGAGTAGACCCTGGACTCTCCTAATTAACATAATCTTGGTGGTTTTGCTCGAGGCGCATACTTCGCTTCTTCACCCCAAAGTCCAGTTGAAGTGGCACGCTGGGCTAATACCACAGCATCCAGACGCCTCTCCACATCAATATTGCATGGTGGTGTATGGTGGCCGGTTGGTGCACTGTCTGTGTAGGTGCACTGTGGGGTTTGTTACTCTTGACGTAAAACTGCTGGATGAGAAGACCTGGACTCTGGAGACAAAGTACTGTGTGCGGGTGGGCTGTCGTGGCACAGCAGGGGGACTGAGTTGCTGAGCCTGGATCAAAGGACCCGGTGCACGCAAACTAACAGACGGGCATGAGGGACACGAACTGTGGGGGGATGCAAACTGTAACAAGTTGCTTTTACATTGCATAAGCCAGAAACCATTTGAGGTCATGTGTTGATGATCGGTGCAATTGAGCAGCGGCGGCACATTTACGTCCATTTGAGTGCGATGGGACAGGGCAAGGGGCAGGTTGGCGTAGTCCTGTGGCAGCGTGGCTGATATAGCTGGGTCCCGTGAAACAAGTTACGCCCAACCCAGGCGCCAAACCAACATGGGACAACGTCGGCCCCGCGCAAACGATTATTTGGCCCCTTTACCAGTACCGCAATCCACACACATGTGAGTACCTGATGTCTCACATGTTCATGGCCACTTTCCAAACCAACACCTACGGTCCTACTGAGCTACACATGCAATTATCCGCCCTGCGTGGTTCCGTGTCACCTTGTGAACATGAGTCCTTCAATCGACCTTGCAAGTCGTCCATGGCCATGTTCAGGTCTCTTACAAAATATCTTCAGCGGCTGCACGCCGCGCACGCCGAGCCTTGGCAGCCGCCGCGGCCTCAAGCGCTGCCGCTGCTCGCGATGCGGCATCCGAGCGCAAGGACGATTGCGCAGAGACCCCTTGCCCGACGTCAGCCCCGCTCGCAACCCGCTCACGCTCACGCCTGCTGCCGTCGCCAGAGGCTGCGGGCACACTGGGCGTCATTTCCGCCCGCGCTTCCCGCCGAGTGGTTGCGCTAGGCGCGATGCTGGCGCTACCCGTATCTCGCGCCTTGACCGCAGCTGACGCCTGCTCGCTACCGCTGGACCCAGGGCCCACCTGGGCTCCGGCCGAGGCCATCCCTGCTGCGGGCTTAGCAACCGCCGAGGCGCCGCCGCCGGCGCTGGAGCCAGCTAACGCCGCGGCGGCCGTGAAGCAGCGCACGTTTAGTGCGTACCTCCGCAGCCACGTGTCCACCTCCTCGCCCAACAGCTCCTGCAACCGTGCGCTGCACGCCTCGGCCTCGCCCGCGCCCGCCACGTCCGCAGCCAGCTCTGAGGCAGGCCGGTAGCGGCGTGAGCGCTGCCGCGAGGCCACAGCCGACGCCAGCACGACCTGCATCCATAGGAAAGAAACGCCACATGTGAGGCCATCGTCGGGTTGCGACACTGTCCCTTGTGCCTCACACCAACCAGCACAGCCTGTGGTGACAGGGGCCACCTAACGACGCGATGCGGCGTGGCAGATCGCACGCGCCACTACGCCCACAACCACGACGCATTCTTCCCTCTTCGTCCAGTCCCTTTCCCTTCCTCCTCGCACCTTGCCCTCCTCCAGCTCGTCGGCCAGCCCCTCCGACAGCAGCGGCCGCAGCGCCGCCGCCAGGAACTGCAGGTCCGCCCACAGCTGCAGTAGCTGCTCCACACGCACGCCGCCCGACGCGCCCGAGCTGGATGCCTTGGCCGAGGCGCCGGCGGCAGCCAGGGTGCTGTAGGCTTTGCCCAGGTGCTCCACCAGGTGCTCCGCCAGCGCCACCATGAAGGGCCGCAGGTTGCCTGGGCGGGGCGGAAGTGGGTAGGTGGTTGGTTGGTTGGTTGGTTGGGGGGTGGGGGTGGGGGAGGAAGTTGAAGGGCTGGGGAGACAGAAGGATGTTTGGCATAAGCACACGGTGGGCAGATGGGCAGAAAGTGGGGCTGGTAGGACACTAGGACCCTGTGCGCTGCGACATGTCAGGTAGCTCCCCACATGCTTAGTGCACCAGTACTTGGTGACGCATCCGGCAGCATCGCGCTGAAGTACTAGGCCGCGATGCGTGCCTGGACAGGAGCAAACATTCACAGAACCCCACCCAGTGGGCCGCTCACTTGGGCTGTACGCAAGGGCCTCGTTGTGAATGGAGTTCAGCAGCTGCAGCACCGACACGCAGCCGGCACTGGGGCCAGAGGGGTACGGCAAGAGCGCCGCTTCCGCCGCTTCCGCCGCTTCCGCCGCCGCCTGCGCCTTGGGCCGCCGCGCCCCGCCCTCCATGCCCGGCGCTGCCACCACCGCCGCCGTCGCGGCGGTCGCCGCCGCCTCAGGCGACTGCGGCAGGGGCGCCGTCTCCGACGCCACGTAGCGCTGCACGGCGGCCTTGACTGCCGCCTCCTTGCGAGCGAGGTAGCTGGACCCCAGCGCCTCGTTGGAGCGACGCATGGCGCCGGTCAGCTCCCGCAGCCGGCGCTGGCAGGTGGTCGACGCCTCCGCCGAGGCTGCATGCAAGAGCAGCGAGCGAAAGGAGCATAGAGTTAGGCAGCAGTAAGCTGGAACGAACAAGAATCGCGAGCATGCGCAGCGGAAGCTGTATTGCTGATAGGAGGCTCGGCGCGTGGAGGTTGGCAGCATGCGGCGCACTCACGAGCGAGCAGACGCCGGTAGCGCTCCATGACACCCGGCATGACGCGTGTGCGGATGACCGCGGAGTTGCTGATCACCAGCAGCACACGCACGTCGCTGCTGCTGCTGCCGCCACTGCCGCCGCCCACCGTGCCATCCCCGCCGCCCGCGTCCAACGCATCCGCCACAGCTGCCGCGCTGCCGCCCATGCTGATGCTACCAAAGCCGCCAGCTGACATGCGCGAGCCCGGGGCAGGCGAGCCTGCGCCCGAGGCCGAAGCGGCGCCCATGCTGTTGCTTGACACGCCCCCAAGCGAGGAGGCCGCATCCTGCCCTATGGAGTCTAGGGCCTTCAGCCCTTTAGCGGTGCTGGTGCGGGACACGCCGTTGCCGTTACCGCCGGCACCCGCTGCCGCCGCCTCGGCGTACAGGCTGCGTGCGTACTCGGCCAAGGCTTCACTCAGCAGCGAAAAGCAAGCCAGCACTGAGCTCTGCATGGGGAGGGCGGACAATAAGGGAACGTGACCGGATGCAAGTGCCATAGACCCACAGTCGCACGACAGCGCGATGAGACAGGCGTGCGCTCCATGTTGCTGTAGGTGATGCGGCGCTGATATTTTGTGGTTGCGGATACACCTCACGCCCGTTCCACGTTGGGTACGTCAGAGAGCACAAGCCTATGACCCCACCTGCATGGGTTTCCAGCTGGACTCTGCCGCCACCTCCTCCATGCCGCCTGCCGCCTCCGCCACTGACTGCAGCGGCCACTGGTAGTGCAGCAGCGCCACGCCAACCTCCTCCTGTGCGGAGGTGACACCAGCAGGCTCCGCGGCATGAAAGTACGGTGCTGAGGTGCTGGTCCCAGCACCGGACACCATAGCACTTGGTAAGCCCTTACACAGCTGATTACCTAGCCTGTAACACAGCCCTGTTGCAATCCAGGCTTACATTAGACCCCAAAGCCCCAAACCTACCTCCAGCCGTCGTGGCAGCACCGTCACCGGCTGCTGGTCCGCCGCAAGCAAGTCGAGCCTGTGCAGGGCAGACAGAGCAAGCGAGCGAGCGTGGCGGTGTGAGCAATATCACAACCCCACGTAGCCGCACACACGTTGACAATACAATTCCCCACCCCGCAACTCCCCAAAAGCCCTGCCCAGCGCCCTTCGACCACACCACAGCCAATGTCTTGCCGCATCACCCAAGCCGTGGGCGCACACCTCGCACCGCACCTGAAGTCGTCTACGGCGAACAGCGCCAGAGGCAGCTCCGCCAGGTGGTCGCCCAGCACGCCCACATGGGAACCCAGCGCCGCACTCACGCCGCCGCGCAGTGTTGACAGCGCGCGGCTGCCCACGCCCACCGCCCGCAGCGAGCGCCACAGGTGGCAGGCGTCCTGGACGGAGGGAAAGCGATAGAGATAGAGCTATGGCTATCAAGGCCATACGGTATAGATCCATATGCGCCGAGGCACAGGCCGTGTGAGGTCTGTATCGGTGGTCCGAGCGTGCTAAGGCCAAGCTGGAATGCATGGGCGCGACTGAGGAGATGACTCACCATGACCAGGAGTGGCAGGCCGGGCTGCATGGGTCCGGCTCGAGACAGCGACTGTACCGCACGTCTGCAGGCAGAAGCAACAAGCACACAACGGCGCATGCGCGTGTAACCGAGGGCTGAAGCATTGCAGGCGCATGCATGTTTGTCTGCAAGCCTGGCGCCGACGCTCCCACCTTTCCTCTCCATCTACCACGAGCCCGGTAACATCGACACATACGCACATACACATCGTGCTATCCTTACAGAATACTCACTTGAGCCGCTGCGCGTACTTGGCGCACAGCTCCTCCACCAAGCGCCGCGCCAGCGAGGGCCCGCGCCCCAGCCCCTCCCGCGTATCCTCTTCCAGGTCCGGCTGATTGCCGTACTTGGCGCTGTGGCACGTGGCCCAGAGCCCCGGCACCGCCCATAGCAAGGTCGCCGACACGGCACACACGTACGACACCCACTGCCGCTGCGCCGCCGTCAGCACTGGCTCTGGCGCCAGCGACGACGTCGGCAGCGGCTCGATGGCGGCCGCGCTGGCCGCCGCGGCGGCCGCCGCCGCGGCGGCGGAGGCAGCGGCTGCGCCGCCGCCGGCTAGACCAGCAGAGAGCACGTCCACACCGGCGGCGTAGCTCCCTCCTGGGTCCTGCACGAGCCGTCGCATTTCTATCCGGATATGGTACGGCAGGGGCGGCGCGCTGGCGTCGGCAGCGAAAGGCGACGCCGTCGTCGCGCCGACGCTGCCCTGCCACTGCAAGAAAGCCGCCTCCGCCGCCTCTGCATCCTCGTCCAAGTCGCTTAGCGACGCAACGTCCTCGCCGTCCTCCTCCCGCTCCTCCTCCTCCTCGTCGCCCTCCCCATTCCCGCCCCTGCCAGCAGCGCCGCCACCCTCCTTGCCGGGTTTGCTTCCAGTCCCCGCACCGCCGCCGCCGCCAGCCGCGCCGCCGTCCAACGCGGCCGAAGCGCCTCGCCCCAGAGCCTGCTTTGACGTCAGCGAGGAAATGGAGGCCTGCAGGGCGGCCACGCCGCCGGGCGCCGCGCTGGTGGCACTGCCGCCCGCTGCGGTGCTGCTGGCGGC
Organism: Chlamydomonas reinhardtii; assembly: GCF_000002595.2. Taxonomy (NCBI): domain Eukaryota; kingdom Viridiplantae; phylum Chlorophyta; class Chlorophyceae; order Chlamydomonadales; family Chlamydomonadaceae; genus Chlamydomonas; species Chlamydomonas reinhardtii. Next base: position 5,031,334 of record NC_057019.1, read on the forward strand.
GGCGGGCACGCTGGCGCCAGTGGCCTTCATCCAGGCCGCCACTAGCAGCTCCAGCTGCTCCGTGTGCCGCTTGTCGCAGGCCTGCGTGGCAAGCATGGAAAGCATGGCAGCGCCCAAGCGCGTGTTGCCCATGCATGATCCAGGCTCACTGCGTTCAAGCCCATATGGCACGAATGCCGCACACGTGCAACACGCACACACACCAGTTGCATGCCCACCTCTATCCGGCTGTTCACGTGCGCCTCCAGCTTTTTAACGTACAGCCGCATTGCGTCCTCCTCCCGCGCCGCCGGCAGCTTCTCCTGCGGGTGGGCCGAGACACGTGTCAGCGGCCAGCGGGCATGGCAGGCGAATGCGGCGGCTCAAGACAAGGCAGCCTGCATGCGTGGCGCTGCGCCGAGCTTGCACGTGCTGACCCATCGCCGACGTGAAAACCTTCTTGCCACACCTGCCGCACGAAAGCCAGGAACACGAGGTAGTCCGGCAGCTGCGCCAGGCGCTGCTGGCCCTGAGCCTCCGCCCCTCCCTCGTCGCCCGCCGCAGCTACAACAGCAACCACGCCTCCGCCGGCCGCGCCGCCGCCGCCACCGCCGCCTCGTTTGCCGATGCCGCCCGCTCCACCGCCACCTGCTGCCGCCACGCCGAACAGAACCAAGGGACCGTCTTGTCCCATTGGCCGGCCCTGCTCCGGCGGCGGCTCCGCCACCAGCTGGCGCACCGCCAGGTACACCTCCGTCACGCGCTGCGGCCAAGGTGAAACCAGAAAGTCCCAAAGTATCAATAGATTGTACCTTACACAAGCGTTCTTAAATATAGGCTAGTACGCTTCTGTACGAAGCGACGATGGCCAGGCGAGCTAACAACATCGGAAGTGGATTAGCACAAAGGAGATCCCCCCTAGCTCCGCTTCAGCCCCACCTTCTCGATCTCCGCATACAGGCTGACCCAGACGCGCGCCGACGTGGCGGTGGGGCGGATGAGCATATTGGCGCGCTTGTACTCCCGGACCACCTGGCGCGTTGGTTTCATCACAGGAAGGATGAGCGAAGGGGGAACAGGCCTTCGTGTCGCATCCTGCCTTCCTCCCAGCCCTCAGCAGCCCCTCCCGGCCCCTCTGCAGCCCCTTGCCTCCTCCGCTCTTTCCACTCACCCGCCCTCCCAACCACCCGCCCGCCATCCCACCTGATCCAGCTCGCCGCGCCCAGCCAGCTCCATGACGCGCGCCGGCGCCGCGAACAGCGCGTCGAAGCGCTGCAGCAGCCCCGCCACCGCCCGGATGCGATCGGCCTTGGCGGCACGGTCCAGGATGGGGCCGAACGTGCGCCGCGCGTTGTTTTCCACCTGGGGCGGGGGTTGCGGCGGGGTTGGGTTGGGTTGGGCTGGGTTGGGGTAGGAATGGGGGTGCGTGGCGGCGGAAGTGGTGGAGAGAGGCAAGGAAATGGATGGTATAGGAGCTGCATGAGGAGTGCTGATGCGCAGGGTGCGGTGATGCCACGGGGGCCTGGGTGCGGCGGGATACGTTGTGGTGGGAGTGAGCTGGCGGCAGGTAGGTAGTTTGTGTCTTGGATGCGACCTTGTGGCACATTCATCACAACGCTGAAGTCACCCGCACCTGCTCCAGAGACCGGAAGACGCGGTCTGTGCCCACCGCCTGCTGCGCTGCCGCTGCCGCGGCGGCCGCCGACTGCGCACCCGGGCCGGTGCTGGGCCCAGCACCGCGCACCAGCATCTTACGCAGCTTGGCGTGAATGTCGTCAATGGCGTCCTGCACGGGCAGAGTGCCACGGGCAGGCCGCGTCCTAGATGTGTTTCAGCCGCCACTTGGGTTCTGTTGCCAGGCAGCGGGTCAATCTGCAAACTGCAGTTAGCATAACCAGCGCCCTCATGGCCGTGGAGGGGCCTTTTAACACGTCTGCTCACCTTGCAATTGATGAATCGGTCAAAATTGTTGCGGATCAGCAGTTTCAGCTGTCCCGTCCGCTCCGACAGCTCCCGGCTAAGCGACCGCAGCCCCTTTTCCAATTGGCTCCGGCTGCTGTCCTGCAGGTCGCAAATTCACACGGGGAAGCCGCCAAAGCTCTGAGCAATAAAGCAAGTCGTGCAACCAGCCGCAGTCCAAAGGCGCAGTTTCCCTAACAGTTGATGAATGCGCACACCATCCCGCCCGCAAGAGCTCGCCAGCCCCAGCCCCAGCCCCAGCCCCAGCCCCAGCCCCGGCCCCAGCCCAATCCAGTGCCTGTACCCCGGCTCCCGCCCGCTCACCCCGTGGAACGCCGCTAGGTAGGCCTCCGGCTCGAAGCCCTCCTGGTTCGGCAACACCTGGTGCGGTGAAGGAGAGAGCTCGTTTGGCCTTTGCTCCCGGCTCCCACATTCGGCCGTGCCCGTGTGTGGCAACCAAACACGGTCCTGCCTCACCTCGCGGGCATGGCAAGAGCACGCCCGGCCCCAAAATGATTCCCAGCACCCTCACAAGTTACTCCTTTCCCGGCGCTCTTAACCAGCGCACAACAGCTATCCCCGCCCACTCCAGCCCCCAGCGCCCATACCTTGCGCGCCTCGTCGTCCAGCGCACGAGCTGCCCCGCCGCTGCCGCCTGCCGCGTCGGCGCCGCCCGCCGCGCTGCCCGCCGCCTTGCTGGGTCCCAGCCTTGCCGTCCGGAACGTGCGCATCGTCTGTGACGCAGCATCCGACGAGGGCACACCTCAATCCCTTCACCCTTCTCATGCCTTCACGACTTGTCTACTGGTATTTGGAGGAGGAGGGGGCCGCCGAGCACGGTACGCTAGTGCCCAGGCTGGCTGGTCGCCGAGTGAGCCAGCCGGCCCCCATGGCCGTGTAATGCTATGCGCTCCTCGGGCATCCACCAGTCTGACCCAACCCATCACCAGCACCCACCGCCTTGAGGCCCTTCTCGCCACTGGCTGGCTGCACCTGCCGCGCCATCTTCGAGCGCTTGCCCTGCACGTGTGTAAGCAGGTTGACAACATACACAGTTGCTTACCATACTGCACACGCCTGACAGCCTTTACTCCGTGAGCCCCGCCAGCTTAACACGCAGCATCCAATCAACGTCAATCCCCCAAACCGGCTCCTCTTGCCTGGCCCTATATGCAAGCCCTGGCCCAGGCCCGGGCCCAGGCCCAGGCCCAGGCCCTACACCTTACCATCCCTGCACCCCTACGCCCCAGCTGCCCCGGCACCTCCACCCCAGCCGCCTCCACGCCCCAGCCGCCTCCCGCACCATGGTCAGGCTGAAGGGGTCGATCACGCCGCGGCCCAGCGGGTCCGGCACGAGCGTGTCACCCTCGCCCGGCACCGAGTGGAAGATCTGCGCCATCACCTCATCCGCCTGACTGGCGGCGCGGGTGGTGGTGCTGCGGACCAGGCTCTCAGCCACAAACTTGAGCTCCCCCGTGTCCACCTCCTCCCATGTCACCGGCCCATCGCCCGGGTCGCGCTTGCGGAAGTAGGACCAGCCCAGCGGCTTGGTCTCATCCTTCACCGCGCCGTCGTCGTTCGGCATGTTGCCGCCGTCGTCCCCGTCGTCGCCGTCATCATACACCCCGTCCTCCTCGGCTTCGTCGTAGGACGCGGCTGCAGCTGCTCGTAGCCGCGCCTTCCAGTCCGGGACGTCGTCGTCCTCGTCCCTGCCCCTCCTGCCGCCCTCATCCTCGTCTGGCAGCTGGAAAGCTACGCGCCCCTTACCCTTGCTCTTCTTCTGCTTCTTGCCACCGCCCCCGGCGGCCTCTCCGTCCGGCTCTTCCACCCGGGCTGCTGCTGCTGCCGCCCGCGCGCGGGCGCTACCGCCAGCTGCTGCTGCGGGCTGCGCTGGCACCGCAGCCGTCGGCCTGCGCGCTGGGGGGGCCCTTGCGGGCTTTGCAGCAGGTGCCGCCTCGTCACCGCTGAGCGTGATAGCGGAAACATCGCTGTCGTTCCCGTCGCTGGGCATTTTGCTGTCCGCTAGACTGCTTGCCTGGGCCTGCGCGGCCCGCGGCCGCGCATCACATTACTTTGCACAGGTATATGGTGCGAATATCATACAGCCGACTGGTTGTGACAACAACAAGACGGAAAGAAAGCGTCAGCTTGTTTGCAAGAAATGCTGCAGGTGCACTTGTATTAAGTATGACGGTGTGTGTATATAACAATCAAACCATCTTCCAGCAGCTTGATAAGCAGCTAGGGGCGAGCTTCCATCCCAAGCTTCCAATGGTTGACTTTCATAAGCGCTGGAGTGTTGCCGCTTTCAATCAAATACTCTGTTTATAAAACCTATTATAAGTATAACTCAACACGGAACCTGGCACGCAGCGCATCGTCCAGAACATGGCCACCAAAATCGCGCTTCTGGGAACAGGGCTTATGGGTGCCAAGGTCTGCAAGCGGTTGATGTCTCTAGGTAGCTGGAGTGTAAGGTGCTGGAATAGGACGGCAGAGAAAAGCGAGCGGCTCGCGGAGTTCGGAGCTGAGCCCTGTGCCACACCCGCCGAGGCAGTGCAGGGGACACAAGTCATTGTGCTCTTCCTGGCTGGTACGATCCTGACTTTGCCTGCATGACCGCGTGATCTTGCCAAATGCCCTACCTGGATGCGTCTGACCCTGCCTCCGCAATCCTGCCTGCGTGGCCCCATACATGTGTAGACGCCGCGGCGATCCGCTCCGTCCTTATGGAAGACCCGTCCGTGCGCCCCCAGCTCAAGGACAAAGTGGTCCTCCAAATGGGCACGATCGGTAGGTAAGGAAGATTTCTATGACACGCCTTGCAACCTGTGCAAACCTCCCTTACCCTTGCGTGCGGGCCGCGCCCACATCTCTGGTACCGTGAATCCCGGCAGGTCCCAAGGAATCGGCAGCCCTGGCACTTGACATCCTAGCTGCGGGCGGCTCTTACGTGGAGGCCCCGGTGCTGGGCAGCCAGCCTGAGGCGGAGAAGGGCACCCTGCTGGTGATGGTGGGTGCGGAGGCCGACCCCCGGGAGCCCGGCAGCCCGCACCACAGCACCGTGTGGCCGCTGCTGCGCGCGCTGGGCCAGGAGTCCAACATCCACTTCATCGGGCCGGTGGGCACGGGCGCGGCGGTCAAGCTGGCGCTCAACCAGCTCATTGCATCGCTCACGGTGAGAGGAAGGGTAGGAGGGGGGAAGATAAGGAGGAGCCGAACAGTTGGGCGCTTGGAGGTTTGGGGATTATGGCCAGGCTGAAACGGGGTTGCTGTTTGTGTCGATGCCCCGGTTGCCCGACTCCTGCCTCTGCGCCCCCTGACGCCTTGCCCCACCTACCCTTGCAGGTTGGCTTCTCCACCAGCCTGGGCCTGGTGCAGCGCAGTGGCGCTGACGTGGACAAGTTCATGAGCATCCTGCGCGCCTCCGCACTGTACGCACCCACCTACGACAAGAAGCTGCAAAAGATGCTGGACCGGGACTACGGCGCCGCAAACTTCCCCACAAAGGTGTGTGGGCAACGAGACGCGCAGAGGCATGCAACCTGTCAGGCTCTTATGTCCAAGCATTGTAAACTTAGCCAGCGACATCAACTGCGGGTGAGCTCAAACGCGCCCGCACCTTGGTCCCCTCGTCTCCCCACCCGCAGCACCTTTTGAAGGACGTGCGTCTGTTTGAGACGGAGGCTGCGGCTGCGGGTCTGGACACGCGCCTGCTGGCGGCGCTGAAGGGCGTGGTGCAGGACACTGTGGACCGCGGCCTGGCCAACACCGACTACTCGGCGGTGTTCGACGCAGTGGCGCACCCGGGAGAGCAGCAGCAGGCGACCAAGCCGCAGCAGTAAAGGAGAAGGCTAGGTGTGCTGCAGGCTGCAGGAGCTCAGCAGGAGGTGCACAAGCAGGGCGCAGGGCGCATAACACGAATGGATTGAGCGACACGGGATTGCATTGTGTGTTTGTGGACATGTGTGGAGGGTTGCGTACACAAGGCTGGGGGCTTGGAGGGTTCGGCGAGGAGCTTGAGTCATGCGCAGGGCTCCGGACAGCCTTAGCCAGTGGGCCCACTAATCCTGCTCATAGCAGTTGCAGGATGGCGTGAAGACTGCTTCGTCACGCGCGCCCATGCGTGCATGAGAACTGGCTGATGGGCTTGTGTGGTTTGCTGGTCCAACCAGACGGCTAAGGAAGAGGAATATTTCAAAGGGTGGCCAAAGGATGTGAGTCCTTCGGTGCGGAAACCAAGTTGTTTTACACTTGTCGGTAACTAATACAAACAACCGACACGACGCACAATCACATACCGTGTTTTGGTGCCTGATTCGGACCACACAACAACCCAAGCACGTAACGCACACAACGTCACAAAAACGCAACGTTCTTGATGCTTGATTCGGGCCACACACGCTGCGAAAGCGTATAACGCACAACGACACAGATACATTACGGTTTTTACTGCGTGAACAAAGAAGACACAGCAGACGGCGAGCCGTCATAAAGAGCCTGTCACCGTTGTCCATTTCTGTAGCGGCTCGCTCTCACGCCTCTTTCTTCCTGGTCCGGGCGCAACCCCCAGTGGACGCGTCTGGACCAGCCATGGCACCGAAGCGGCGCCGAGACGAAGCTGAGAAGGCGGAGGAGGAGAAAGGTGGGGGAGCGATGACCCGCCAGCGCCCGTCCGCTCATCACAGCCCCTCCGCAGCTGGATGAGGAGTTGTTCCCTGGGCAGCTGCCGCCGGAGCCGCGTCGCAGGCGCAAGGGCGTCAGGCGCAAGGGTGGCGGGCGCAAGGGGGGCCACCGCCGGAAGCAATCGAAGCACTGGCAGCCGCGAGCCAGGACAGCGCGGCGGCGGCGCCAGAAGCGGGGCCGATTCCTTATGAGCATGGGCCACTGGCGGCACATGTCAGGCCTGGAACGACTCCAGCCAAACCGCCCACAGCTTGCGCCAGCCCTGCAGGCGTACGTCGGCGGCATCCCCACGGCGGCGACCGCGTCGGCGGCCCGGTTTGAAGCCTCTTCGCCAGTGGGGCGGCAGGGCAGGCGGCGGGGCAGGCGGCGGGGCAGGCGGCGGGGCAGGCGGCGGGGCAGGCGGCGGGGCAGGCGGAGGCGGCGGGGCCGGCAGAGGCGGGGCCCCGGGGCGCGGTGCACGTGCTGTGGCACTACCACTTCTCCGCCTTCCGCCGAAAGCGCTGGGCTGCGTTCATCCAGCGCGACCGCGCGCTCCACCGCGTCGCCAAGCAGCTCACGGGCGGCAGGCCCAAGGAGGAGGTGGTGGTGGGGTGGGGTTCGTGGGCCTTCCAGGGAGGGAAGGGCGGCTCCCCCATCTCCGTCAGGGGCGGGCGCGCGCCGACAGGGCGGCTCATCAAGCTGCTCCGTGAGCGCTACGCCAAGCATGTGTTCATCATCGATGAATACAAGACCTCCAAGGTGGGTGGGTTGAGTGGGATTGCAATTGCCGGTGGGTGGGTGGGCCGCTGGGTTTATGCCTGGCTTTAGCGGAAGCCCTAGTGTGGCCCCCCTCCCTCCCACCCTCCCGACCATGCAGACCTGCTACAACTGCGGGTGTCAGGAGATGGCCATCAAGCGGCTTGGGGGGCTGAAGGAGGGGCAGCGGCCCTGGTCGGTCAAAGTCTGCAACGACTGCTTGACGACCTGGGTGAGGACCGTGCATGTGCGGGGACGGCTGGGCACTGGGGACGGATTGATTGACAGGTTGACGGTTGGGACAGCTCATGTGCGCTCTCTTCTTCCTCCCCGTTCCCCATCCCCAGAACCGCGACGTCTCCGCCGCCAACGTGATCCGTGTGCTCCTCCTGCTGAAGCTGATGGGCTTCGAGCGGCCGACCAAGCTGCAGCGGCCGCCATGGCCGCCGCCGGCGGCGGGGCCAGGCTGAGAGCCTGAACGGCGCTAGCAGGGCGTGGGGCTGAGGGTGCACGTGTTGATTGGCGGCGAGTGACGTGACTAGTTTGTTAGCTGCGGGTTAGCACGGACTGTGCACCCCACCCAACCGGCCATGTCCGGATTTGCGGGGATGCCAAAGGCCCCCAACATAGAGGCGTGTGCTTAGTAGGCGCCCGCGTCAAGGTGGCTGGGTTGATAACGACCCGGGATCAGCCCTTTTCCTGCCTCCCTAAGGCAGCCACCTCCTTGTTACTGCGTGATTCGGATCACACACAGTTTTTACAAGCACATATGATACTTCTGATTGCCTCCCAGTTTGTTTGAATCCCATCTTTCTGTGGACTGCTAAGACGTTTTATGGTGTTTTGGGGCGAAGAGCCCGGCTCCATTCAGGTGCAGGTTTTGAGATGACCACACATCCACCTGTAACAACATCATCACCATCAATACATCACTGCCACACGCTGCAGCCGGATTCATCCACGGGTCCACCCTACCATACCTTGTCAATATCGCACGCTACCGCCGTACCGCGCAAGCGCCGCCGCTGGCAGGCTAACCAGCGACACATTCGCACAAAATCAGCGAAACCAGCGATCTTAAACCCCCTTACACGTTCAAACCAGCGAAACCAGCGACACATTCGCACGAAGTACTTAGCTATCGCCGCTGCACCATGCCTCACCACAATGTTCACTAGGTTGGTCACAATATTCTTCACGCACTGCTGCTCCACACTGCGTGCGCGTGGCATTCATGCAGGGCACGGCGCAGGCGTCTGCACACCTGCACCGGCACAGCTGCCACGACATGCCCACACACTGCACCCCAGGCGATTGCCTGCGCATACACCTGGACTGCCCTTCTTTGTAGCAGCTCATTCGTTAAATAATATGATCAGCCTCGCCCTCGGGCATTTTGCTATTATATATAAGCTTGATGGGTTTGGATGGGGCGTGAAACTGAGGGTTTTGGCAAGACTAACCCCCGTGAAAAACAAATCAAAGCACCCTCCCAGGCGCAAACACCTTGACGACTACAATGGCACATGAGGTAATGTGAAGCGAAGCGAAGAATATGGTGTAACGAAATGAATGGTGTTGGAACCTCCTCAATAACTACACGCTTGGCAGTATAAGTACCGAAGCAGCAGACCAACCCATCCACACGCACGCAGGCTCGAAGAGACTCTCACATGCACAGTGTAGCAATATGAAACCGCCGCACGTTTTACTCAGCTCCGTGCTTCTAATGTAACCGCTGCGTGATCACTGCATGCAATCGAGCGTCTACCTGTGCTGCCGTTCATCCGACACTTCTACCGCTATTCTTATGCTGTTGCTGCTCTCTCCAAGCATGCATTGCTGCCCCACCGATGCTTCAAACCGCCCACCATCAGCAGTGTACACAAGGCTGAGCACGTGCTCAAATGCTAGATGCGACTCCCAGGCGTGGGTGACCCATCGAAACCGCACATGTATGGGCTGGCCAACCTGCGACATGTGCTGCCCGACCAGCGGGACGACCCATCCATATCAAGTCCATGCCTTGCACCGTGCAACACGCTTGCGTGTCACAGGCGCTCCAGCAGAATGCAGATGACTAGCAAATGCACCACTCCGTAGCGCCCTCACACCTCTACAACAATTTGTGTATCCCACCGACAAGGGAACAGGTCCCGCACCTGCGCAAACCTGCTCAAACCCTCAAACCTTTTAATCAAGTAATCTCCCCTGCTATGCTTTGCGTGCATATGATACATGGATTGACAGGAGCGCACGTCCACATCTTGACGAATGACACTTCAGCTCACATAAGTCTCGCAATAGGGGTAGGACAACAACCCTGGGTTGGCACGCAACCACTCGAGCCAACAAAAGCCCACACCTACAACGCGACACGAAGATGGAAGACTGCCCCATTGCGCAAAACGGACCAAAGCCACGCACAGACAGTATCCCGGGGGAAATGCAAACCGTCATGAGGCCTCCTCATGGTGCATGACCACCACTATGCTGTGTGACCTGCCGGAAGCTATGAGCGATGCACCATGCAGCAGGAGTGTGTGTGCGTGTATGAGAACTGGCTTATGGATTGTATGGGTGGCTGGGTGTGAAGCAGAATGCTGAGGACTTAGGGAGAGGCACATGCAAATCTTGAGTTGTAGCCAAACGTCTGCTGCCATTATCACCACCCTGAATGATGCCGCCCTTGTGAATGAAGATGGACCACCCAATGCAGATGCAGGACATCGGAGCGACAGCCGACACAGGGGCCAGATCCCCACGGCCCCCGTGCACTATACGCCCATGCCTCCTGTGCCTCCTTTATTGCGGGATGGGCTCCTGTGGCTCGCCCTCAGCAACGGCAGATGCCGCTTGACTCAGCGGCCCGCTTCTGCATGCCTGCATTCGCACCGTTGCAAAGAAGCAATATTGACCGCCGGATGAGTGACGTGTCCATACATGGGGGCACGCAAAACGCATTCCAACGCGATGGCACCATCATCTGCAGGGTAACTAAATAAGGCACACGACAGCCCATGATACTGGTACACACACGCCGCACCTGCTGCGCGTTCACGACCCACTCGTGGACCATCAACTGATCGATGCTCGCCCGGTCGCCTGGGTGAGGCTCCAGGCAAGTGCGAATGAAAGAGCGCGCGGCGGGACTGACGCTCGAGGGAAATGCCAGCGGCGGCGATGCAGTAGAGGACGAGCCTCGTGACAGCGGCGGCGGCTTGCCTGCGCCCGGCACCCCTGCTATCGCTGTACCCAGCGAAGCGCCCTTGGCGCTGGCAACGCTGCTGCCGCGCAGTGGAGTCACTGGCGGACGACTTGCATTTGAAGACTCCTCCGGCTGCTCCTTCTCGGCGGCGCAGGAGGCTGCAGCTGCATCCGCCGTGCCCTGCGCCTCCTCCTCCTTGTGTCGCTCGTGCGGCTGTTGCTGCAGTGGGTGCGGTGCCAGCCGCAATAATGCCTCTGCATCATAGTCGTCGCTTTTCCTGCCTGCGGCAGCAGACCCCTCCGCCGCAACGGCGGCCACGCCTAAGCCGTCGCCACGAAGGCCATCGCTGCCAGCGTCCTCGCCAGCGCCCTGAGCGCCGCCGTGCTGTGCCTTACTGCCGTCCTCCTTCGCCCCCTCGTGAGGCACATCGCGCGGCTGCGCCTGCAGCTGCACTGCCGGCTGGCGCTGCAGCGGCGGCGGGCCGCAGGGGAAGGGCGGGAAGCCCGTCATTAGCTCGTACACGACGGCGCCAATGGAGAAGATGTCGGCTGCATAGCCGTACGAATAGCCCTCCTCCGCCTGCGTGTTCATTGCATGGGTGAACAGCACAATAAGCTCCGTCGTCCAGTGCGAGCCTCAGCGAAAACTAGAAGCCAGCCATAAGGCCGTGAATTTGGTTGTGTGGCTCAAGGTAAATGCACGAGTCCGGGCCGGTTGCCTGATCACAACAGGTGAAAAAGTTATCATGGCATACGTATGCCTGGACGCACCTTGTTGTCATGCGGCAGGTTCTTAAGCGGGCAGGCGCTGACCTCCGGCGCCATGTACTCGCCTGCAGCAGACCGGGTAGCGCACATACGGTACACAGTGTTGTGTTACGCAGGGTGTCAGCAACACGGCGCACACACAGCTCGATCCAAGAGAGGACACCCCGCCCCATGCACACATGGTGTACGGGAGCCTGAGCACACACGTGAATCTGCTAGCCCACTACTCACGGGAGCCAGCGCGTGTGACGGCGCGCTCCTCATGCAGTGCAATCGAGACGCCGAAATCGCACAGCTTGAGGCGCCAGTCGGGCGTGAACAACAGGTTCTCGGGCTTGATGTCTGCGGTGAATGGCACACCCAGCGAGTGGCGTGGTTGCTCATGCACATGAAATGGCAGGCGCGGGTGCCTGGCTATGGGTACGCACGCCGCTTGGGTGGAGGCCTTCAGTGGATTGCATGATACCCAAGTGCAGAGCGCCCGTGCTTGCGTCCAAGTCAAGCAATCTACGGTACGCTGGCGCTGCATGCGCAGCTGCTCACCACGGTGCACAATGCCCTGGCGGTGCAAGTAGGCCACGGCGCGCAGCAGCGGCAGCACCACCAGCTGCACCGCCCACTGCTCGTTCATGCGGCCGCCCAGCTTGCGCCGCACGCCCTGCAGGCTGCCGCCGCGCACGTACTCCAGCACGAACGCCAGTGTGTCGCCCTCCTGTGGGGGGCACGTCAGAGGCGTAACAGGTACGGTAATGCAGTTGTGGTACGTACGGCAGAGGTGAGTTGCGCATCCACTCCTCTTCCATGCTCAGGAGCAAGGTCGGTGAACGAAGCGGTGATGGCTAGACGCACGCTACGACCTTCGCTTATCTAGCTAGTGGCTACTGGCGGGCACGGCTGGAGCGCGTTCGGTCCACTCACCCGAAAGGCGGCCAGGAGCTGCACCGTGCTTGGGCAGCGCAGCCGGGAGTGAATTTCCAGCTCGCGCAGGACCTGGGGGCGGCAAGCGGACAAGCATAGGCTTATGCATTACACGAACCGCCGTGACGGTGTCATAGCGCAAGTCAGGACGAAGCAGCGACAGCGCAGGTTTGCTCGGCAGGGGGGTTCCCGCACCTGGTGACGCAGGAAGTCGCTCAGTGAAGAGAGCTGGTACAGCTTCAGGACAACCTCCGTGCCGGAAGTCCGACACACGGCCTGTGGGTGTCAAGTAAGCACGATAAGCCCGGGTGAGCTGCTGGTCAGTATCCAAAGAAAGCCCGCAAGGGCTGCTCAGCCACCAGCAGTCGTGCAAGCAGCGGGGCGCGCAGGCCACCCTGCAGTCCTCCAACACACACATGCACATCGCTGTCACGTGCGTACCTTGTGTACAGAGCTGGCGTAGCCTGTGTACATCTTGCGGCCTACGTCGTACTGCGACAGGGACCACCGCGCCCCACGTGCCGCGCTCCACATGCTGGCACGTGCGGCGGGCGCCAGGTACAGCAGCCCATCGCCCGGCATTGCCCGTGGCTTGAACAGGCCCGGCAACGGCGGCGACATGGGCACAGGCGGCATGCCAGCACCGGAGCCAGCGCCCAGGGTTGTGGGCGGCGGAGGCAGGGAGGGGCTGGGCAGCGGTCGCGGCGGCGTGCAGGGCGCGCTGCCAAGCGGAAAGCCATGGCTGGGCACGTCGCGGGGCCCAGCGCTGGCGCAGGCACGTGGCGCGGCCAGCGTATCATGTGACGTGTTGCTGCTGCTGTGCGCCCAGGTGTCATTTGAGCCGTCGCGCGCCACCGGGATGGAGCTGGCGCTGCTGCAGCTGTCTGTGGAGTCCGGCCCCGGCGCGTAGCCGACGCTGCCCCGCCGCATGTTGATTGAGCAGATGCCAGTGGGGACGCCCATCGCCGCCGGGCTGGACGTCAACGCCATGGCCTCACTCGCCTGCGCCGCACCCAGCACCATCCGTAGCGACGGCGGCACCGGGGTGCCGCCGTAGCGGCTCTTCCCGGCGGCCGGCCCAGGCACAACGCCGGCCGCACACGCCGCGCCGGTGTGCTGCTGTTGGCCGTACGGCCCGGCTGCTGCTGAGAGTGGCGAGGAGTCCGGCGCGCCGGCGCTGCCGCTGCCGCCGGCGTACCTGCCCCCGCATGCGCGCAGGAAGTGTCGGTCCACGCTGAGGGATGTGTGCGGGTCCGCGCCTGGCAGCAGGTCGCGTGTGGCACTGAGCTGCCGCCCGGAGGGCTGCACCAGGCTGATGGCGGACCGGGCGCCTGGCGGGTTACCTGGGCCCAGCTCTAGGTCATCGCCAATGCATGCGCTGGTGCTGCCGCGGCGGTTGGTTGGCATGAGCCACGCCGCGGCTGCGGTCACGGAGCCCAGGCCGAGGCGAGAGATGCCGCCGCGGTCGCCGAGACGGCGGCACACGTTGTCAAACAGGGCGCGGACTGTGGATGGGCGTGCAGTGCCGCCGCGTGGCAGGGCGTCGCCCGCCCTGGCATTGTCCAACTGCGCGGCTGCATCCGCGCGGTCCTCTGCACGGTTACTAAAGCTCGCATCCGCCCAACTCGTGGTTTTGGGAGCTTCCTGGACTGCTGTGTGCGTGTCCTCGTGCCGCTGGACGTCAAGACCAGCAACGGCTGCATTAGTGCTGGTGAATGGTGATGGGGTATGTCCGCACGGTGGCACCTTGCTGTCACCCGGATCACCGGCGGCGGGGGGGTCCCGCGGGGACTCGCAAGGTGGCAGGTATCTCGAAGGCGAGGCACCTGCGTCAGCCTCGCCTGGACTGCGCGCCTCCTTCTCGCTGACGGTATGCGACTCCATTATCAAGTCGAAGGAATGCCAGCTGTCTTAAAGGCTGCTGTAGTCGAAAAGCGCTGGCCAGCGACAACGAGCAGAGGAGCGCGGCACGCTGAAATAGTCAGTCGATGTGACGACCTGGCCGTTTCGAGAAATGGCCTTACTTGTCGACGGCTGCAGCGCCATAAGCCTGTGAGGCTTCGTAGAAGACCCTGGTGCACCCAGCGTCGGGCAAGTAGCTGCCCAGACTCTGAGTCCCCCACCGCATACACACGCGACCAGGTGTCAGGTCTCCTTAAACCACGAATACATGGCAGCTGTTATAGAAGCCCAATTTAACAAATATGAAAAGTGGTCAGGGAGGTAGGCGAGGCTGGCGCGGCGTTACCGGCGTTTGCCGACTTGACGCGGCGTCTGTGTGTATACTACGTTGTGTGTACTAAGGTAGCTATGTAAACGTTGATCCTCTGTCGAAATACATTATGATCGAATAATAGACCACGAAAAAACTTCCATATCGCATGTAGCGTTTCTCACGTTAACTGTCCATCACGAACGCGATCGGAGGCTCTAACACTTTCACGTCTCTTGTGGGATTTATGATAGTACGTTTGGCGATAGGGCTGCCTTTGACACCGGGCTGGCGCCCGCACAAGTCAGGCAGTACGCACAAATTCGGCCGGCCACAGCGAAACAGGTGCCTTCTGAGCCTTACTTAGCCAATAAAGCTACCCCATGTTTTATGTTTGAGTTGGTTTGTGCTTCCTCATCCGCCGCTCACAGCATTTCATTGGGGGTCCGAGCAGAACGGGCGCGTTCGTCGTCTTCCAACCAGGGGAACCTGCTTCCATCATAGTGCGAGCTGGCGTTTATGTCCAAAACCGGTCGATGCTGCGCAGGAGCCCGGCTAACGCTACAGGGCGAGGGTTGCCTAGGTTGGGCGCAGGGCTGGGCAGGGGTGCAAGGGCGTACGCAAGCGGGTCCCACTCCAGGAAAAAGCGTGTCCCCAGGGAGGCGCCCACGGGATGGCACCAAAACCCTTTGGTAGATTGTCCTTCAAGGAAGCCGCCACGTCTATGGCTTGCTGATGCTTGAAGGACAATCTATCAGGGGGGTTGGCTCGCCCCCCAAAGGGGGGCGACAGCCTTAGTCCTCGGCAAGAACCTTACATTAGGGTTGTTGTCTTTTTTGCTTGTTTCGGCTACCAGTACAGCCTTCGACGGGCTATTAATCGAATGCAGAAACTCTTGAAAACAATGAACACATGAAAACGGGCACTAAAGTGCACTGCCCCGGGCCATGAGGCCAAAGCCGACGAAAGCCAAGCTGAGGTTAGCCAAGCTGAGGTTAGCCAATGCCAAACATCCTCGAGGGATAGCACCTGCTGGGCTCAACGCTTTGAGGCCGCACTTACAAAGTTGCTTGCCCTGGCGCTCCAACACGATCCAACCCTCCCCTGCTCCAGTCTCCTCTCCCAACCTCGCTCACGACACAATGCGCTCACAGCCCGTCCCAGCTACACACTGCCACCCCGCTATTCCACACTTGACTGTGAGTCCCCACAAAGGGCGAGCCATCGCGCTGCGAAGCTGGGAGGTTTCACCGCCGTCCGGGGGGTGCGTTTCCCCAGCCAAACCCGCACGCCGAGGAGGCCAGGAGACGTCGCCCCGAGAAAAATGCAGAGCGGGATACAGACTCCGCCACTTAATGTATATGTTACATGCAATCTGTTGGAGCAATAGCGCTTGACAGCAGGCTAAAACGTGCTCGTCGAGGCTCACGTCGCGAAATTGACCGAAGCCAACATCCTACATAGGCGTTGTTTTCGGGCTTTATCGATTGCCGTCAACACAGATATATGCATCGGTGTAGTTAGGCTACTGTCTGGCCTGGTATGGCGTGTCCTGGCGAACGCGACATTTAGATGTTCGAGGTCGGCCCCGGCTCGATTCAATGCCCCCGGGTTACTCTAATGACCTTATATGTGATATAAGATGCCATAGGAAAGGTATTGGGCTGGGGACACGACCGGCCCGTAGGGCCGTGCGCGAGTGGGACCCGCTTGGCCGGGGTCGATTTCCACAGGCACATAGCCAAACCAGGTGCCTAGCAATCGCGATGCCACAGCAGAGCCAACCGTAGCCAGACGCAGCACAGTTGTCTGTTGTCAACAGCCACACTACTCGTCATGCCGCTGCACATGCCCTGCCAGCCCCACCGCGGACCGCTACCTAGACACCTGCCAGCTCCTCAGCCTGCGCGCTTGCGCCGCTTCTTGGGCGGCGCTGCGCTCTCCTCCTCCACATGGCCTTTCCCGCCCCCTCCGCTACCAGCGGTGCCTTACTTTGCTCGCCTTACTTTGCTCGTGGGTGGTGGGAGCGGTGTGCCTCTGGTGTGTGCGCTGTGGGTGTGGGGCGTCGACGTGGGCGTCGCCGGACTACGTGCCCGGTGTACCTGCGTTGACGCCTCGCCGGTTTGATTGCGCCCCGTGCGCTTAACCTTTTGCGGGCCCGCGCTCCCCATTACTGCGATCATGGCATGCGAGGCTAAAGGGCTTGCGTGCCGCGGTGGCACGCACCGCATGCACCAGTAGTACGGACGCCCTGCTCAGGAGGGGGCGGGGTAGGAACAACCTTTTTGACCCCATTATTGACATGCTTGAAACCCCATGCCACAAAACCCCAGGACCCCCCGACTGACCGACCGAC
Organism: Chlamydomonas reinhardtii; assembly: GCF_000002595.2. Lineage (NCBI taxonomy): Eukaryota > Viridiplantae > Chlorophyta > Chlorophyceae > Chlamydomonadales > Chlamydomonadaceae > Chlamydomonas > Chlamydomonas reinhardtii. Next base: position 5,048,154 of record NC_057019.1, read on the forward strand.
CAACACCCCCAAGGGCCAAAACCCTCTCAGAACCCCTTGGCCTTTGTCAGTTTGGTGCCAATCGGCTGCTCTCGATGAGCTCCATCGCTATGTAACACGATCCGCCTTGGGAACACGTTTTGACCGACTGATGGACATGTGGACGTGTGCACCCGTGTGCTGACAAGTTTCCTGATAGGCTGTTATACTATGCAACGGCGTATATCAATGTTACTTGGTGATACGAAATGTGCTGACATGTTCACCCATGCAAAACCCGGTCGGCACCGGCCTGTCCCCGGCCAGCTCCCCAGGCGTCTCCCGACATGCCGACATGCCGCGCCCCATCCTATGCACATGTTAAGGCAGGGGTATAAGGTATGCACGCATCAGTGTGCTGCGCCCATTGCGCCGCGCGCTGCAGGACAGAAGCGCTAGGAACAAAACCTGGCATGAACCATGACGAACCTTTGCAAAACCTCTTGGGAACCCCGACTGACCGACCGAGGGGCCATAACGTTGCACCCAGAAACCCATTTTCGCTCTTGAAAGCAGATTCGTAGTTTTGTCGCTAAGCTCTACATATTTGAAGCATGGGGTCTGTTTTGGAAGATTCAATCCCCTGTCAAAAACCTCCCCTCTGCCCGTGCCTCTGCCGTGCTCTAGACCTCAGGGCCGTGCCTTGGGCTAGTGGGCTCTGCATGGTAGAGTGAGCAAGCGCTAGCAAGCGCGAGGGGTATCGTGCTGCAAGCTCGGTAGGACAAAAGTGGCACCAGTGTAGCGGAAAATAAGTGCGCTCTGTTGCACTCTTGACCCACATCCTTGCATGTGCCGCAGTGTGCCGCGCATGAGTGCGGTTTTCGCGGCGATGCATGCAGCCAGGTGCAGCATGGTCCGGAAATGATGGCTCAAGTAAGCCCAAAGCATGGCACTGCAATATGGGCAACCTTGGGCACCCTCGCACTGCTGCGACTGGGGACTGCAACGCACTTTCCAGTGAAGGTACCCGAATTTGCGGGGCGGAGGGAGCAGTCAGTCATCAAATTGCGCAGGCTGGCAGCCATGGGCTGGCATCCCTGCTGGCAGCCGTGGCAGGGACACGAGGAGGAGAGCGTGGTGCGCTGTGGTGCCATCGGGAAAGTGGCACCGGCACGCGGGTTGAGACTGGTAGCTGTACGATGAGGGGTCAGGTGGAGGTCACACCTCAGGGTGCACCAGCACTCCGCCAGGCAACAGCAGCGGACGGCTGCATGGACAACAGCTGGTAGGATAGTGTTTGGAACGTGTACGCTAGCAACTAGCTGTGACTGGCTGTGCTTGGCCGCTCACCTGCAGATGGAGGCAACCAAGCGACGGAAGAAGATGACGTACAGGTCCCAACTTGATAGATGATTACTGGTAGGCATCAGACAAAAATCCCATGGCATATTGTGGCGCTTTCATGGGAGCAGCGCATACCAGCCCAAGGCGCAGACTCCACAGAGTACGTCCTTCACTCGGCCCCACGTCACGAAGCTCCCTGCCCATGTTCCCTTCCCATCTCATGCCTAAGACATTGCTTCTCAAGCCAACACTGCAGCGGCTGCCGCCCCTGGGCAAACTGTAAAAGATTCCCGCCTCGCACAGACCGCACCGCCTGCACCCATTGCCAACTAGAACCCGAGCCCCCCCACACACACGTTCCGGCCAACGTGCGTGGGGGTCACTGTTGGCACGCCCCCCAGATCTAAAGCTGGACGACCACACTTGTGGTTGCACGCAAGCTCGTGACCTGCGTCATGTACCCCAAATATCTCCGGCCTTTGATGCAGGGCTTAGCTCCTTCACCAAGCATACTGCGCATCTCCATTTGCAAGGCTGCTCAGACTTCTCTGGCTCCATTCACACTCCAGCGCAATGAGCTGCTCGCAGCTGTCCATGTTAGGACATTCCCTGTCTGTAGCGCCCATCAGCGATAATCGGTCAACTGGTGAAGCATTAAACAACATCATCATGGCACGTATACGACTCGACCGTCATCTTGCATTGCAAGACCGTGCGAGCATCTGTCTGCGTCGTACAAACCGCAGCAAGGTTCCTTTCAGCCTCCAGGCGTACTCGTCCGAAGTACAGCGACATCTCCATATGCTCTGGTGCTCTTTCTCAACAACCTTAGCCCCAGGGCTAAAATGCTGCGGTCTCCCCTAATCATGAATGCTAATGCAACAAACGGACAGTACGTACTGCTGCCCCTGTTCACGTCGGCACGACCAATTAGCCATACCGCGCAAAATCCGGACCTGGTTGCACGAGAGCCCACTGCGACCGGGAACATTTAAACTCACCCATCCATGGAACAGCCCCCCATTCACACTTCCACGGGCCGCATCATTACAGCCATGTTCATATGGAATAAATGGGATCAACTTGATAGTTGACGCCTCCCGTCTGGGGCCGCAAGCGTCTACCTCATCTCCCGCTCCGCCCAAAAACACTCCTAAAACGTGACCTTCGTTAATTGAAGTATCCCCATGCCCACCCTTAGGCAAGCCTGGTGTGTGTGCACAACTCTACCGCGAACACACACGGTCATGTCGAAACCCATGTTCCATGTCCGGCTACTGCATTCACGTCCAAGGCAAAGCAAATACCCAGTATATCATTGTACCTCATTGCATATGCAATGTCGCATTCATATCAGAAGAAGAAACAAGTGCACAGCCTGAACCCTGAGCTCCGTACCTAAGCATTACCGTACGGTCAAGTGGGTCCGGCCCGCCACACCCAAAAACACACTGCTATCCCCAACCGGGGCCCGAGGCCCGACGCCGTGTCAAATCTGCCAACACGTACCATCCGACAAGCGGCGGCCTGTCTCACATGTTGCTTCAAATTTGGTCATTGCGAAAGCGGCCACAGCCGAAGAGACGGGCAAGCAGCCCTGGCCGCTGCTTGCTGTCATGTGCGCCCTGGCGGCGTCCACCCGGGGATGCCGTGCGCGCAGGCAAGGGATGCTGCGTGGTGGCAGACTGCTGCAGGTGCGCCATGCCCGCTGCCGTGTCCTTTGAGCCAGCCAGACGCACGCATCCATCCGAGTTGTCCAGCACATGTTTGGCTCTGCACCCCGCGCCCATAGCTTCACCGGCAGCTGACGCATCCGCTGCTGCCGCGTATGCTAGCTCGTTCTCTTCCTCGGTAATCGCGTGGGGCACGTAGGCACCATTGGCGGCCCCGCCGCCCGCCGTGAGCAGGCTAGCGCTGGGGAAGCGTGCCACTGCCGACGCCGAAGCGGTAAGGCCGCAATCTGCAGGGGCGCCGCCGCCATCGCCGCCTCCAGTAGCCAGCATTGCGTCAAGCGACACGGCGCCGGCCTGTGCCATTGCGACGGTGGCGGAGGCGGCGCTGTCGAAGCAGGCCGTGGACGCAGCTGCCGCGGCGTTGCTGCTGCAGCCCACGGCTTGGAGCACCTGCCAGGACAAGCCGAGTGCACGACGCACGGCGCCCGAGTCGGTCGCTGTGCCCATCGGCGTGCCGCTGGGAAAGGCCGAGGCGGAGGCTCCCGCCTGAGGGGTGCCGGCGGTGGGCGCGATGTCCGCGTCCCCAGAGGGGTAATCGCACAGGTTGGAGCTGACGGCGTTTGCGAGGCGGCTTGTGCCGTGCGGCACATGCCCTGCGGCGGTGGCAGCACGCTGCTGCTGGGACGACGACCGCAGGAGAAGGGCCATTGCTGCTGCAGCCACGCTGGCGGGGCCTTTGCTGCTGGCATCAGCGGCGCTGGCACCAGTGTACGTGACAGGGGTGGCGTGGGCTCCCGGTACGCTGGCTGCAGGAAAGCTGGGCAGCACGGCGCTCGCGGCGCGGCGCGTGCGGGACGGCGAATCGCTGCTTGCGGCCAGCACCAGGCCGTAAAGCATGGGCGGCGACTGTGCGACGGCGCCGCCGACTGTGGACCCGTTTCTCTGCAGCTGTGCCTGCAGCTGCTGCGCCTTAGCCGGCTGCTGCGGCGTGGTCACCAGGCCCACAAGTGGCGAGGATGTCGCTCCAGCCGATGCGTTCGCCATTGCGTACGCGGAGCAAAAGCCGCCGGCGCCGTCCACTGAGCTGTCATGGCCCGCAGATGACACGTCCAGGGCGCCCGAGGGCATCGCGTGGCACTGCGACATCCGCGACATGCTGCGGACAAAGGACGCCTGCGAGCGGCTGTTGTGGCGGCCCAGGCCCGCGGCAGCATTGACCAACGACGCGACGGCGCCCGCGCCTGACGTGTGCAGGGACGGCGTATCCGCAGCTGGCTCGTCGCCCAGCGTGGGCACGGGCATGAAGCCGGGGCTGCCGCCCGTTGTGCGGTACGGCAGCAGCCGCCAGCTGCGACGCATAATGGCGGCGGAAGTGACATTTCGGGTGCCAGTGGCGGCTGCGCCGCCGCTGCCGCCAACGCGCGCGGCGCCGGCTCCAGGAGTGACAGCCCTGGCCCAAATGTTGCTGCTTGTGCTGGCGCCGCTGACCGTTTGGTCGGGCTGGTTGGTATTTGCCGGCCATGACAGCTGGTCTGCAAACTCCACCGACGCGCGACCCGCCCGCCGCCACGCCCTGTTCGCGGCCGCCGCCGGGGCATGCCGCTGCGCCGCCTGCTGCTGCATCTGTATGTGGGCCTGCAGCTGCCCCGCTGAGGCCCCATTCGCCAACGACACGCCATAACCATCCCCGCTCGCTCCTCCATCTCCTCCCCAAACGCCAGCGGCCGCCACCGCTGCAGCCGCAGCCGCACTGCCCGTCATGTCCAGCTCCAGAGTGCTGCTGCGTGACAGCATCCCGTAGGTCAGGACCGGCGGCACCGCGCCCGCCGGCGCACGGCAGTGCGGCATCAGCTGCCGCAAGCGCACGGCGGCACTGGGCGTGGCCGGCGGCGGTGCGCCTACTGGCGTCATCACAGCTGGCAGCAGCCGATGCATTGCCACCGACGTGGTGGGCGATATGAACATTTCCACGGTATTGGAGGGCAGGTCCAGCATGCGCGCTGTGGTGTGGCTGCGCGGCGTGCTGTCACCGCCGACTGCGCCTGCGACGCCTGGGGCGGCGGCGCCTGCGGCACCCGCCGCAGCGCCACCCAGAGTGTCAGCAACCACGAGCGTGAACGGCGACGACGCCTCCACTGCAACTGGTTGCGGCGGAGGCAGCGGTGCTGGCAGCGGTGATGGGAACAGGCTAGAGCTAGTGACAAGCGTGACGGCCGCCTGTGGCCGCTGCAGCTCGCGCTCAGTCCTGGATTGCCGGGGCGACGCGTCCTCCGGCGACGCGTCCGCCACCGGTGCCGGCGCGCGCGCCCGCGCCGGCTGCGCGGGCTGCGGCCCCGCCGCACCTGATGCCAAGGTGCTCACGCTGGTGAGGTCGGGCATACACACAACGCGTGGGGGCGGCTCCGCTGAGGGAGCGGCGGCCGCCTGCTCCGCTGCCTGAGATGCTGGCACCGATGTCACACCACTGCCCTGTGAGTTGGCAGGCGCTGGCATAGCGGCGGGATTCATGCTCGCGAGGTCGCGGGTGCTGAGGCTCGAGCCAGTCATCGGCGCGCTTGGCTGGTCCCGGCCGCACGCAGCAGTTGCCTTCACCGAGATCACCACGCTGGTTGCAGGCTTGAGCCCTGCTGCTGTGCCCTGAGCAGGTGCAGCGGCCAGCTGCGCCGGCGCCGTAGGGGGCACCGCTGTCGACGCGCGGTCAGTCCCCGGGCAGCAAGCGACGGCCGAGAGGCTCATGGCCTGGGCCTCACTTGCAGTACGGGTGGTAGTCATGGGTGCCGCCACGCTGCTCGAGGCCGTCTGGCCCCCAGCACCGCCGGCCGCCGCCTTGTCCGTGCCGCTGGACTTGGCAGCTGCGCCCGCTACCGCGCCGCATGCCGCCGGCGCGGCCGCCGCACCCTTGGCCTCCACCTGCACGACGTCCTTGCGAGCCGCCGCCGCGGGCGCGGCCACAGCCACGGCCGCCGGCTGCGCCGCCGGCTTTGCGATGGTAGCCTCAGCCGCCGCTATCTGCACGGCGGCGGCGTCACGTGCGGCCGCCATTGCCTCCATGGAGGCCTTGGGCAGGGCACGGCTGCGCGGCACGATGTCCCAAAAGTACGGCATCTGCATCAGCTCCTTGGCGCTGGGCCGGCGGGCCGGGTCCACCTGAAGACAGGCGGCCAGGAACTCAAACAGTCGGGCCTCGACCGGCAGGCGCTCGCGCAGGGTGCGGTTCGGCGGCCGCCGCTGCTGCGCCGCCAGCGGGCTCAGAGTTCGGTCCGACATCATCTGCGCCGCTAACGAGGGCGGCAGCGGTCCCGTGGCGCGCATGATCCGGGCCAGCTGGTCGATGGTGGACGTGCCAGGGAACAGGGCCGAACCCACCGCCAGCCTGCTCGTAACGAAGGCAGTGGAAGGGAGCGTCCGGGCGTCAGTGGTGCGGTGGCCGTGCGTGGGTTCGAGACCGTGCCGCCACGCCCTCGCGCAGCTACGCGATTGGATACCGTACCCTCTCAGCCGACAAGGCAGTGCATGGCCCGAGCCCCAAGCCCCAAGCCCCAACGCGCGACTCACTCGGCAATGGTGCAGCCCACGCTCCAGCAGTCGCTGTTGAAGCTGTACTTGCCACGCACCAGGATCTGCGACCGCAGGCCCCGCGTGCGGAGGTTAGCGTGCGGTGTCCGCAGGTGCAACGCTCACCCACCCGAGACACGGCCCACCGCGCTGGATCAGCTGCCACCGAACCACCTCATGCGCCCCAGCAAGCCACACCTTGACAAGAACCATCAAAACCGAAATCGGCACCCACCTCTGGCGCACGGAACCACCGCGTGGCCACGTAGGAGGACAACGCCTCGTGCGGCTGCCAGCTGCGGGCAAAGCCAAAGTCCGCCAGCCGGATGTGCACGTCGGCGCCGTTGAGGCCCACGCCCGCCGCGCCGCCGGTGCCGTCGCCCACCAGCAAGATGTTGCCGGGCTTGACGTCACGGTGGATAATCTGGGTGCGTGCGGATGCACGCGCGAGGGTTGTGGTGGGCGGTGGTGGGCGCGCGGTCAGCAGGACTCTGAAATACGCCCGGGCTTGGAGACAACGCGCCCCGACAGACCGCCAGTCACACGAACGCGCCTTGCACATACTCGGTTGGACACACGCACCTGGTGTTCGTGTATGTGCGCCAGCGCCTGCAGCAACTGCCACGCCACCTGGCGCAGCATGGGCCCCGGCAGGATATACTTGGCGTAGTTCTCCGCCTCCTGCCGGAGCGCGAGTGTGCGGCATACCATACAGCTCAGTCAGTAAGTCAAGCTGACAGGGGCAGCCTGGAGGGGCCTTGGGAAGTCAACAGCTGAAGGTTCCCGTCCGCCCTTCACGCGTTGCCCCGCGATCGCGCACCTCATGCATGCTGCGCCCCTCGCAGCTGAAGACCAGGAACACGCGGCCGCTGCCCGAGCTCTTGAACGCATCCTTCAACTCCACAATGTGCGGGTGCTTTGGCAGCTTTTGCAGCGTGCGTACCTCGCGCATGGTAAGCCGCATGACCTGTGCACCGGCGCCCACCCACACAGGCACGTCAGCAGTTTCGACACCAGCGTAAACACGTGATGGGGAGTTTAACGCTGTATCGCAGGAATGCCGGTGACCAAGGATACTGATGCCATACACGCCTCTGCGATGCTGGGCAGCTGGGCCAGCCGCGTGGCCCCGCACTCAGAACTGACTGGTGCAGCTGTGGTGCTTGGAACTCACCGCGGGCTCCTGATGTGCGAGGTTGATGACCTTGAGCGCACACAGGCTGCCCGTGTCGCGATCCAGGCACTACAGGGATAGAGGAGGGGAGGCGTGTTCATGAGTGTGTCTCTCACCCCACGATTCTCACGGAGGCGACGTATTTCCATGTCTCATTGGCGCCTGGGTTGGGCGTAACTTGTTTCTCGGGACCCAGCTATATCAGCCACGGGGCTACGCCAACCTGCCTCTTACCCTGTCCCGTCGCACCCAAGGTCACACCGCCAATTCCCACGGGGCACCGCTGTTCCCAAGGTCCCCGCTTCACACTGCTGCCAGCCTGTTCCACATACCTTATACACGCAGCCATAGGCGCCGGAACCCAGCGGAGCGATGACCGCGTACCTCTGTGTGGATGGGTATTCGCAGGCAGAGCCGTGAGTGTACCTCAAGGGCTGAATTGGGCGGACGCCCGAACAGAAACCAGCATGTCACGGCGCCATATTTTGAAGCCCCGGAGGACTTCTCCACAGCGTGGTCTTTAATCTTCAGTGCTTGTCGCGGTCGCGTAAAGTTTGGGGCAGTTGAGCGGGTGTTGACAGCGGGCTCGGCAAGTTTCTCAACTGGTGTTCGCAATGCAAGATATGCTTGGAACACAATATAGAGTGTGGCCAGGGAAAGGCCACAGCAGCGCAAGCAGCCCGGCAGGGCTGGCGACAAGCAAAAGCGACGAGGGCCATCCTCGGTGACACCCGTGGGTGGAAATGTTTATCTAGATGATAAGCAGTCCTATTGCAAATGTATGCACGCCGGGTCTGTGCATAGGTGCCGCTGACAAACGCTTCGCCCACGCTCGTCAATACGCGCTTAGCACAGGTGCGATGCAAATATCATTATCATAATATTTGGCAATATTTGGCATATTTGGCAATATTTGGCAAATCTAGAATGAAACCTGACGGGGAGGTCGACGCCTTGGCCCTGGACCCTTCTGTCGAAAACGCCCCCACCTTTGCTCCCCAACGCACCTCCTTCATTGCGTCCGACTCAAGCAGATTATTCCTTGTAAAAAACGCAACAGCGAGTCCCTCGATAGCAGTCAGTGACGACACATTGTAATTAGAAGCGCAGAACAGCGTTAGCTGGCTTTGTGCATGGCGAAATCTTGTGCATGCGTTGAACTCTGAATCGTTATTGACTGGAACTCCAGTGTTCTTAGGTCGAAAAAATGAACGAAGAGCGGGGGATGTATGTGTCATGCACGCATTGTGGTTTCGCGGCCATGAATTCTTGGGACTGCCGGCGTTTTCGTATGAGGTGGTTCTTTATATTTGAAAGCACCTTGGTAGCGTTTTGCTATCCAGGTTATGCCTTGATCGAGGAAGTACCACTCAAAGGACCACTCACAAGTTGCAGAAGCTCGTCGCGGAAAACGCAGCTTATCATTTGGAAATTTGCTGCGGACTCAAAGCCTGCACTGGACAGTTCAATGCTACAAAACCGCCCAGGAGTGAAGAACCGTGTGCTTACTACCCACGCACGCTACCCACGTTACTACGCCGCCACTGCACTGCGGGCACCTTTGATAGAGGTTAGCCTAGGTTACTGCTGTCGCAAAACTCGCCTCGACTCAGAGCCCCAGCAGCCCACGTTCCGGCGAGGCATGTGACATGCTGCCTGACGCGCCCCAGCAAAGCGTTTCTGGAGTGCATGCCCCTTCTGGCCTTCTCAGCGTGCTTACGCACTCTGATGAGTGATGACCCTTGATCTCCCACCCGTATTGCAGGGCGGCAGCCCCATGCGCATATTGCATCGCAACGAGGTGGTGTATCGTATCTACCCTTGTGCCTGATGCGGGCAAAGTAAGCACATAGCAGCAGGCACGGAGCCAACCCTACCGCCACCGTCGCCGCCGCCCACGCGCACATATATCATTCGACGCTGCGTTGCTCAATCTACTCGTGTCATGCGCCCTGTGCTCTGCTCGTGCACCTCCCGCGCGACTTCTGCTGTGCTCCGGTAGCCTGGGCGCATGCCGCAATGCGCCCAGGCGCCAGCTCAGATACCGCACACCTAGCCTTCTCCTTTACTGCTGCGGCTTGGTCGCCTGCTGCTCTCCCGGGTGCGCCACTGCGTCGAACACCGCCGAGTAGTCGGTGTTGGCCAGGCCGCGGTCCACAGTGTCCTGCACCACGCCCTTCAGCGCCGCCAGCAGGCGCGTGTCCAGACCCGCAGCCGCAGCCTCCATCTCAAACAGACGCACGTCCTTCAGCAGGTGCTGCGGGTGGGGAGACGAGGGGACCAAGGTGCGGGCACGGTTGAGCTTATCCGCAGTTGATGTCGCTGGCTAAGTTTACAATGCGTGGACATAAGAGCTCGACAGGTTGCATGCCTCTGCGCGTCTCGTTGTCCACACACCTTTGTGGGGAAGTTTGCGGCGCCGTAGTCCCGGTCCAGCATCTTTTGCAGCTTTTTGTCGTAGGTGGGTGCGTACAGTGCGGAGGCGCGCAGGATGCTCATGAACTTGTCCACGTCAGCGCCACTGCGCTGCACCAGGCCCAGGCTGGTGGAGAAGCCCACCTGCAAGGGTAGGTGGGACAAGGCGGCAGGGGGCGCAGAGGCAGGAGTCGGGCAACCGGGGCATCGACACAAACAGCAACCCCGTTTCAGCCTGGCCATAATCCCCAAACCTCCAAGCGCCCAACTGTTCGGCTCCTCCTTATCTTCCCCCCTCCTACCCTTCCTCTCACCGTGAGCGATGCAATGAGCTGGTTGAGCGCCAGCTTGACCGCCGCGCCCGTGCCCACCGGCCCGATGAAGTGGATGTTGGACTCCTGGCCCAGCGCGCGCAGCAGCGGCCACACGGTGTCGTGGTGCGGGCTGCCGGGCTCCCGGGGGTCGGCCTCCGCGCCCACCATCACCAGCAGGGTGCCCTTCTCCGCCTCAGGCTGGCTGCCCAGCACCGGGGCCTCCACGTAAGAGCCGCCCGCTGCTAGGATGTCAGCTGCCAGGGCTGCCGATTCCTTGGGACCTGCCGGACCACGGGCACACGGTGCCCACTCACAACTACACTTTGAGTTTGAGTCTTCCCCTCAGCATACACATGTATACACAACCCACACACATTCGTACCGTGTTGCCGCCCCGCACTTACCGATGGTGCCCATCTGTGTAATGCCAACAGCAAGGGCACGGCATGCAAGAGCAATCAGGTTAGCATGCTGCACATCTCCGCATGGCCGTACACCTGAACAGCATTCCCTCATGCTTGTTCCCCTGCCCTCTGCCTTAATCTCCATGCCTACCGGCAGCCTCCCGAAGGTCCCGGCCGTCCCACCCCGCCGCGACCCGTCGGCGTCCCCGCCCACCGTGCGCGACCTCACCTGCAGCACTGTCTTGCCCTTCAGCAGCGGCCGCACGGCATCACACAGGATGGTCTCCCGAATAGTGGCCGCGTCTGACAGCGTCAGCAGCAGCACGTCAGAGGCGGTGGCGGCGGCCGCCACCGAGCCGGCAACCGAGATACCTGCCTCAGGCAGCGAGGCGGTCTTATCCGCGGAGCGGTTCCACGCGGAGACGTGTGCGCCCTGGGACGCCAGCCGCCGAGCGATCTTGTTGCCTGTGGAGTAGGGGCGGCGTTGTGTTGTGTTTGGTGCGTGCATGGAGGGAGCGAATGCCTGTCGCTCGTTGTGTGTGGAAGCGGGACGGCGGGAAGGCGGCAGGCTCCGGCAAGGTGTCTGGCACCCGCTTGGTGGCGCCTAGTTACCCCCCGCCCGCTGTGACTTTTGGACGCCCCCTATTATCCATCTCTGATTCCTTTGTGCCGCTATTGGTTTATCACTTGAAGCGGCTAGGCGCAGGCACACACCCAAGCCACGCGAAGGATGCTGCCTTACCCATCAGGCCAACGCCAACGACCGCGACCCTCACGCCATGCGCAATGCCCTGGCTGGTAGTGGTAGCGTCCGCAGTTTGGACGGCCTGAGCGCGACTTTGCAATGCGAGCGAGCGCCCCGCGCTTGCGCGCTGCGAGCTCCTCGACGCGACGGGGCTAGAACTAGAACTAGAGCATGTTGCGCTTGTCAGCTTAGCCACAATGACTGGCATAGTAGGCACGAAAGCGCGACGCTGCGCGCATGAGCTGCGCGACGCTGCAACATTACAGTTGCCCAGCGCGTGCTTGGAGCTGAGGGCCTGCATTATCGCTGATGTGCTATCCAGAATGCTGACAATCTGTAGGCATTTGGGTTTGTTATCAAGCCTCGCGCGCACGTGCCATTCGGGTTTGTGCTTGTCTCGAAGTCCCTGCCTGTCCCCGCTGCCCCCGGCATTGCTCGCGGTATGCGTACGCACCTCCCGCACTACCAGCACGGCCGCAACCGGACCATTGAAGGCATGGATATTGCACACCACTCACGTCCATCAGTCCAGTCCAGAATGCAACTCCTCCGGTGGCCAACCCTAGCCAGTCACCAATGGTCCCAGACCCTGAGCTGTGCATCCTTAGTGCACGGTCGCTACCCTTGTCTCAATGTCTCACTACGCTCATTCCCTAATCTCTAACCCCCATTGCCAGCCCCCCACACTGAGCCATAGCACAGCTCCTCTGCATGTCCACTGGCCAGGCAGCGCCCTCGTGGCGCACACGCACTGTACTGAACGCACACCAAAGCGGTCAGCCATAGCAATCCTCTGCATGGAATTGCATCAGCCCCCGGCACTCCCATGGTCCAACCCTGAGGCCCAACGTCCGTCAAAAATCGCGGCAGCTCCCCTGCAAGGCAGCTGGCAGGTCGCGATGCATGCAACCGGCATGCCATCTCTTGACTCGGTGAGTCGTCTGCAGGATGGCAGCCGTGGCAGCTCAGGCAGCTTCAGCCCAACTCCGGTACTAGCACTGGCATCTTCGCACTCGTGCATTTCCAATTCACCAGTTGCCTGCGGGCCGGCAGCTGCGCGCCTCCTTCAACTCCAAGGTGTCCAGGATGCGCGCCAGATGAGCTGACCAACATGCGCTGTACACACACGCACACGCGCTGCATTTGCTCGCGGCCGCCTGGGCCACTGCACGCTGCTCGCAGCGCACGCACCGATCCGCCGCCACTAATTGGCAACAAGCTCACCGCTCGGCATGCAGAAGCACTACACGGTGGGGGGCTCCTTACAGGATCATGGTGCGGGACAGGTGGACCAGCTGGTTGCGAACAAAGTTCAGGATGAAGAAGCCGATCATGGGCGACACGTCGATGCCGCCGAAGGACGGCAGGATGCCGCGGAAGGTGTTGAGGAACGGGTCGGTGAACTGCGAGGAGGAGGGGAGGTTCAGCAGCCACGCCGGCAGTGGGCTAATCGACGCAACAAGGTGCTACGTGGACGAAGTGCCGTGGCGGAGCGTCAGCACGGCAACGCGCGGAAGGCAGGTCTGTCCGTGCCCATACCCATACCCCTGCCCCTGCTGCTGCCGTTGCCAACCCTCTGCAACCGAACGTTCGCCAGACCCTGCCCCCAAGTCCGCTGCCGCGCCGCACCTGGCGCAGGGTGGCGAAGGGCTCGTTGTACCAGTTGATGTTGCGGAACCACGTCAGGATCACACGCAGCGTCAGCACAAGCAGGTAAATCTGCAGTTCACGGCACATTGTATAGTGTTATGTTGTGGGCCTGTAAGCCGGTGTGGTGACGCGCTGGGCGCGCGTGCCCTTCCTGTTGCGTCGGTTTGGGCAGCTGGGCGGCGTGTACCTTCCCTCTCCCCGAGGCACTACTCTGGCATTTGACCCGTCGCCAAGCTTTCCAACGTGCTTTAAAGTCTCCGTGAGCAGCAGTACTCACATCCAGGACCTTCGCGATGGCGCCATAGATCTCTGCAGTCGCGGCGGCCTGTGAAGCTGGCTGGGCCACCGCGCTGGCGAAGGGCAGCACGGCGCCGGCCATCCAGCAAACACTGCCCTTCAACTGCTGCTTCAGCTCCTGCATCAATAACCGCATAACCACAAGGGAAATCGTTGGCGCTAGGCGTTTGAGGCTGGTCGGGGCAGCGATTGGGTAGAGCGACCGTGCTGCATTAGGCGTACCTCAACTGGGCCGGCGTCCTTCCGCTGCTGCCACGCAGAGCCCACCGCAGCCATTACTCGTGCTTGCTGCACCAGGCGCGGGCACACTGCCGGCGCGGCGGAGCAGCGCACACCCACGGTGCGCGACCGCGCCAGAGATGGACGGGCTGCGACGCACAAGGAACATCGTTGTAATTACCATTTGCATAGTAATTGTTGCACATTGACATAGATCGGTTGTGGGATTCACCTTGAAGCTGCATTTCTTCTACCGACTTCTGAAGAACTAAGAAGTCTGTGGGTCAGTGGCAAGGGAAGGCGATGCAGAGACTACACGTGCAGCGTCTAGCGAAGCAAAATGCGACCACCGTCTGTGGGCAGGTGGGCTCGGACCGATGCCGATGTGGCCGATGACGGGATTAAGTCGCCGGTTTGCGGGAAAATGGGAGAACTATGAAAGGACGATGTGCTGTGAGCTTGGAGTTTATTAGATTAGCCAAGCATTGGAACAGGGCTCGAGTTCAACCCAAGAGCTGCAAGGAATCGATTCCTTGTCTTCAGCCTTGGCACATAGGCATGGCGTCCTCCTCGCTGATGCCTGCCATAACATCGATAACATGTCCTCTTCGAGCACCAACGTCGTCGGTTGCAATGCAAGCTGGTAAGGCCCTGTGGGCGTGTGGCCCCGGCAGCGTTTTGTGCACACGCTGCCGTTTAGGCGCGTGAGCGTCAACCAAAAGGTCAGCTATGAAGCTTGCAACACGTGTCTGTGATTGCCATGTCCCCCGCCCGCGTAGGAGCTTGTAACGCGTCTGGCCATGTGCATGCGCGCCTCGGAAAGCGGTGCAGCTTCGCGCCCGTGCTGCCAGCCGACGCGAGCAGATCTGTTTCACAACCACGCGCCTCTTACTTGGTTGTGCGCGCGGTTCATGCTGCTGGGGCTTCCGAGCAAGAAACCCTTTCCGCCACTAGCGCGGTCCACACATCCGGAACGGCCCCCGAGGTGCTGCTCTCGGCGGTGCCCCCCGCAGCGCTAGAGAGCCTGGCGGCCGCTCCCCTCACCGAGCGACAGCCACGCAAGCGCTCCACGAGGCGCAAGGCTGCAGGCGAGGATCAGCAGCAGCAGCAGCAGCAGCATCAAGATGAGGCCGCGACGCCTGGGCACGCCAGCACCTCCGCGCCAGCGGAGGTCGCAGCTGCCTCCCCCAGCGCCCCCACTTCACGGCGCCGGGGAAGGAAGTCGATGCGAGAGGAGGCGCCTCCTCCAGAGTCTCAGGCACCCCAGGAGCCGCAGCACACAGGCGAGAGCGCCGTCGCTGCTGCGGTGGCGGCAGCTTCCGCGGCCGCTGCTGCGGCGGCAGCAACTACTGCCTCGCCTGTAGCCTTGCCCCGTACCTCGCCCGCGGCCTCGCCCCGTGCCTCGACCTCGGGGACATCTTCCTCAGAGCCGCGGCCGCCGCCACCTTCACGCACCCAGCGCAGGAGCTCCGCGGATGGCAATGGGTCAGCTGCAGCTGCTGAGCCCACTGCTGAGATGGAGGCGGCGCGCGAGGCGGCGCGCGAGGCGGCTCGGGAGCGCATCGCCGCACTCAAGGCCTCGCTCGTTTCTAATCTGAGAAAAAAGAACCTGGCTCCGCCGCCCGCCTCTGTAAACCTCTTGCTATCTCCGCTGGCGCCCAAAAGGCCGCCGGTGCAGCCGGCCGGCGAGGCGCCCGCCGCGCCCGCCACGTCCACAGCATCGCCCGCGCTGGCGCCCGCGGCGGGCGCGGGTCAGGAGCGTGCACAGCAGCTGCCGGCGCCGCCAGCGCCGTCGATAGGCCTGAAGCCGGAGGTACTGCCGGCACGCATGCGGCCTCGCAAGGGCCCCGCGGCGGCGGCGGCCACTGCCACGGCTGCCGCCGCGGCCGCGGCAGCAGCGGCGGCAGAAGAGCGGCGGAGTCAGCGCATGAGGGAGCGTGCTGAGCAGCAGGCAGCGATGATGCAGCGGGAGGCAGCGGCTTCGACGGCGGAGCCGGTGGCGGGGCGTGTACTAAAGACCAGGGCCACACGGAAGCGGGAGGAGCAGGAGCAGCGCGCAGCGTCGTCATCGCGGCGGCAGCGGGAGGAGCAGGTGGCAACGCAGCGGAAGGAGGCGCAGGCAGAGGCCGCGGCAGAGCGGGCGCGTGAGGTGGAGCGGCAGGCGGCGCTGCGGCGTGCAAACGCGGAGTTCGCAAGCTACGTAGAGGGCATGGCCGCAGCCGCCGCAACTGCGTCCTTGTCCCCGCCGCCTTCGTCCGCCTCTGGTGCCTCACAGGCGCCGGCTCACCACCACCAGCAGGCCGCGGAGGAGGCGAAGCTCAAGCAGCAGCGCGTTGAGGCGCGTGAGGCGCGTGAGGCACGGAAGCAGGAGGCGCGCCTGGAGCAGCAGCAGCAGCACCAGCAGCAGCAGCAGGAGAACGAGCTTCTGCAGGGGCTGGCGGAGATGTTCAGAAACTTCGCGGGGCAGAGCGACCGCATGCCGGCGCCGGTGCTGGCGGCCGCGATGGTAGGCGGCGTGGCGCGGGGCGCTGCGGTGGCGGCCTCCCGCGCCGGCCAGCGCGTAGAGCCGTCGGGGCTCTTCGGCTCCTGGTGGGGCGGCGGCAGCCGCAGCAGTGGCAGTGGTAGCAGCGCTAGCAACAGCAGCAGTAGCAGCAAGGCCAGCCAATGGGAGGCGCGCCGCCCTGTGGCGCAGCTCATTCTGAAGCCCCTGGAGCCTGCCGCCGGTGGCAGTAGCAGCGACGGCAGCAGCTTCGACTATCACCATGACGACCCCCAGGACCAGCACCACCAGCCCGCCGCGGCAGGAGAGGCAGAGGCGGTGGTACGCGGAGGCGCGCTGCACGCGCGCTCGCTGCCCACGCGCGCCACACTCCTTGGCCTGATGCGGCCACTGGCCCGCAGTCGCCTGCCCACGTTCACACGCCGCATCGGCGTCCGCTTTGAGACCATGCGCCGGCCCAAGAGGTTGCGGCTGTTGGTGAGCGAGGAGGCAGCGGCTGCCGCAGGCGCCGGCACCGACGGAGACGCACTTGCGCCGGCGGAGCTGCGCGCGCAGCGGCGGCGCTTCTACTACTACCGCATGCTTGCGCCACAGCAGCAGCAGCAGAAGCGGCAGCAGCAGCAGCAGCCCACAGATGCGTATGCGGACCGGGCGGCCGGGGCGGAGGTGGCGGCGCAGGCAGACGTAGGTGCGGCAGGCTCCGCAGGTCAGGGCGAGGGCATTGCTGAGGGCATCGATGCCCAGGGGCTGCGGGGGCGCTACCAGCTGTCAGGTCGCAACTTCCGACCGCGCCAGAAGGCGCAGTACACTGACCGCGTCAAGCAGACGTTGCGGAAGGCGGGACAGCAGGCGGCCGGCCGGGCCGGTTCTACGGCTGCTGCAGCCGCTGCTGTGTCGGCTGCGGCGGTGCAGCAGCAGCAGCAGCAGCAGCAGCAGAAGCCTGCTCGTGGGGAGGGGGAGGACCCGGAGGAGCGGGAGGCGGAGGGCGAGGAGGTGGACCCCCGTGGCGAGTACAACCCAGCGGCGGAGGTGACTAATGACGCGTACGAGCAATTGATGGGCGTGCGGCTGCCCGAGAAGGCAATGTACGGCCGGCGGGCAGAGGCGCTGGCGGCGCTGACGGCGGCGCAGGTCAAATCCCAGTGCAAGTGAGTCATACACGCATTGTCCGAGGTGTTGGTGTTGAGTTCGTTTAGGTGCATGGGTTGGGCCGGCGCGATGGCAGGGGAAAGAGCAATGTAGCAGCGTCAGGCAGCTATGCAGGGGTGGCATTGAATCCAAACGGGAACGCGTCTCGCGCACGGCAGCCATCTGACACCCCTGCTTCTGCCTGTTGCGCTGCCCCCTCCTCTCCAGGCTGTGGACGGAGGCCTGCGGCAAGGAGTATGCACTGGCGTTCCACGCACGCGAGCCGCTGCTGCTGGCGCAGCCGCCCACGGTTCTGCTGCTGTCGCTAGAACACCTGGCGACTGTGTTTGAGCTGGAGCCGGAGGCGGCGGTGGCGCTGGCGCTGCGCAGCCCCACACTCATCGGCGTGCCGCTGGCGCAGCTCAAGGTGCGTGGATGCCGTAGTTGCCGCTGTTGGATCAGGTTGATGGGTAGTGTGTACTGTATTAGCAGCAGCAGCTATGGGTCAGTGACGGCTGAGTATAGGGCCAAGCGCAAGCTGCTTTGAGGTTGCTTCTGAACAACTGAGCCATGGCCATGACACCTGCTTGCGCCAACCGTGATACCTTGCGCCAACAACCGTACACAACCCCACACACATGCGTGTGCCTGCCCTTCCCTGGTGCTCTCTATATAACATACGCACACACGCCTGCTCCCTGCAGAGCACGGTGGAGTCTGTGTCGACCTCTCTAGAGGTGGGCATGCAGGAGGCGGGCCGCATCGTGCAGCGCTGCCCCGTGCTGGTGCTGCGCGAGCCCACCTTCCCGGTGGCCCGCCGCGTGGCGCTGCTGGGCGCGCTGCTGCCGGTCAGCGGCGACAAGCTGCGGCAGGTGTTGCGGCAGCGCCCGCTGCTGCTGTCCAAGTCACTGCAGGTGCGGGCAGGCGGCCCCCGGGATTGTAGCGCGCGTGGGTTGGCGGTGGGAACGGTGCTGGTAGCCGATGCTGACGTGGGCTATATGGAGGATTGGCGCGATGTGTGCGTTCGCTATTGTTGAAAAGTGCCACCGTCGTTGTTCCCAAACCTGACCATACCCCCTCGCTCGTTTCTTATCATCGTTTTGTTGCCGTTGTGCGCAGAGCCTGGCGTCCTTCATGATGCACGCGAGTGCGGCGCTGTCGCTGCCGCTGTTCGACGTGTCACTCATGATTGCAGGTGGGGCCGCCGCCAGCGATTACGCGGGCTTGGGCGGGGCTAGCAAGGCGGTAATGGTGTGCCTCACTAAATATTAGGCACAAACCGGAAACCACCAGCATGCGTGCATTCTGCATTTAGATTGCTGCGATCATGCAGTGATGCTTATTAGCACGCGCCCAGTACCTAAGCTAGTGTCTTCGTGTGCGCGACTGCACGCAGGTGCGCCGGGTGTGACGGGCGTTAGCGCCGCGCGCCTCAGCGGCCGCTGGCAGCTGCTGCGGGATGCGGCGTCCTCCCACCCGGTGTGGCGTGAGCAGCTGGCCACGCTGTCGCCGCCGTCGCTGGGGCGGTGCCTGGTCGCGAACGAGGCGGCGCTGGGGCGGCTGCAGGTGCGCACCTGGGGCGTGAAGCGCGGACTTGCTCTGAGGCCTTGTACCAGGAGGCCTGGAGGAGGAGGCCAACGGTTGGGAAGCCCGGCGAAACAAGACGCGGCGCTGCTACCCCTGCCCCTGTCACAGAGCAAGATCAATAGCGCTTATTACTCGCTGCTAACCGGTCTTCGCTTGTCTTCATGCCTTGCCGCCGCCGCCCCTGCAGACGGTGCTGCAGCGCGGGCTGCTGGAGCAGCACGAGGACCTCACCTCCTTCAAGCGCATTCTCACCATGTCATCCAGCCGCTTTGAGGCCGCGCTGCGAGAGGCGGAAGCCAAGGCGTCCGGCCGCGCGCCCGCCAGGGCGGCGACGGCCACGGCAGCCAACGATCCGCGCTGAACGACGGCGGCGGGTCAGGAGGGTGCGGAAGCGGTGGCGGAGGCGTTGTTGACTTCATGGAGCTGGAGTGGTAGGTTGGTGAGGGCATGGGTTGCGTCACCCGGAGGGTGGTGGCACGGGCGCAGGTAGGCGTGCTCTGGGTGGATTGTGTAAAAGCGGTGAGCTGGAGAGCATGCACGGAGAATTTAGAGTTGCATGGCCATGACAAAGAGACGGCTCCCATCGGCAGTTTTACAGTGCTTGGGTGCAAGCATGGGTGCCTTATAGTTGTGGTTGCGCTGAGTGAGACGTTCTGTTTGGTCTTGTCGTGCCTGGGTGCAAGTAGGCTAGGTTCCTGAAAAGCAGTTTTGCTTTGCGGCGTGCCTGAGAAGATAACATGTATGTGCATGTGCGTGTGGTTGCGGTGCTATTCGAGCGTGAGGAGCAGAGGCGCTAAGATTTGGAGCATGAGACGCGGCTCGGAGGTATCATTGCATCATGGCAAGCGTACGCTAACAGGACATATGATGCGAACGCAGGGTGCTCCGTGTGTTTAGGCGAGATGTAGTAACAACTTGGAAGTGAGTCTGGCTGCCAGCTTCCAACGACAGCTACCCTTGTGCAGCTCATTGCGGGTCGGGTGCTGTGATTTTATTCGTATATTGTAGGACTCGCAGAACGCGTCAAGTTGCTACACCTGAAGAGAGCGAATGTAGACGTCTTTCCTCCTCCGACGCGCCTGCCCAACCTCAAACAGCAGCCACGTGCCAACTGCGCTGTGCGCAAACTGCACGTACAACGTCTCAACGTAACCGGCCCGCCACGCCGCCACCCGCTGGTCACTCTTCCTTCACCGTCCTGCTGGGTGACCCGGGTCCCGCCGCTGCGGCGGCTGCCTCCACCGCCGCCTCCGCCTGCAGCAGCTCACCGCGCCGCAGCCAGTGGCCCGCCGCGGTGCAAGCCCAGCCCGTCAGCCAGAACAGCATCACCACGTGAGCCAGCGCGGCGGCGTCGCGTGTGCCGTCACGCTGCCAGCCGGGGTCCAGTGCGAAAGCTGCGCACACAGCACGCAGAGGCCAGCCACAGCCACACAGGGGTGGAACAGCACGCGGTGGCACAGCTGTGGGTTGACATGGGGCGCTGTTGCGGTCAGTTGGTGGCAACGGACCCACTTGTCGTCACAACAGCTTGGGATTGACCCTCCCGCATCACCCTGAACGGTTGCGCTGTTGCCCACCTGGCGCGGTGTGGACGCCGCACGTGAACCAGGCTGCGCACAGGAAGAAGGCGTAGCCCTCCAGTAGGCAGCAATCAGCGGGGGTGCGCCGCCCGGGCGCCGCCGCCCACAGCAGCGCAGTCACCACGAACATGCCGGCCAGGGCGCAGCCGCCCACACCGAAGAACAGCGGCGTGCGGCGTCCCAGGCCCGGCGCGGTGGTCAGCGCAGTCAGCAGCACCAGCGCCGCGACCTTGACCGCCCACAGCGTCGCCCACTGCCTTGCGGCAGCAACAGCGCCAATGCTGCTGCCGTGGCTACTGCTACTGCCGCGGCGGCCGGAAGGGCGGCTGTAGTAGCGCAGCGCGCAAGCGGCCGAGGTCACGGTGGCTGCGGCCAGCAGCACGCTCACTGCCCAGCCCAGGAACAGGCCGCTGCGCCGCCAGTCCGCCCGCAGCAGCGGGTTGATGCCGCCGGCGGCCTTGGCGCTCTCGATCAGCGGCCAGGTCGCGACCAGCGCCCCGACCATGCCGGCGACGCCTACCCACAGCGCGGCCGCCGCCGCGGCCTCTGCGGCCGAGGTGGAAGTGGAAGCGGCGATGAACGGAGGAAATAGGCTGGATGTAGGGGCGGCAGTCGGCGCGGCGGTGTAGGGGCTCGCCAGCGCCGCGGCAGGGGCACCTTGCGGCCGCGACTTTGCAGCGTTGGGCGTGTGCTGCTGCATGATGAGTGATATGTGATTTACATGTGTTACTGATTCACGGGGCTGCAGCAGGCGCCGCGCGAAAACCAAGGGCAGGGGCTGCGGTTGGAGCCATGGGCCGGCACCCCCGCCCAGCCCCGGCCAGCGGGTTTTGCGTTCTTATTCCTGCCCCTGCCTGCCGCTGCCATTGTCTACGCCATGCAAAGCACAGGGATGATGAAACGCGGCGGTCGTATTTTACATCGCTCTGGCACGGTCGCAGACACGAGGACAAAGCACACGAGGAACGGTTAGCTATGAAATGTCTCCAAAATTGATATGCATTCCTTCGGAACAAGCCAAAACCTCTTCTCTGGACTCTCGCGCGCGCTGTCTCGCCTCGCAACAAAATGCCTCACAGCCACTGGCAGGTGGGCGCGTACCCAATCAACTTCCCCCCCGCCTGCGTCGGGGACGCTACCAGCCAGCAGCCATTTCTGCCAGCACCAACGCTTCGCTCAGCATCAGAAAGCCTACTGACACGGCATACGCAATACTCAAACCGCACCAGTTATGGGAAACATCGGATGGCTTTCCCCGTGCCCCCGCAGGGGCCGCATTACGCCATCAAAATCTTTTGCCCGCCGCCAAGACCCACGTACGTAATTAGCGCAAGCGGGCATAGGGCGCTGGGTGCCCATGCCTCGCCACATACCACGCCGACGTGCACATCGCCTCCGAGACACACGCCTAGCGGCGGCAGCCGCTTCTCCGAAATTGCCCAGCGGGGTTTCAGCACCCCCGGCCCCCCTAACTTCTTCTTCGCTGTCTTCCCAACACCATTTTTATAATGACCCCCAGCCCACGAGCTTGCTGCTTGCTTGAAACAGCAGCGGCTCAGCCACGCAACGCTGACACCAGCACCACGCCTGGCGCTCCCCTTCTGCCGCCTTCATCGCCGCGCTCAGCGCAGCAGCTGCAGCAGCTCCGCCGCCTCCTGATCCACCACCACAGCCCCCGCGCCGCCCTGGCCGCCCTCCGCGCCGCCCTCCGCGCCGCCCGCGGGCTCCTCCTGCCGCACGGCCGCCTTGGCCATGGTCACATCCAGCACTCTCTGCGCCTGCTCCAAAATATCCGCCGGCACCGTCGCGATCAGCTTGTCAAATGCCGCGTACAGGTCGGCGATGCAGGCGTCCAGCTTGTCGGCCTCCACGGGCGTCTTGTCGCGCAGGGCATTGAGCAGCAGCTGGTCGTACCCCTCCAGGGCCTTGAAGAAGCCGGTGACGAGCGGGCCCACCTCCGTGGTGCGCCCGTCGCGCGCCGCGTACTCGCCGATGGCGCGGATGTTGTCGCGCAGGCCGCTGCGAGGGGGGCGGCAAGGGGTGCAGGTGAGGGGTGGGTGGGTGGCGGGGGCAGGAGTGCGAGCAAGCAGGCACCGCACGGGAGTTGGTGGCCCAGCTGTGCGTTCCGTGCTGATGCCAGCGCATGTGCGGTGCGCATGGGTTCCAAATCTGATGCAAGGAATGGCATGTGGCTGGTGCGGTAGGCGGTGCGGGGCGAACCCCCGGCACCGCAAGGCACGTGTGTGGAGTGGGTGGGAAGCGTTGCGAGGCCGCAAGGCGGCAAGCGGAACGCACTTGTAGGGTCCCGCTCGCAGCAGCTCGCGCGCGGCTCCGACGTCCTGAGCAGCAAGGTCCTTGGCCTTGGCGAGCAGCGCGCGGGCTTCCAGCACCAGCGGCACGTAGGTCTCGAGCCTGTCGGGGCCAGGGGAAGGCGAGTGGTCGGGGGGTGCTCACGGATGTTGCATTCTGGGTCGCGCCGCAAACGTACAGATTTTGATCTTTGCGACTTTCTAAACTTACGGGTCGAGCGATTTCCGCCGGATATATCTGTCGAGGCCGCGCGCAGCATGTGCGGGGGGCGTGCACCCTCCCAACAGGGCCAAGTGGGACATTACGAGCGAGCTGGACAGAAGCATCATGTCACGGCGGTCAAGGCTGGCGCCGGTGGCGACGGAGCGAGGCGCCGCTGGCGGAGCTGCGCAGGGGCATGGCGAGGCGTTGGAACTGCCGGGCCCGGGACCCGCGCCGATTGAGGTAGTCTGGTGCGGTCCACGCTGAAAGGGCGCAGTACGCAGGCTGCATGCGCGCAAAGCGGCGTGTGTGGCCATTTTTAAGAATCGAGGTTGCGCCGACAAGGGCTCTAGATCTTCTCTTTTCGCGCAAGCCGAGACAGACTATCAAGCCCAGAGTGTCAAGTATTGCAGGAAGGGCAGGCAATTGACGTGGTGTGCAAGCGGTGCGGTGTAAGTTGAGAGGCCGCAAGCGCTGCACCCCCAAGGAGCTCGTGCAAACAGTAATAGCTAACTGATGTTTATACCGGGCGACTCAGCATTATAGTTTAGTATGACCCGGGCCAGTAATGCAACTGCATCGGGCTTCGCAAGCGCTGTAATTGGCCCTTGCAGTAGCTGCTTCAAGTCATGACCATCAATGATTTATATGCCAATGCTGCATTAATTCCTATTGTTGAGGATGTCGATAGCTGGGACTTCAAAGCTAATTCTGTAGCCCGAACCAATACCTGAGAGAAAGCGAAAACATGTCGGGCACAAAGTATCAGATGCATTTTGACGAGGAAGAGGTGCTGCCCTTCCCCGTCTTCATTGCGGAGCTTGAGCTGCTTGTCGGCAACAGCAAGCGCGGCAAGCCTGATGGCGTGCAACTATTGGAACTGCTTCAAAAGCTTTTGGCTACGATACCCCGAACAGACAAGGCAGTTGTCAAGCAGCATCAGCGCCAGTGCGAGGCGATGCTGTATGACGTGCTGGCGCACGGCATTGGGGCAGCTGTAAGTATTACTTGATGATCCGGGGGCTGCGGGCGCGGCTTGAGAGCGACAAGCGGCACATACACAACAGTCAACGCGGGCTTTCGCGCGCTTCGTGCATGCACCGCGCGGTGGGACTCATTCTGCTGCCGTGGCAGTCTGTGAAGCTGGACAGCACGAGCTGGCAGGGGAATGAGAAAGGAAGGGGGTCCTGGGGGTGTCAGGAAGGTCCGACCCTGGAGCAACCACCAAAGCACGGCACGCATGCGTCGCCCCTGCACGCGTCCTGGTGCGGTAAAGCCGATCTTCCCGTCTGGCCCCTGGCGCCTCACGCTGCCCCCTCCATGCTCGCAGGTCCGCCGCCTGATCTTCGACTGCTTCTGCTCGCTGTACGCGCACGGCGACTCAATTTCCATCTACACGCGTGTCAACTCGCTGCAGACCTACCTGTCCAGCAAGGAGGGCATGAGTCGGTCCACGGCTGAGGTGGGCTTGGGGCGCACGTCAGCAGCAGGACAGCAGCGGGATATCAGGGGTGGAAACAGGGCAGGATCAGGGCAGGCAGGTCCAGGAGGCTTAGCAGCCGCTGTCGCGGACAGCCCTGCTTTTGGACCTGAGGGTCGTGAATAATGAGCACCGGGGCAACTTGTCCTAGCCTTGGCCTCCTCTTGCTGGCTGGACTCTTGTTGCCATGCAACACAGGATATCCGCGTGGGTCTGCTGGACCTGTTGGCACACCTGTACGGCGCGTACGGCAGGTGCGGCAGGGACCCTGGGGAGGGGCGCAGGACGCGCCATGCTTGGGCACAGATTGCGCTGTTGCCTAGCGCGTGGCCAGGAGCGGACTGGGCGTCAGACACACGCAGCAAGCACTGGGCAAGTATGACGGCTTTGTAACTCGTGAGGGGGATGGCGCTCGCAGGATGCTTGCGAACTCGGCGCTGGAGTCGGTGAACATTGCCTCGCGGACCGTGAGCAAGAGCGGCAACCAGACGGCCGTGCGTTGCGCGGCACTGCGGCTGGCGGGGGCTGCGGTGCGCGGGCTGAACCCGCTGGACCGCTCCGCGCCTGCGGTGCAGGGCGAGGCGTGGAACCTGCTGCAGCGCAACGCCAAGGTAGCAGGGAGTTGGCAGGCAGGGGCTGGGGTGCCAAGCGAGGTTTGGTGGTGGCTGGGCAGCTAAGAGTGCAGAGGCACGTGGGCGTACATGCCGGGCTGGATGGTCTTAAGTTGGTATTGCTGTTCGCAGGACCGCACGACGGAGGAGGTGCGGGCTGGGTGCCTGACGCTGCTGGGTGCGGTGTGCGGCGCGGGCGGCGCGGCGCTGTGGCGTGAGGGCGCCTACTCAGCCGAGGAGGCGCTGCGGCTGTGCCTGGCGGCATCGGAGGACACAGTGCAGGTGGGGGTTTCGAGGACCACATCCAGGGCAGGAGGGAGCCGGAATGCCAGTGAAGGAGTGCTGGCGTGCAGTGCTGCCGCACCCTGTCTCGGGCCTGTACACGCCGCGGCTTTGCTTTCGCTACATATAGACGCGCACGCACCCAGATCTCTTGTTTCCGACGTGTGGCAGGCGGTCCGTGACGCGGCATTCCGGGCACTCGGCGAGCTGGCGAGCGCCTCCCGCAGCGCCGCTGCTGCTGAAGCGCTGAGCGCGGAGAAGCGGCCCGCCAAGAAGGCGGCAGCGGAGCGGGTGGTCAGCGGCTGCGTGCGGGCGGCGCTGGTGGCGCCGCTGATTGATGCGGCCCTGCATGGGCGGCGTGAGGTGCGTGGCTGCTGGGCGGCGGCCGAGGCTGCTACATTGCCTGATTTGAGCCCCACATCTGCCGGGGAAGCACTTGGT
Organism: Chlamydomonas reinhardtii; assembly: GCF_000002595.2. NCBI lineage: Eukaryota > Viridiplantae > Chlorophyta > Chlorophyceae > Chlamydomonadales > Chlamydomonadaceae > Chlamydomonas > Chlamydomonas reinhardtii. The sequence continues at coordinate 5,074,022 of NC_057019.1, forward strand.
ATGCATGTTAGATACGATGGCGCGCCTTGTTACCATGTCGATTCAGCACCATGACGGATGCACAACGCACATCCCATGTCAGGCTTGCCTGGGCATGAGTGGCGCCTGGATGGCGTACGTGGGGTCCCTGGCCCGGCACCGGGCGGGGCACGACCACACCGCGGACCTTATGGAGGTGGCAGCAGTGGTGAGTGGCAACGAAAGAAGTACGCAACAAGGCTAGGGATTGCCGCGCTCTGCCTGTATAACGCAGTGGGGGACATGTTCCTGGCGCTGGAGCTGTCTTGTCCTTTTCGCGCTGTGGCTGTGAACGGCCGTATGAACCCGCGCCTGCGTGCTGCCTGCAGCTGGTGGGCGCGGTGGGCGAGGCGGGCCGCATGTCGGCGGAGGCCCGCGCGGCCTCGGCGCCGGAGCAGCACCTGGAGCTGGGCGCGGGGCTGGCAGGTGGAGCTCGGGGAGGGCGGGGGTCAAGGCTCGAGAGGGGAGGAGGGGCCGCAGGAGCGGCAGAGCCGTGTGTGCAATGGAATGTGTGCCGTGTGTGAAACACACCTGATCTCGTGTACGGCCGCGCCCTCCCACTCTCTCGTTGAGCTCCTGCGACCTCATCCCGCATCCCCAGGCGGCGAGCTGCCGGCGTTGCAGGCGTGTGCGCTGTACGTGCTGCGGCGCGGCGTGATGTGTGCGCTGGCGGAGGCGGGCCAGCGCAAGCTGCTGGAGCGACTGGCCAACACGCTGGACAAGCGCCTGGCCACGCCGGCGGCGGTGGTCACGCTGGAGGGTGGGGCGGCTTCGTACTTTGGCTGGATAAGGGTGTATTTAATAGTGGGGTACGGTGTGCGGAGAAGACAGTGCGGAAGGAAACGCGGGACAAGATAGAAGTGAGAATGTGTGGGGCATGGCGTGCTGGCTGATTGAGGTTTACACATGTATGTGTTGCGCGGTGTGTGGCCGCAGCGCTGGCGACGCTGCTGGAGGCGGTGGGCGAGGTGCCGGACGACACGGCGGTCACACTGGAGCGGCTGCTGCAGCCGTACGTGACGTCCGCGTCCTCCGCCACGCGGCAGCAGGCCGCGGTGGCGCTGGCGTCGCTGGCGGCTGCGCACCCCGCCGCGGCCGCCCGCATGTTGTCCGGCTGCCTGGACACAGTCGCCTCCTGTGCGGGGCAGATGGCGGCGCCGCTGTCGCCAGTGGCCGCCGCCTCCAACCTGTCCGCGGCGTCCGCAGACGCTAACGGCGGCCTGCCGCACGTAAGCCGGTCGCCGTCCAGTTCGGCAGGCGGCGCGGCGGGCGTGGCAGCAGCGGTGTCGTCGCCGCGGCCGGGGACGCCGGCGGGCGGAGGCGCGGCTGCGGGCGGCGGTGCCCCGCGCGGGGGGCTGTCGCAACGCGCGCTGATGGACACGTGTCACGGTGCGGCGCTGGCGGCGTCACGGCTGCTGCTGACGGCGGCGCACGCGCCGCTGGGCTGCCCGGCGCGGCTGCAGCGGCGGGCGCTGGCGCTGGCGGAGGACCTGGTGACGGGGCCAGGACCGGACGTGGCAGCCAACAGGTGCGGCGTTACCAGCACGCTGTCGTGCTCGTACAAACACGTCTCGCACAACCCCCCGCTTTTCCAACCATCTTTGCAACCCCCATGCCTGCGTCCAGATCACGTTGCCGCACCCGCCCACATGCACGCACGCGCGTGCGCGCCCCCTCGTGTCCCTCCACCCTCCAAACAACAGGGCTATCTGCCGCGAGGTGGGCTTCCTGCTTCTGGGCTCGCTGTGCGCGCTGGGCGTGCCGCAGGCCGGCCGCGGCCCTGAGGCAATGGCGGCACTGTGGGCGGGCGCGCTGGGCGAGGGGGGCCGGCGCGAGCTGGATGAGCGGGCCTTCGCGCGGCCCGGCGGCGAGCTGGACTTGGCGGTGCAGCTGTGGTGGCGCTCCATGGCGCTGCAGGCGTTGGGCGCCTACCTCAGCTCCATCGGCTCCGGGGCGGGAGGAGGAAGCGGAGGAGCCAGGGCCGGCGGCGGCGGCGCCGCCTACCGGCCCGGCTCCAGCGCGGTCATGCTGCTGTCGGGCAACGGCTCGGCGGCGTCATTCTCGGCGCGGTCGGACTCGGGCTTGGGCGCGTCACGCGTGGGATCAGCGGGCGCTGGCCTGGACGCCGACTCCACTGGCGGGTTTGATCTGGTACAGCAGCTGGGGCCGCTGGTGGCGCCGCTGCTGGAGCTGCTGGACACGCAGCCCTACCTGCAGGACCCCGCGCGGGCACGCGGCGGCCCCGGCGGCGTACTGGCTGGCGCCGCCGCCACCTTCACATTGTCGCTGTTGGAGCTGCACCTGCGGGCGCCGGGCGGCCGCATCGCGCCCGGCTCCGGCCCCGTTGCAGTGCTGGCCAAGGCCTGCCTGCGGCCTTTTCGCAGCGGCCTGCTGCCAGGTGCGATCCGCATTTGGGTCGGAGGGCTGGCAAGGCGGAAAGGATCGATGGAGCTTGACACTTGCATGGTGCCGAGCCCGGGATCACCAAATGCCGTAAGGGTTTACTGAAATTGGCCCTCGCTGGTGCAGGCGGCGCTGATGCGCTGGCTAATTGCGCGCTGCGTGGCCTACTGAGCTCCGACGACGCGCCGCTGGGCCCGTGGCCGCCCGGCAGGGACCCGCTTGAGGACGCGCTCAGGGCATACACCGGTGGGGCGTCGGAGTGGGTCCCCGTTGCAGGCAGGAGGGGTAGGGGACGAAGTCGTGAACTGTTTCTAGCATGCGGTATTCTTGAGGGTAGCTGGCTGGCTGCAAGTACCTGAGCACGGGCTGTTATGCTCGCAGGAAGCCGCGGCGCCCCGCACCTGCCGCCGTGGATGACGGCCGACGCATACGCCGCACTGCTCACTGGCGGCGGCGAGACCGGCAGCGTCCTGGCTGGCGGCGGCGCAGCCGCACCGGCGCCAGGCAGCAGCGCCGCAGGCGCCGTCGCAGAGGCCGAGGCTGCAGGCGACGGCACCATTGGAGGCGGAGGGGCTGGCAGCGGGGCTGGGGCTGGCGGCGCTGTGGATGGGGCAGTGGTTGGAGGCGGTGCCGCTGGCGCCGGCGGTGTGGTGTCGGCGGCCGGCGGCGTAGTGGGGCTGTCCCACGCCACGTTCCCGCAGCCCATGGGGCTGGAGCCGTCATTGCTGACGGCACAGCTGGTGCTGCTGGGGCGGCTCGTGGCTGCGTCGCCGGTGCTGCAGCAGTTGCAGATCTTGGATGTAGGTTAAAGCGGCAGAGGGCGATACGGTAGCTGTCTGCCTCCGATATGTGATAGCTGGTAGGGGATGCGGGGATGCTGTAAGGGGGTTTGCAGGGGCGGGAGCTTACCTTATCTTTGTCTCTGTTATGTCTGCAGGTCGTGCACAACGCTGTTCAAGCATCTAAGACGCTCGCGCGCCAGAGCCGCGACGCCAGCGCCTGCCGGCGTCTGCCGCTGGCGGTGGCAGCAGCCGTGATGTTGCTTGCAGGCTACGGCGCTGCAGCGGTAGCGGCACGGCGCAGCAAGTCACCGCTTGACCCTACCGATAAGGTGGGATGGGCGGGATTACAACCACGAGCACCTAACCATGTGCGCCACTTTGTGTGCCTCATCCTCTTGCCTTTGCCGCATGTGCTCATCGTCTCATCGTCACCTATTCAACAAATTCTTCAACGCCTTGTGCTGCCCTCTTCTTCCTCCGCGTCCAGGTTTCGGACAAGCTGCTCTCAATGGCGCAGGCGCTCATGCCCGACGAGCACGCGCTCGCAACCGACGCCGCGCCGCTGTCAAGGGCTGCGGTCGAGGCCTTTGCAGCCTCCGCCGCCGCTGGGACGGACGCCTGGGCAGCGCGCGTGGTGCGGGCGCTATCGACGGAGGCTGCGGCCAGTGCGGCGGAGGGCCGCGACAGCGAGCGGCGGGCGGTGGTGGCGCTGGCGGTGGGGGCGGTGCACCGGGCGCGCGGCGGGCTGGCGATGCAGGTGCGATGTATGGCAGACGCGTGGGCTATGAGGCATCGCTGGAGCACACGCTTTCCACCCATGACTACATACCTAGGTGCCGAGTAGACCGCATTGCGTCTCCTGACTTTTGGCTCATGTTCATGTTTATCCGCCCAGGGCGCCGTGTCTGACAGCGTGGATGCGCTGGTTGCGGCCGCCAGTCGGCCCGGCTCCAACATCGCCGCCGCATGGGTGCTGCACGCGCTGTGGCTGGTGGCGTGCAACAGCGGCGGCGCGTTCGTGCCGCGCGTGCGGACCGTCCTGCAGCTTGGGCAGGAGCTGCTGGTGGGTCTCTCGGACTCCTGGCGCGTGCAATTACGGGGTGTCGTTGCTCCCATGCTTTGCTCCTACGTGCGCCGGCTGCACCACACCGCAACAATGCCCTGACACTGGCCTTGATGCGCACTCGCCACTGCTGCGCATCCACAGGTGAGCTCCTTTGAGTCGCCCGCGCTGCGCGCCGCCTGCGCGCGCCTGGCCAACGCTTCCGTCCTGGTGCTCGGGCCCGAGTTCACCCTGGGCAGCGCAGCCTACACACGCGCCAAGTGCCTCGTGGCTGCCAGTGGCGACCTCTCGGACCCGGCCGGGGACGCAGCCGGCGACGCAGCCGGCGGCGCGGACGCGGCTGGCGGCGGCGCGGAGGCCGCGGTGGGCGCGGCTGCCGGTGATCTGGCGGACGGCGGCGACAGCGGTCTGGGCCGAGTGCTGTTTGTGCAGCAGATCGTGCTGTTTGCGCCCCACGCCGTGCCGCCGGCCAAGCATGTGCCGCTTCTGTTGGTGCGTGCGGGCGGGACGGTTACGAAGTACAAAGAGAAAGGGTTGCATAGGGCAAGTTGAAAGCGCTAGCTAGGCATTCAGCTCATGTGCGGCACCGCTAGCTCCTGTGTGCTCTCGCCTGACTCGCGTCGCTTCACCGCACTTGCAACCGGCACAGGCGCACTTGCTGTCTCGCCAGCCCGAGCTGCGCGCCGCCTCGGCCCTCACGCTACGACACGTGGCGGAGCGCTCGGCCGCCGCGCTGGCGCCGGCGGAGGCCGCCCCCGCGCTGTTTGCGGCGCTGGATGCGGAAAGCGACCCGCGCATTGCGGGTGCGTGCCAATGGGCTGCATGGGCCGGGGCAGGGTGTCGCGGCGATGCACTTGCATGTCGCTACCGGGTTTGTGCCTGTCACTGCTGCTCTTCAACGCCTTCCATATCCCCAAACCCAACACCCTGCAGGCCAGCTCCGCGCCACCATTGCCACGGTGCTTGCCGCGTCGGCCTCCACGCAGCCGTCCTTCTGGCTGGCGCTCCTAAGCGATGTAGTGTTTGCGGCCGGGCCGCCCTCGGCAGCGGCGGCGGCAGCAGCCGCAGCCGCAGCGGCGGCAGCAGCCGAGGCGCCGCGTGATGGCGACGATGACGATGACGAGAAGGGGTACGGCGGCGGGGCGACGAGCACGTCCGCGGCGGCCAGCAAACCGGCGGGGACGGCATCGGCGGGGCCCACAGGCGGAGGCAAGGCCGTGCGCTCGGTGCGGGAGGTGCTGACGGCGCCGCACCTGCGCACGCGTCACTTTGCCGGTAAGACGCGGACTCTGAACTTGCAGTTGGGCTATGGGTCTATTGTAGTTAAGTCCTGATGCGATTCCAAGCTGCGAGTCTGGTGATTAGAAAACACACCGCGCTCCGCCCTGCTGCTTTCCGGTGTCTTGCAGCGGACTGCCTGCTGCGGCTGGTGCGGGTGTGTGTGGCGGAGGACGAGGGCCACCGCGACTCCTCCCTGCTGGAGCGACTGGGCGCAGGCGGCAGCAGCCGCAGCACCGGCAGCCTGCAGGGCGCGGGCGAGTGGGCAGACAGCGGCACGCCGGCGGCGGCTGCAAGCGCCTCGCTGCTGCAGGACCCGCTCATTCTAAAGCTACAGGTGCGTCCGAGTGTGACAGGAAGGCAAATGTTACTGTGCGCATGTATCGATGTGTGTAGAGGCCATCCTTGCGGAGTGCACCCACCCCCGCGACACAGCCGGCATGCTTCAGCTGCTGAGACTGTTAAGGTTCAAACACGCAGCAAGTTTTACACTGAAAGCTTGGTTCTGTGTGCATGTGCTCCGCCCACACTCCGCAGACGCTGGTGGACGTGGGCTTCAAGCTGGCCACCATCCCGCTGGAGTCGCTGCGGCCACACGGCGTGCGGCTGCTGACGCTGCTGGTGCAGCTGTTTGGGGACGTGGCCGACCCGCTGCTGGCAGGTGCGAGGAGCTGGACAAGCGCGAGGAGCTGGACAAGCACCCGTAGTCCATCTCCTTTTCGCAACCCAACAACTGCTTGTGGCCCCCTCCTAACATGGTGTACGGTATGCGCTGCCGCCGCCTACTCGGTGCCGACTGCCCTTCCCTACTCCCTTAGCCCCCTCCTTCATGCCCCGCTCCCCCTCGCGCCCCCCGCTGTGTCCAGGCGCCCGTCTCATGGAGCAGTACCAGGCGCAGGTGGTGTCGGCGCTGCGCAGCTCCCTGGGCGCCCGACAGGCGGCCGCAGGAGGCCTGCCCGGATTCTCAAACGCCGGCGCCAACGCGGCGGCTGCGGCCACCGCAGCGGCGGGCGGCGGCGGCGGCGGTCCGGCGGCGCTGGCGGGCACCGTGGCCGACCCGGTGCAGCACCCGCTGCTGCAGATCGCGGGCGGCGTGTTGGCGACCACGTTCCTTGAAAGCGGCCTGGCGGCAGGTGCGCGTGTCCACTGGTGTCCGCGGGCCCTGGCTTGCACCCTGGTTGTCCAGTCATGCACGCACGCATCGCCTTGCTCGCACAATCATACCGACACCCATGTATCCCCCACAACCCTCGGTCTCTCGCCGCAGGCGACGCGGTGGTGATGCGGCGGCTGATGGAGCTGCTGTCGGCACCACTGGCGCCCGAGGCCTGGCCGGCGCTGCGCTACGAGCCGTACGCGGAGTGGGTGGGCGCGCGCGTGCGGGTGGAGCTGCTGCGGGCGCACGCGCAGTGCGCCGCCATCGCGGCGGCGGCGGCAGCGCGCGGCGACGCGCTGTGCGCGGGCATTGTGGCCAAGGCGCACGAGCCGCATGCCGCACGGCTGCAGGTGGGCCATATGCAGCGACACCCGAATGCTTCCCCTGCGCCTCACCTCTCCCTTGGCTCCAAACCAACCTCGCCAACCGCACTGTCGCCTAGGCGCTGACCTGTTCGTCAAGGCTTGAACCCTACCGCAGCCCACCGTACCCACCGTACCCTACCGTGCATCAAACCTGCTGAACCGTATCTTGCTGTTCCTGCCCGCAGGCCGCCTGGGCGCTGCTGCTGCAGGAGCACGCCGTGCTGTGCTCGCAGCACGACGCCGTGTTGGCCGCCTACCACTCGCCGCTACTGGACGGGGAAGACCTGGCAGACCCGGCGGCAGCGGCCTCCGGCACAGGCACCCTCGGCTACACAAGCAGCAGCGCAGGCAACGGCAACATCGGCTCCAGTTTTGCTGAAATTGAGGAAGCAGACGCCGCGAATGGTGAAGGGGCTGTCGTGGGGCAGGCCGCCGGGAGCGGTGGCGTGCTGACGCCGGCCCTGGCAGCGGTGCTGAGGCCCGTGTACGCGGCGGCGTGCCCCGCCGCGCTGGCCGCGCTCGCGGGCTCGCTGCCGCCGCCGGCAACGGTGGTGGCGACGCCCGCGTCCCGCTCGCAGTTCCACAGGCTGCTGGAGGTGGCGCTCATGCTGCTGACCGACGCCTCGGCACGACTGGCGCATGCCGTTGCGGCGGCGCTGCGCAGCGCGGGGCCAGCCGGCGGCATCGACCTTGCGTCGCTGCCGCCGGGTGCAGGCGCAGCAGCAGCGGCGGCGGCGTCCATGTGGTCGTCGGCGTCACCTCGTGTCGGCGCTAGTCACCACCACGGCGGCGGCAACGCGGACGGCTCGTTTGCGCACGTGCGCGACACCGCGATGCGGCTAGCAGGCGTGCTGCGCGCACTGCAGCGGCTGCTGGCGGCGGGTTACGTCGGCGCGGCGGCGCCAGCCGATGCCGCGCCCACGTCTACAGCAGCAGCAGCGGCGTCAGCTGGTGCACAGCAGCCGCTGGTGCCGGCGGCGGTGCTGCGTGACGTGCTGCGCGCGCTGGGCGGTGTGGCGGTGCACGCGCTCATGCCGTTGCACTGGGCGCTGCTGGCGGGACAGGCGCCGGCGGCGCTGGCGGGGCTGCTGCCCGGGCTGGCGCTGCCCTGCTGCGCCATGGTGCGGGAGCTGTGCGGCGCCGCGCCGGAGGACAGCCTTCAGGGCCCGGCGGCAGTGCCGTTGTCGGCATTATCTTCGGAAGCAGCAGCGGCAGCTGCAGGGGAGGGTGGAGAGGCGGACCACGAGGGCGAAGGGACGGATGCGGAGGGAGAGGACGGCGCGGGGCCGGGGCCGGGCGGCAGCGTGGCGGCGGCCGCGGTGGAGACAGTGCTGCTGTTCACGTCCGTGTGCTGCCCCTTCGCGTGCGAGCGAGCGGCGTCCAACGGGCCAGCAGGCAGTAGCGGGCGGGGCGAGGGCAACGGGCAAGGGCAAGGGCAAGGGTTGCCGCCATGGATGGGGCCGTTAGGCGAGGCCGCGGGTGGACTGGCGGCGGCGCCGGGGTGCTTGCCACTGCCGGCGCCGGCGCCGGAGCAGGCCACGGCGCTTGCTCAGTGCACGGCGCAGGCGCTGGGGGCGGCACAGCTGCTGCTGCGGCGGTGCCCCTGGTCGGCGCTGCAGCCACACGTGGGACCGCTGCTGGAACTGCCGCTGCGGCTGCTGCTGACGTGCGCCTCGGGGGCCGCTGTCGCCCCGGTGGCGCAGCGCTACATGGAGAACGCGGTGGCGGCGCTGGGGGCGCGGACGGGCGCCGGCACCGGCGGGGATGCGGCTGCGTCGTGCGCAGCGGCCGCAGTGGCGGTGCTGTGCGACACACTCAGCCGCCACGTGGCCGCGCTCCAGGCGGCAGCGGGCAAGGCGGCGGGGCCGGAGCCGGAGGCTGCGCTCGTTCAGTCCCGGCTAGCTACGCTGGCGGCAGCGTGTTTGGGCTGTGGCGCGGCGCTGTCGGCAGCGGAGCAGCAGCCACCGCGGCCAGCGGTTGCGGCCGCGCGCGGCACGGTTGTTGCGGCTCTTACAGCGCCACTGGCACCTGAGGTGCCGCCGGCAGCGGCTCTGGCCGTGCTGGAGGCCGCGCGTGGCGCTGTGCAGGAGAGCGTGGCGGAGGACGCGGCGTCCGCGCGCGGGCGGTGGGCGCGGCTGCTGGTGGCGGCGCTGGTTGGACCAGCGGTGGTGCGTGTCGGCCCGCTCTTGACGGAGGCCAAGGCGCCACTTAGCGGTGAGGCGTCAATTACATTCGGTACATGTTACGTGCATGACACCTGACAGCTGACAGTTTTAATAATGGCTTCTTAGAGGAAGAGTCCGCCGTGGAAGCGGTGCCGCATTCCAAGTGCTGAAAGTGCCGCCCTTCCCCCCGAGATTGTCTACCGGCTACCACTTTCTTAACTAATCATGAATGTAACCCCCCCCCCATCGGTGATCCGTGTCTGTTGCTGCAGGCGAGGAGCAGTCGATGGTGGGAGAGGCCATCAAGCTGCTGGTACTAGCGTCAACCCTAGCGGCGGCGCAGGGCCAGCCGGCGCAGGAGGGCGTGATGCAGGTGGGTGCGGGGGACTGGGGGCATATGGTTGCGGCACGGGCAGGCCGCGGCAAAGTGCATGCATAGGTTACACACGTGAGGAAGGAGGCAGGAGGACTTGTGCGTGCAGCCTAAGAGCAGAGAGGGGTCCGCTGTTGACCTGTACGTGCGTTGTCGTTGTGTGTGTGCAGGTGTTGGTGCCGCTGCTGATGGAGGCCGCCGCGCCGGCTGCGGGCGCCGCCGCCGTGACGCCGCCCCTGCGTGACATGGCGCTCAAGCTCATCACCTCGCTGCCCGCGGCCGCCGCCGGTGCCGCCTTCAAGACACAGCTGGCGGCGCAGCCGGCGGCGGCCAAGCTGCGGCTGCAAGGCGCTCTGCGGGAGGCGGCCTCAGCGACAGCTGCGTCAGTGCAGGCTGCTCCGGCAGCGGCGGTTGCGCCTGCGGCAGCCGGCGGCGGAGTGCCGCCGCCGCCGCCTGGCGGCGCTGCCGGCGCATCGGGCCGGCGGCCGGCAATCCAGTTGAAGACGACGTTTGCCGTGCCGCTGCCTGGCAAATAGACGTGGAACGAGCTGGCGGCGCTTCTAATGCATTGTTATTGACTGTAACTCGTGACCCTTGTAGTGCGTTGCCACAGTGACGACCCTTGCGCGCCACAAGGCCTTTTATGCAGCTGCGTGCAGCGTGTGTTATTGGTGGTAGGTGTGCAGTAGACTGCGAATGGTGTAACCGAGTACCATATGTATGCGCGTGCGTGGGTTAGCGGGTGGCTACCGTTTACACGATGCCGCTGGTTGGGCAAGAATTAGACGTCTGATGCGCACAAGGCCATGACCAGAACAATGCGGCCTTTCGTTTGAGTGCAACCGGACACACATGCACGTCCAACATGCTGCTCACGATTCTAATCTGTCCATAATGCGGCTAGCCTGCTAATGCTAATGCTACAGCCCTGCGTCTTGACTAAGTCTCAAGACATGCTCTTGATGCGCAGTAACACCAGGTTTGTCATAGCCACACAAGCAGGCGCTGATCATGGTCCTCGAAACCGCCCTACTTGGCCCCCGCTCCAGCTTCCACCCACGGCCGTCGTGGCTCATCCGCAACTGGTCTTAGCTCATCCTGCTCACACGTCGGTGCCTGCTACTGCTGCTGTTGTTGCCTACCCCCTCTCGTGCGGCAGTGGCTGCTGCCGCTATGCTGCCTGCCTGCCGCTACTCTCCGTTACTCTCCGCTACTCGGCGCCCCCCTCCAGCAGCTGCTGCACCAGGTGCACCGCCAGGGAGTTGCCTGGGCCCAGCAGGTGGTTCTGGCCGCCGACCTGGGGGGGGGGCGGGCGGAGAGGAGCACACCTGTACCTGCTCGTGCGTGGGGAAGTTGAAGCGGCGACCCAGCAAGGCCCAGGTACAAGCCCATCCATGCGGCCTGCTAAGCACTGCAGGTCGCGGCGTTCTACCGCACGCACTGCCGCTGGCGGCACTGTGCAACAGCAACCAGCGGCATCCGGCATGACCGCAACCTGCAAGACATTATGACGCTCTGGCACCCACCGCCGCGCCGCACTCGGGGCACTTGGCTGACACCTGCGGGCTGCCGCACTCGCCGATCACGTACAGGTGGCCGCCAGAGCACCTGCCGGGGGGGGGGGGCGGCCGGCGGCGTGTGTGTGTTGGAACCAGGAGGTGCACACGGCAGGCTGGGTCTGGGGGCGTGCACCACAGAACACAGTACGGTTGCAGTGTTGCACCCTCACACCCTTGCACCGAATGCAGTGATGCAGTCACAACGGCTGCGAGGCCGCACGTACGTGAACACGTGGGACTTGAGCCAGGCCACCGGGTCGCGGCCAGCGCACTCCGCCGCCGCCAGAGTCATCAGCACCTGCGCCTGCTCCCGAGCCCGGCCCCGCCGGCCGTGCCGCTGCGGTGCAGGGCGCAGAAGGGGCGGCGACCAGGCGGATGCGACAGAGTGGAATGAGGGTGAGGGTTGGGGGCGTCAGGGTTTTTGCTGTGCGCGGCATGCTGCACGCTGGGTGTGGCCAGCCCGGGGCTTCCTCTGACCGGTGACTGCGATACGTCGGACACGCAGCACTCACATGCATGCTGCTCATGAGGCCGCGGCAGAGAACAGCAGCGGTTCCGTTCTGGGGTTCTGGTCCCGTGGGTCCCGGGATAATGCCGTCGTGCAGCGCGCTGGCCGTGCCGCGGCAGCGACCAGGGGAGGTGTGACGGTGCTATGCGTGTGCTATTCACACGACACAATATGCAAACGAGCGCTGGGCCAAAGCATGCATCCAAGCGTTACACCGTGACGACGCCCGTGACGGCCGATGCACCTGCTGTGCCGACCAACCGGCACCACCGTAACTCTGGTCCCCGGACAACCCCTGCAGTACCTGCACCTCTCTTCCCATCTGCACAATACCCCAGTCCTCAGCTCTCCTGCATCGTGTCTGTCCCAGGCCCATCGTCCTCCTCAGTCGCGCGGCGCGCTCGCAGGTGCCGCCGCCCGCCGCCCCGCACCGCCAAGCCGCCGCTCCTCCCGGACCCCGCCCCTCCCGCAACCCCTGCATCAGCGTCCGCGCCCACATCCGCGTCTGGATCCGCGAAAGCCGCCCCGCGCAGCACGCCAGTAGCCGCTGCTGCTGCCGCCGCCGCCACTGCCCCTCTTCCTGGCCGCCTTTCGCCCGCCTTCTCCTTGCCCTCCTCCTGGGCTGCCGCCTCCTTGCCGTCCCCATCCTGCTTATCCTGCTGCTGCTGCTGCTGCTGCTGCTGCTGCTGCTGCTGCCGCTGTGTGCGCGGCCGGAAGGCGATGCCGCTGCCGAAGGTTGTCTCCACGCGCTCTGGGTCGTGCTCCGCCGCGTCAGAGGCCGCCAGCGCACTCCGGGTGTCAGCCAGCGCCTGTTGCGACGGGCCCAGGCAAAGGTATTGAGGATAGCGGTGCGCCACCTTGGAAGCAACAACAATGATTGTGGTACAGCAATAAAAGCAAACCACACGAGCACAATGCCGCCACGAGGCCGACCGACCTGTCGCATTTCCACCGCGTCAGCGGCGTCCGTGGCGGCGCCGCCACGCCGGCGGCCGCCACCATCTCCACGGTGGCCGTTGCGGCCGTTGCCGCGCTCGCCGCCGCCCACCGTTATGGGCTCGTCAAACGTGTATCTGCAGTCCACATACGTACACACACGCACAGCCTCAGGTCAGTGCTGACGCTGGGTAAGGACATGCCGAGCACTGTGTGCCTGCCGCGATGCTGTGCAGCGGCTGCCCCTACGCCCCACTGTGCGGCCCACTGTGTACACCACGCACACCTAGACTTACACAGTGTACTTGTGCGGGTTGCGCACATGGTCCGGCACAAAGCCGCGTCGCAGCCAGTCCAGTCGCAACCGCCCGCCGCGGCCGCGGCCGCCCCTCCCGCGGCCGCCACCGCCGCCGTCGTCGCCGCCGCCGTCCCCTGCATCCTCAGGCCTGCAGCATGGCAATGGGGCTCTACTTAGTTAGGCTCTGTATGTCTTGACTCGCTCACTGAGAACAAAGGCGCAACCTGTCAGGGCATGTGGATACCCAACCGCCCACCCTCGCCACACACTCCTTACAAAAGCACGGCTTTCCCTCTACAGGAATCCACCACTCACCAATCGGGTGCCCCTGAGTCCGCCCACTGCACGCGCCGCCCGCCACGCTGCCGCGGCTTGGCCGCCGCCTCCACCTCCATCACCGGCGACACCCCTGCCGTCCGCCCACTCGGCGACGCATCAGCTGCGCCAGCACCGCCCTCCTTCCCTGCTTCCCCAGCGCCTCCATCCGCGGCCGCACCCCGTCGCGCGCCCGCCGCCGCTGCCGCGGCCTGAAACAGCCGGGCCCCGGCGTTCAGCCCGTCGCCTCCACGTGTCCTCTTGCGCACTGCGGTTGCAGCACCGCTAGCCTCCGCAACTGCGTCTTCGCCCGCGTCCCCGCCGCCCTTGGTGGTCGGCGCTGGCGCCGGCGCCGGCGCATCCTGCTCCATGTCCGTGGGTGCAGCGATAGCCTCGCCGCTGTCGGCCACCTGCGGCTGGCCCGCCTGCTGCTGTCGCTGCTGCTCCAGTCGGGCGTGCATGCGCTCCCAAGCGCTCTCGAGAGGCACCTGCAGGGTTTGCAACAGCCAAAGCAGTTGTTGCTGTCGGATGGCAAGCCGGTGTCTGAAGGTAGTAGCGGCAGTGGCACCAGGGGACCCGCACCGTGCCAACAGGCGTGAGGGCAGAACTCCCCCGGCCCGTCACGCTGACTGTTGAGACCCTCTGTCACAGCTTTTCCACGACGCGAATCCTATGAACAGCCTGGCTTTGTCGGTGTCCCAGCCCCTGGCGCCCGCACCCACTGCACCCGGCCCCTCACCTCCGTAAAGCCAGGCGGCTTGTCTTCCGCTCCCCGGCTGCGCAGGCTGTAGGTGCCGGTGGCAAAGCGGTCGTACTCATCTTCCTCCGCCTCGGCCTCAAAGGCCCGGCGAGAGGCCAGGGATGCTCGTAGCCGCTCCTTCTCACGCGCCGCGCGCTGCTCCGCCGCAACACCCCCATCATCCGCGTCCGGGTCCGCTGTCGGCGCACCTGGCTTCCGCCCCGCACACCCCCCAGCGTCCTCCTCTTCGTCGGAGTCGACTAGCCGACTGGGCATGACCGGCTTGAGTCCCTCGCGTTCGTCCTCCTCCTCATCGGAGCTATACTTATAGTCCTCGATTCCCTGCCCCGAGCGGAAAGGCTGCACCTCTGAGCGCAGCGACCATGCCGGCGCTTCTTGCACAGGGACAGAGGCTTGGGCTGGCGCTAGTCCGCCGAGCGCGCCAAAGACGGCATCTAACCGGGACTGCAGCGGGGCTCCCGCCAGCTCGGGTCGCTGAGAGATGGGCACGCCTTTCGACATGTGTACCAAAGTAAGAAAACTGTGGTGTCACTCGCCAGTGTCGGGAGCGGCGTGTTAAATTCCTTTGGGCAAATTTGTGCGGGAGCTCTCGGTTCCCCCCTTAGTGTCGCTAACAGGAATGCATTGATGAATAAAAAACTCTGCAGACGAGATTGCGTAAGAATCCGTGGCTTGAAGTTCGGCCCTGTCTACCATTGCGCCACGCCACTCATCCCACCATCGACAACCCCATCCCATCAAATGGTGCACTCCAACGTCGCCTGGAGCGGCTAAGAGATTGTATTGCATACCTTCAAACTCACATGGCGGCCTCTGGCGGGCCTACCAAGCCCGGTCCTTCCTGTGTATGTGTCATCCTGATCCTGCACAGTCTGCCTCAGTCACCCAAACCCCTCAGTCACCCGCCGCGTCACCTGCATGCTTCCGGACCCTGCGACTGGCCCAAGCCTTTGTGTTACTGTGTCATCCTGCTGTCTGTCGTTCACCAAGTGCATGAGGTGCTTTTGAAACAGTAACAACGGCACTTCGAAGCACCGCGTGTGCGTGCACAACCATAAAAAACAACCACAACCACCAACTGTCTTAAACATCTAACGTTCGTACGGCCACTGCGAAGGTGGGGTCGCCTATGTCTACCGTTGCCGCGCTAGTGAGCTACTGCCTCTCGTATCCCTCTTCCGCGGCGTATGCATCGCATGTGTGCTGCTGCCGCGACATGAACACGCACTTGAAGCCAATGTTGCGACGGCACAGCGGCGACGGCACCGCCACCACCCGCGCCGCCGCCACCGCGGCCTGCCGAAGGCCTGACACACCCATGCCCCATTCCGGCCAGCTCTGCATGCGCACAACGGCCGGCCGGTCGCCAGCAGCGCCTTTGCCACTGTTTCTAAAGCTGTTGGTGCTGCCGCCACTGCCACAGATGCCAGTCTTGCTGCCATGGCGACCACACACGCCACAGGGACTGCCCTCCGGAGCTACCGGAGCGCAAGTGCTGGTCGGGGCCGCCGCACGAATAGCGGCAGCAGCCTCGACCGCGGCAGCGCCGGCTGGGGCGCCTCGCAGCCCCAGAGCCAGGCTGTCAGTGCTGTGGTGCTGCAGCTGCTCCTGCGCCTGCATTTGCGTCAGTGAGTATGTGTGTACGCGTGGTTTGAATGTGTAAGGGAATCGAAAACCGCACATGCAGATGCGTGTGCGTGGGAGGCTGTGCGTGTGCACGTGTGCATGCAGGTCGGGAGGTAAGACAGTACAGGCAGTGAGGCAGGGCCGCGTTAATGGGGTCGCCAGCGGCTTGCATGCCCTCACGCAGGGTGCTGCCGTGCTGCTGCTTGCCCACACAAGGCGCACCCCTGGGCGCAGATCTGCAGGTCACGGCCACGAGGAAGGCCACCGTCCCCAACCACTCGCCGAGGCGCCGACACTGCCCTGTCCCCACCCTGAACCCACCTGTGATTGCAGGACGCCAGCGGCGGCAGAAAGCGCGGCCAAGCCCGCAGATGCCGCCTTGCGCACGCAGCCACGTGCGGCTCCCACGGCCGCCAGCGCCAGCGCAGTCGCCCTGCCGGCCACGCCAGCACTAGGCCCCACGCCACCCGCCGCCGTGCCGTTACCCCCACTGGCAACGCCACCATGTGTGTAGCCCCCACGCCAGGCGGCGGTGGCGGCCGCCGAGGCTGCAGCAGCGTTGGTGCTGCTGGGGTGTCCGCCAGCCCTGGCGATCGAGGCGTCGCCGCCACCACCGCCGCCCAGGTCAGCACTCCCAGTCTCCGCCGCCGCCACGGCTCCGCCGCCTTCGGTGCTGCCTCTGAGGGCGGGCACCCCGGCTGCGGCCCGGGCCACACCCCAGGCGGCGGCTGCTCCGGCCGCGAACACCGCCGCCGTCAGAGAAGCTGCGAGGCAAGTGACCGCGGCATCGTAGGCAACAATCCTGCGAGCACACCGCGTCACCGCCATGGAATGTAAGGGAGTACACCATGGAGGATGAGACGTGCCGCAATGATACACAAGCAAAGCGTGTTCTTGCTCTGACACCCCGTCTCAGCGTGTGATACGCACGCCAGGGATTATCCCGGCACGTCTGCAACCGCCTCGCTGCGTCCCTCGCCACTTGACAACACCAACCTGCCAACAGCCGCGGTGGTGCACCTGAAGAGGTAGGTCCACGTGTCCTCCGTCGGCGCCACCACGTGATACATCGTCATCAGTAGCTGCCGCCGCGGCAGCTCCGCGCTCTGGCCGGCACGGCCGCCACGGCCGCCGTCACCACTCTCCTCCACCCGGCCACATAGCTCAGCTGATGCTGCCACCGCCGCGCCCGTCGGCACCGCCCTCGCCCCCAGCATGTTGATGGGGTTGGGATGTGCCATGTACGCGTGGAGCACACGCTGCAGCCAGACACACAACGGCAAGGCTGTGTTATGAAGCAAACCATCACCCACCTACGTCTAGCCGGTGCTAGGGCAGCGGGGCACGGTGTCAAGGCCGCACGCCGCACCTACTGCTCCCGGATTCCCGGCACTCACCCGCATCTCCGCCGGCACCAGGCGGTGTCGCGCCACCAGCTGCAGGTCTGCAGGCAGCAGTCCCGGCGAGTCGAAGGCCAGGCAGCGCACCACCTCCACCTCCACACGCTCACACAGACCCAGCGCCAGCAGCAGCGCGGCATCCGCACCTCCGCCCGCGCCGCCGTTGCCGCTGGTGGGGTTGATGGCACTACTGTCGCAGCTGTTGGCGGCGGTGGTGGAGGCGGCTGCGAGCCGGCGCGCCGCCATGAGCTGCAGCGCCACCGCCTGACAGGTCGGGAAGCGGGTTGGGTGGCGAGTTGGATGGCGGGTTGGGTGGCGGGTTGGGTGGTGGGTTGGGTGGTGAGTTGGGTGGCGAGTTGGGTGGTGGGTTGGGTGGCGGGTTGGGTGGTGGGTTGGGTGACAGGTCGGGAAGCGGGTTGGGTGGCGAGTTGGATGGCGGGTTGGGTGGCGGGTTGGGTGGTGGGTTGGGTGGTGAGTTGGGTGGCGAGTTGGGTGGTGGGTTGGGTGGCGGGTTGGGTGGCGGGTTGGGTGGCGAGTTGGGTGGCGGGTTGGGTGGTGGGTTGGGTGGCGGGTTGGGTGGCGGATTGGGTGAGCGCGTAGCTGTGAGGAAGTGGTGGTCTGAGTGGTGGACGCCACACAACAACCACGCTGTGCGACGTTTTGTGATAGGTGACGTCAACCGCAAAGTACAAGCTTAGCTGTGACCTGCACACGCACCTGGGCCAGATATCCACCCAGCGAGTGCCCCGTCAGCACCACACGTAGCCGCACACCGCCGCCGCCGCCACTGGTGCTGCCGCCGCAGGCCCTGGCCCTGGGTCCGGCCGCGGCGGCTCCGCCCCCGGCCGGCCGCAGCGCCACCCCGTGCGCCTGCAGCCTGTCGCACTGGCGGTGCAGCGCCGCCACCACCTCCGCCAGCACCGCCTGGCGCATCGGCGCCACACCCACGTGCCCCCGCGCCGCCCCCACCCCCACTCCTGCTGCTGTTGTTGCTGCTGCTGCCAGATGCGGTAGGCTGCCGCCGTGTGTGTACAGCTTTTGCTGTTGCTTTTGCTGCTGTTGTGCTGGGCGTGACGTGGACAGGGCCGCGAGGGCGCCCACTGCGTTGGAGACCACGCGCAGCATGCGCCGGCACACCTGCGCCACAGCCCACCCCACCCCAGGTTGCCGCTGCTGCTGCTGCTGCTGCTGCTGCTGCTGCTGCTGCCGCTGCTGCTGCTGCTTGTCCTCCACGCAGTTCACATCGTGCACATTATACGGTTTAGCGCCTCCTCCTTCCCTTCCTCCGCCGCCCCCAAGCAGGTTGTCTGCCACTAGCTGCAGGTCCGCCACCACATTGCTCAACACGTCCGGGTCAGTGCCGCGAATCACCACCACAACTGTCACTGGGGGTGGCGGCGGTGGCGGACAGGGGCGTGCACTCAGCGCCGCAGGCTGCGACTGCGGTTGCGGCATGGTGTGCTGCGGCTGGGTCAGCAGCCCTGGCAAGGGTTGCGTTGACTGCCGCGTTTGTGACTGCGGTGGATGCGGGGCTGAGTTGGAGGCGGCCGGAGGCACCGGTGACGCTGCGGCGGGAGCGGTGGCGTGTGCCCATGAGCGCTCGGGGTCGCGGTCCCACTCGTCCGCGCAGTGCCACACACCCGGGGGGCTGCAGCTCGCGGTAGCATCTGGCCAGGCCGACGGCTCCGTACGGGCCGGCTGTGCCGCCGAAACTGCTGCGCACGGTGCCGCTTCTGCTGCTTCTGTTTCCGCTTCTGCTGTTGCAGATTCATGACAGGTGGGCAGTCCTGCGCTGCTTTGTGCCCGTGCCACGAGCTGTAGCACGTGATCCGAGGGCGTCAGCACCAGCACGCGGTGCCCAGCCGGCAACACCGCCGCAGCATTGGCGGCAGTAGCAGCTGCAGCTGCAGACGGAGCCTCCGGCCCCACGGCGGGATCTGTGCTGGCGGCGTGGCAGTGATGATGGGCCGGCCCAACGTCCGGTAGCACCTCCACCGTGGGATGGAAGTAGCAACTGCTGCTGCTAGCGCTGCTGGTGCTGCTAGTGCTGCTGCTGCTATTGCCGCCGCTGGCCGCACTGCTGCGGCCACAGCCCGGGCAAGGGCTGCCCCTCTCCTCCCACCCGCGTTCATCCTGATGGCCTTGCTGACCCCGCTGCCACTGTTGCTGCTCCAGCACAAACGCGCCGTCCATGTTCACCAGCGCATCCCACTCCTCAGCCAGGGGCCGGTAGGCGCAGCTGCACATCCGCACTGCCCGGTACGGCGTCAGCTGGCTCAGCACTGGGTCGCGTGTCACATCGTCGTCCCGACCCTCCTTGTCCTCGTCATCGTCGTTATCATCATCATCATCGTTGTCGTCATCGGCAGCGGCGGCGGCAGCTGCCTGCTGCGGCACTTGCTGTGCAGCTGCTGCTGCAGACGCGGCGACGAGGTGGTGGGTGCCGGCACCGTCAAGGCGGGCGTGGGGGTGGGAGGCATGCAGCCAGCAGGCCATGCCGAAGCCGGCAAGGACCACATTAATGGCTGTGCGCGCGATCCCGCTCAGCTGATACCCGCCCTCGCCGCTGCTGGAGAGGGCCGGCCATAACGCACAACCGCTGGCGATGATGGTGGCGCTGGTGAGTAGCGTGGAGCCGGTTGCCGCCTGCCACATTCAGCCGCGCCCAACAGCTTCCTGAGGTCGTCTGAGTTATGCTACACAAGCCCCGGTCCGCCCAGGGGCTGCGAAAACGCCGTAATGGCAACTACCTTGCGTTCCCGAAGCTTGACTTGCTGGGCGCCCTTCCCACAACAGAAGAGTACATGCTATGCATAGAGCGTAGGCCGTGCAATGGGCTACCCTTCAACCTTGAACAAGTTCAAGTCGTTGTTGGACGTGTCTAAAACTGCAACACCTCCGAAGTGAGGGGAGCGTTCGCTGCCAGCGAGAAGCCTATCCATGTGGGTGCTGCGTGCAGCGTTATGCTACATTTATTATATTATCTGAACCCCGAACAGTCCACAACCTGGTCAGCTAACCCTAACCCATGCCGAGAGAACTGCGCGTGGGGCCCTTGTCCTGGCCCTCACCATCGCTGCTCACTGCCTCATACATACGCGTTCGTGTACCTGCTCACTCCGCTTGCGCCCGCGCACCACCCGCGCCCGCTCCTGCACAACCTGCCGCCGCCGCCGCCGCCAGCTGCGCCTCGGCCTGCCCGCGCGCCTCCCGCACCACCGACACCACCAGCCACAGCAGCCCTGGGTCATTCCGCCGCAGCCTCAGCACCGCCTCCCCTCCCGCAGCCCCTCCTACCCCTGCCCCTCCTGCCCCTCCTCCTCCCACACTAGCTCCCTCCACCTCCTCCACGAATCCTGCCACACGCAGCAGCGCCGTGCCGCCCGGCAGCCGCCCCACCCGCTTCTGGAACGCGCCGTTGCCCAGCCGCACCCGCCGGTACTTGTCCTCCCCCGGAAAATGGGCCGCGTTGCCCAACATGGTCTCCAATGTGTCAAGCGCAGCGACGACGTCACTTGGCGTCGCCGCCGGCGCCGCCGCCAGCTGTGTTACTGCGGCCCAGGCCTGCCGCAGCTTCTGTTGCACGACGTCCTCTGACGAGCTAGAGGCGGCGCCGTCGGCAGAGCCGCCGTCGCCAGCGGCGGCGGCGGCTGCAGGGGCCAGCTCTGGCGGCGGAGTGAGCGCCAGCCGCACGAGAGCAGGCGGCGGCTGCGGCAGTGCCGCAGGTGCGTGCGCCACGGCCGGCGGTGCGGCCGCTGCGGCAGCGGGACCACCCAACGTTGCATCCGTTGCGGCTGCTACCGCTGGCGCTGGTGCCGGTGCAGTCGCTGCCGGGGGCGCAGCAAGCGCTGCGGCGTGGGCGCCAGAGACATCCACGTCCATGAGATCCGCAAGGCTTCCATCGACGCCATCATCGCGGCTTGCGTGTGCGCCACGAGCGCTGTCGCCGCCAGCGGCTGGCACGCCGCCTGCAGCATCCGCAGCAGGCGGCACCGCCGCCACCGCCTCCTCCTGCACCATATCCACAGCGCCGCCGCCAGCCACGCCGCCAACGTCTCCCTTCACAACCTCGCCCTCTCCCTCAGCCTCGGCCTCGCCCGCGCCTCCGCCTCCGCCGCCTTCCAGTCGTCGCATGGCCGCCTCCGCCGCCGCCGTGTCCGCATCAAAGTGCTCAAACCGCCGCACGTCCTCGTCAGCCCCATCAGCTGAGCCCGTGACCGAGCCAGAGTCCGAGCCGGAGCCCTCGCCCTGCTGCATCGCTTCCGCCTCCTGCATCAGTGTGTCGCCACCGTTGGTGCCGCTGATGCCAGTGGTGTTTGCGAGCTGGGGTGTGCCCGGCGCCGCGTCAGCAGCCAGGCCAAGAGGCGCAGGCAAGGCACTGCCGCTGGCGACGGCCGCGGCCGCGGCCGCAGCGACCTCCTGCCGTGCCCGCTGCTGCTGCTCCTGGCTGCGCTGCAGCGCCGCCGCGGCCGCCACAAGCCGCGGCGGCAGAACCCGCGCTGCTCCCGTCCCTGCCAAACCTCTTCCTGCTGCCGCTGCTCCTGCTACCGCTCCTCCTGCCGCCCCTTTCCCTGCCGCCCCTCCCGCCGCCGCCAGCTGTCGCAGCGTGCGGCCGGACATGCGCGCCGTGGCCGCCATGACGCCATCCTCATCCGCCAGCCACACGGCGTCCAGCTCGGAGGCCCGGGTGTCGCCGTCCGCGCCGCCGTGGCCGCCCGCCGCCGCCGCGGCGTCCAGCACGGCGTGGCCGCTCGAGTACCTAGTGGCCGCCGGCGGGTAGTGCAAGCGAGTATGAGTGTATCAGATGTGGTTTGCACACATTGTGGGCGTTTCCCCCGTTGACGAGGATGGGAGGTCTGCGCAACGCAGCTCAAGACGCTCACGACACAGCCCCATGACGCCGTTCACAGGGCCGCCCCACACTGCACTAACTACCGCCAGCCTCCAAACGCACGCACGCACCCGAGCACGCAACTACGCGCCCACACACGTCGACACGCACCCACGCACGCAGGTACGCACGCACACACGCACGCACACACGCAGGCCCGCACGCACCTGGCGTTTATGGCCGCGCACTCGCGACCCAGGCGCGAGTTGAGCTCCTTGAAGTCGGCGCCATGCTCGCTGAACTCGTTGTGGGCCAGCTCGTGGATGAGCGTCTCGCGGATGCGCTCGTACTTTCGGAAGCCCTGCACAGCAGACATGGCGGTGTTGTGGTGCAGATACCAGGGTGAAGCATTGTTTGTGGCGTCATGGCAACAATAAGCGTGTGCCCAGCCGTCACACCCACACCCACATCCACACCCACACACACCTTGAGGTCATCGGTGCGCAGTCGTAGGTCAATGCTCTGGCCGGCGTTGGTGTTGAGGCCCAGAACACACACCGGCGAGATGCCCACCTGCTTTTACCCACCACCACGTGTTTAGGCACAGGGGACACACGCGGTTAGGCACTGACTAAGGCTAGCGGCAGCCCGGCGCATGCAAAGCCCTTGCTGCCCCCATCACGTGCGTGCCCGCTCCCTTTTGCCCTAAAGTCTAAAAGTTGTGGGCTCATCTAAACCCCTATCCTCAGCCGGCCTGCATGCCGGCATGCACCGCCCTGCTCGCCGTGTGCAGCGGACGCGCCTCCTGCTCCGCTCCTCCTGCCAGCCACCTCCATGACCCACTTGCACCCGCAGCAGCCTGCCCCAGCCGCCCACGCACCTTGCCCTCCGGCGGCATCTCCCGCAGCAGCCCGACTTTGTAGCGGTGTGCCGCCATGATGCCCAGAATGCCGGGGTCGTTAGCCAGCCTGGGGGCAGGCAGGTAAGCAAAAAGGGACGGTAACCAGCAGCAGGAAACAACCGGACCAGGCAATCGTGCAGCTTGACATTAAGACACCGGCATCCAGGGGTGCTGCCGCCCGCCCGCCCACCTACCTGTACAGCAGCTTGAGTGCTTCTGAGGGCGGCGGTTGCAGCCCTGGAACCTGCCAGGCCTCGTAGCGGCCGAACGTGTACTCGGCTGTGGGCGCGGCGGCAGCGGGAGCACCACCAGCGGTTAGGTGAGCATGTGATACAGCGTCATTTCCTGCCTAACGGTGTACGCCACCACCATGCGCGCATACACCACACACCTCCCTGCCCGGCCTGCCCTGCCCTGCCCTGCTGCTCACCCCGCGGCGGCTGCGCCTGCGCTGCGGTGGCGGTGCGGCGGCGGCGTGCGGCGCGTTTCAGCTCCTCGTCGAAGCCGCGGGTGAGCGTCGCGTCGCGTGGCGCCCGCCGCACCTGGTCCACGTCCTCAGCTCGGGAGGCAATCAGCAGCGGCCTACAGCCAGGTACCAGGCCTGTGGGGGTTGGCGGAGGGGAGTGCGAGAGCGGTTGGGGACGGGACATGAGAGTGGGGGTTGGGGAGGGGTTGGGGAGGGTGCAGAGGCGGGCGCGTGGGTGGTGAGGTTCGTAGGTCAGGCAAACAGAGACGCCCCGCCTGCCACGAGGGAGGCGGCGGCCCTGTGAACCCCGTTCCTCTCGGATCACCCTTACTCACCGGCCTCAGACGCCTTGGTGCCAGGCGCCTGCGCGGGAGCGATGTAGCCCTTCCGCCCAGACACCAGCAGCTTCACTGTTTCGAGCGCGGCCCCGCACTGGGCGCAGATGGCTCGACCAAGCTCCTCGAGGGTGGGGTCAGCATGCGCGATGGTTACAGTGTGCGCACCGCCACGCCAATGCAGGTGCACAGTGAACTCGTCTGCTGACATCCTTTCAGCGCAGCTTATGGCAAGGGCAGGTGCTGCGCGCGTCGTCTGGCGCAAAGTATTGCGGGGAATCGTGTCAAAACTCCGGGTGTTGCGCGTTTTGTGGGATTGCGAGTCGTGTGTGCACAAGACAAATATGCGTGAAGATGATGTATACAGGGGTATACTAGGCTACATGCGGGCCAACGTTGTCACATGCGGGGAATGAGGTGAGCGGGCATTTCAACTTGACTGGTCCGAAGCTTCCACACGCATTTATGTCTGTATTGCGCTAACATAGCTATAGCTATCATTGCAACCTCTCGCGCCTACCGCTTCTTTCCTTGCTTGTATTGGAGAAGAATAAACGATCGATTCACCTTTTCTCCAACTGTGACGAGCTGTTTCTGCAAAGCACCCAACGATGCTGGACTATGTACTGGCATTTGAGCGTGGTGGCGCCATTTTGTGGGCTCTGCAGTTCACTTCGCTGCGCCACAACCCTCTGGAAGCCATTAACGCGCTAATCAGGGGCTGCCTACTGGAGGAGCGTCTAGGTGACAACACCTTCACGTTCAACCCCAAGTCGGGAGCCCCGCAAACGCTGAAATGGACTTTCCACAACGGCCTGGGGCTTGTCTTCGTCGCGGTGTACCAGAAGACGCTATCCCTGCTGTATGTGGACGAGCTGCTGTCAAACGTGAAGGAGGAGTTTGTGAACGTGTACAAACCCGGGCAGCGCGGCTACAGGCAGTTCGATGAGACGTTCAACCGGCTGCTCAGGGATGCGGAGTCCCGCGCGGACGCTGCCAAGAAGCAGCCGGTGATGCGCAGCGGGCCTCCGGCGAACGCCAAGCAGGTGTGCTGATGTCAGATCAAAGGATGGACACGCGCTCAAACAGGGGGCTCGTTTGCTGCCTCTGCTGCCTCTCAATTGGGCAAGTGGTCTGGTGTGGTGCTTTTACCGGCCGTAACCTTTGGCGTTATGGTGCCTTTTGCGTGGACTGCCCAACACAGGGCACTGGCAGCCAGGCGGTGGGGGCCCAGGCCAAAAAGGGCACACAGGCAGGCAAGGACGCCAGCGGCGACGACGACGCCGGTGCTGCCCGCAAGGGCGCTGCCAACGGGACAGTTGGCAATACGAGCGACGGCTCCGCGGGCGGCGAGGACGGCGATGAGGTGTGTGTGTGGGGGAGGGGGGGGGCATGTTACGGCGTGCCGCGAGGAGTGGGGTAGCGCAGTCACAAGGCGCACTACGGTAACCTTTTGTCATGCTCCTCCTGATCTGATTGCCGTGTTTGGGAATGAAACATCAGGTCTCGATGTGTACTTTCCGGTCGCGTAAACGCGTGTTTGTTCTTCTTGGCGCCACAGGACAACGTGCGGGCCTTCGACGTGAGCAAGCTGCCCAAGGGCATGGCGGGGCGCGGCACGCGTGGCGTGCGTGGCCGGCCGGTGCCTGGCGCGGGCAGCGCTAAGGTGTCGGACACCGGCAAGAAGAAGGAGGAGGCGCCGGCGGCTAAGGTCAAGAAGGTGAGGCGCAGCTGGCTTGTTTCATCGCCAGCCTGCAACAATGGCGGGCTAGAGGTGGCCTGCGGTTGCGAAGGTGCGGGAAGGTCTTTTGGAAGCTAGCCATGGACAGGGTTGCACACATGTGCAGGCCCCCACAGCGCTTTCTGCACCCGCCAGCGCGTTGTCACGCATGTCGCCTTACCTACACCCTGCTGTACGCACTGTCTACCAGGCGCGCAACTGGAACACGATGCTGTCAGGCGGCAAGGGCGACACGCCCACGCGCATTGACTACACGGAGGACGGCGACGGCCCTGGTACCTCGGACATGGATCTGATCTCGGGCGCCTCGGCCTCGGCCACAGAGGACGAGGGCCGCGGCGTGGGCGTGTCGCGCATGGACGTGGAGGAGGACGAGTACGACGTGAGTTGTGGGTTGTGGGTCATTGTGCCACGTGGGCGACGGGCTGGGCTGTGCGAGAGGATATCCTTGAACGTGGTGTTGCGCATGGAGGATGATGTATAAGGAAGGGAGACATGGAATGGAAAAGGTAGCACGGTGGCGAAAGTCGGAGAGGGCCGGCTTTGCGGCCCAATGGAAGCGGGCATAGCGCCGTCACCATGTACGCACTCCAGTCACCACCACCACCACACCGTCACCCGACGCCACTACAGGACTCGGAGTTTGAGGATGACGAGGACCTGAACAACGGTGCCGGGGGCCGGGGCGGCAGCGGCGCGGGCGCCTCCGGCTCAGCGGCGGCTGCCCCCAAGAAGCAGGGCCTGCTGGCGAGCTTCGTGAGCTCGCTGGCCATGAACGTGGTGGGCAAGGCGGCGCTGAGCCGGGCGGACGTGGAGCCGGCGCTGGCGGAGATGAAGCGCAAGCTCATGGAGCGCAACGTGGCGGAAGAGATCGCGGCGCAGGTGTGTGCGGGGTGTGGGGCGGCGGGGAGGGAGAGTCAGTCGCTGTTGCAGGTGGTGGGGGTGTTGGTATGGGGATTGGTAGGATGGTGCGAGAGGGGTGCTGGGTGGGGTGGTCAGTGGGCACGGGATGGGATGGATGGATGGGGACATGGGTGGAAGCTGTACGAGTCTGGGTGTTGAAGCGAGGGGAATGTACTGCCGACATGCGAGGGGCGCGGCCGTCTCATAGGCGGAAAGCGGCTCAGGGGACGGAACAGCGTGTCCGTTGCACCGCAGCGGGCGCTGCATCCAAAGCCACGAACGTTTGTGGTCAGAGGCCCCGACCCAGACTCCATTGAGTCGCACACGGTGTGCCCTCGAGTCTCATCACCGTGAGCACATTCGCATCATCCGCGACCCCTTGTATCCGCTGCTGCAGGTGTGCGACAGCGTGGGCCGCAACCTGGAGGGCCAGCGCCTGGCGGGCTTCACGGGCGTGGCGGCGTTTGTGCGCAACGCCTTCGAGGAGGCGCTCAGCGGCATCCTCAACAAGCGCTCCGTGGACGTGCTGCTAGACATTAAGAAGAGCCAGGTGCGCGGCGGTGGTGGGGCATAGGGTGTGTCTGCGGTATTGTTGGCGGGCGGCGGCGGTCGACATTTGAGCAGCGAAGTCACTGCGCGGGGCAATGGTGGTCCTAGTACGTGAGTGAGTCGCCGACAGGCCGCCTGTGGTTGTTGGACGGGAGCTGAGACTTGAAACTTATGACGCCATGCGACCTTAAGACGCTGCTGGTTTGAGGCTCTGACCAGTGTGTCTTGCTCTCCTGTCTCCAGGCGCGCGGCAAGCCGTACGTGATCGTGTTCTGCGGCGTCAACGGCGTGGGCAAGTCCACCAACCTGGCTAAGATCGCGTACTGGCTGGGCAGTCACAACATCAAGGTCATGATCGCGGCCTGTGACACCTTCCGCGCGGGTGAGAGCTGCTGCTAGCTGCTTTGCAAGAAGTACCAGGGGTGAAATATGTTCTTCTGGCTGCCGTAGCGCTGGGAGCGATCGCGGCTTTACGATTCGGTGCCCCCGCCGTCGTCTGCCGTAGGTGCGGTGGAGCAGCTGAAGACGCACTGCGCGCGCCTGCGGGTGCCGCTGTACGAGCGCGGCTACGAGAAGGATCCGGCCAAGGTGAGGAGGACAGCGCGTGGTGGGGCCTGCAGGTTGCAGGTTACTGCGGCGCACTCGGTTGCGGGCGTGCATCTTGCCGGCTGTATCCTTAAGACAGCGATGCAATGAGCAAGGCCAGCATCTTGACATGGTATCCGTTGTGGCCTTGTCTTTGCCCGTCAGGTGGCGTACGAGGCTGTGCGGCAGGCGGAGAAGGACGGCGTCCACGTGGTACTGGTGGACACGGCGGGCCGCATGCAGGACAACCAGCCGCTCATGCGCGCGCTGTCCACCCTCATCTCCCTCAACAACCCCAACCTGGTGCTGTTTGTGGGCGAGGCGCTGGTCGGCAACGACGCTGTGGATCAGCTCACCAAGTTCAACAAGTCGCTGTCGGACCTGGCGCCCACCACAGCCGGCGCCGGTGGGCCGGGTGAGGGCACAGGCGCGGTGGGGCGCGGCCAGGCGGACGGGTCGGCGTTGACTCGGCGGCACGGCGGCGTCATTGATGGCATCGTGCTCACCAAGTTTGACACGATTGACGAGAAGGTGGGCGCGGCGCTGAGCATGGTGTACACCAGCGGCGCACCGGTCATGTTCGTGGGCTGCGGCCAGACGTACGTGGACCTCAAGAAGCTCAACGTCAAGTCCGTGGTGAAGAGCCTGCTGAAGTAGGACTAGTGACTGCGTGGGTGCAATTTTTGAACTTGTGGGTGCTGTGGCGGGTTGTTGAAGGGTGGAGGTTCAGGGGAGGACGTGCCAGCCGACCCGATTGGCACACCAGGAACCGCATGCATGAAAGGAGGCCTTGTGCAAGGGCTGGGGCAACGTGGAACCAAGCGTACGGTAGATTCATTCTTCGCCGTTTGATCTGCCACTGATAGAGTGACAGTAGGTGGAGGTGTGGCTGGCGGAAGTGAAGGCAACGCTCTGCACCGCATGGGAAAGAGATCCCGACAAGCAGGGATTCCTTATGTTGGCGGTGTGAGTGGGAATGTTCGCACGGAGTGTAAGGCGATCCGTGCTGAGGCCTGCACAAGAGATTGTTGTTTGTCGTTTGTAATGTCAGCGTCTGCATTCTCCGCACACGAATGACCCATCAGTTGTCTGTGCTCACAACTGCTAGGAGTGTGCTGGTCTCTCCGCGATTGCGTGCACGTGGCACCATCCGTTGCTAGCGGTTGATACCCATCGGGTCTGAATGAGCCACCCCCGGCGCACCACATTAAGCTAACGGCCACGCCCGGCCTAGCATTGAAGTTGCTTGGAACACTCGCAACTCACCATGCACTGCCGGAAATCAGACCGCAGGCAGGTGTTCAGCCAACGTTGTGCGGCGCACACATATCACCGTCATTCGCTACTCCGCAACCTGGGCTTAAGATTGCTACCAACGGATCTGTTGTCCGCTTCTGTCTCCTGAGGTTTGCTATCAGGCCGCTCATGCTGTTAGGCGTCAGCACAGCACTTTCCGTCCCTACCTAGCCTCTGACAAAACGCACTGGCGGGCGGCGATGGCAGTCGACATATTCTTTACTTATGATTCTAGTACTGTTGATCCGCACCCTCCGGTTGCGGATGTCAGCTAGGCCTCAGTAGATTTTGCGACACTTTACTGCAATCTGAGGCGAAGTGCCTAACGGGCGCCTGTGTTGCCTGAACCCGGAGGGCGCGGACAGGCGAAACGCGCAGTTTCTTCTTGCCTGTGTCGCGCACCTAAGCCACCCCAGCCTGAAGTAATCCTTTCGACCCTGCATTAATTCGTTCAGGAGCGCACCTGCCTGCCTCCTCACAGGCGTACTTCTTCGCCTAACGGCCTCCCATTGACACAGTCCTGACACACATTTGTCGTCTATATTTAATTAGCTACAGTGACATAGTATGCGTTTTCTGGACTTAATACAACGACATTCTGGCTACGGTCCAACCGGCGCGCTTGCTTCTCTGCGCAATTCTTTACGGGAGGGCGCATACAAGAAGTAACTTCGACTTGTAATTCAAATCTCTACAAACTGACGCAGCGATGGCATTGAAAACAGCGCCCTGAGACGTTTTTCCTCCTAGATACCCTTCAAGGAATCTCGCTATCTTTGCGCTGAATGATGTCTCTTCGATGATATAACAACCGTATGCACGATTATAGCCAGCTCGGCCATTCGACGGTCGAAAAGGGTGCATGTCAGAGACAGAACCCCAGCATCATCCTGACGAAGGCGCAATTAGCCATCATTCGTATCCGGTAATCACAACCAAGGAGCCTGAGGATGTTGGCGTGGGAGGACGGCGCGCGCCGGCTCCGCTTCGGTGCAAGGTAGGAAGCGGCGCGGTCCGGCGGCGGGCTACCTGGCCACCTGGCCCCACACAGGACGAGGAGTGGCGTATGGGTTGCCGTAGACGGCCTCGCTTGGGAGAATGCTTCAATGCGCGCCATAGGATCGGGGACTTGGAAGGGGGGCAGTGTCTGCGTGGGACCGGGTTCTGGCGCGCAAATGTGCGTGCTGCCAAGCGTGCTGCTAGTGCTGGCAGTGCTGCAGCCGGCACGCGGTGCACTGCTGCTCGGCACTGCAGCGAGCGGGCCGAGCCGTCATCCTATGCCAGTGGAGCTGCTGAGTGCTCCACCATATGCATGTGTTGTTGGCGCATACATGGCAAAGGGCCGGGACGCTGTGTCCTTGCACGGGCATGTGCGTGCGGTTGTGCCGACAGGGGTTGTAGCGTATGAGCGCGTCGTGCTTGAAAGGCGGAACCAGTGTCATGCTTCGCTCGCAGAGGGCCGCGTGCCAGCCATAGCATGTCATGAGCGCACGTCTAGTCTCTAGTCTGCTTGAGGGTCAGTGCCCCATACACACGGCGGGACAGCAGGCCCTGCATAATCATGCATGCATCCAGGCATGAGGATGACACGCACGCCCTTCAGCTGTCGGCGGGTGGCTGCCGCACTTTTGCTGGCGTTTGCAGGCCACACCGCACGATGCGCACGCACGTATCGACACCAGTGCGGTTTCTTGTGACCCGTGTTGGGCTTGCACACCCGCTATGTATATATATGCAGGTGGAGGGATGCCCATCGGACCTTGAGACCGCGCCCAAGACACACCAGCGATTCCGGCTGTGCAACACCCGTAAGAGTGGTTGGACCTAGCCAGTGCACAGACGTGCTTGCGCGGGGCATAGCAAGCATATCACCTTTCGCTTGGCACGTGTTGTGGGGAGTTCATAGCCGCGCTCGTCTCTGCTGCCTGCCGGCCGTTGCCGTATGTGCGCGCCTTCCAGCACTCATCTCATGTTGGATGGATTGTATATCTCAAGCTCTGTTGCGCTATGCTGTAACATACACGCAGACATCAAGGCGCCTGTCATTGCCGTGGATGGCGTGCTAAGTCGTTTCTGCCAGCAATGCTCCCGCTTCCACCCGCTAGCGGAGTTCGAGCGCTCAAACAAGTAAGCATACGGAACATGTTTCCGCGCAATCCGATGTCCGTGCAATCCCATGTCCGTGCAATCTTACTCCAACATAGAACACCAAGTAGGGGTGCATGCAGCAGAGGAAATGCCACAACATAGTATATCAAGTAGGTAGAGGTACGTGGTGTCTGCAGCAGAGAAAGTGCCCCGCCCCGAGCGTGCACATTGTTGGGGCACACGGTAATGCACTGCTGAGTACGGCACTGCTACATACACACCCGTTATGACCGGTGGCATGCCCACGTCGCTTGATATAGCACACATGACCAATCAATTGCTCCATACATCTGTAACACACTCTTACCGGATGTGGAGCGTTAGCGCAAAGTCCCTCACACGCATGCTTTGCGTGCCGCACACGCATGTATACGCGCATGCATATGCGACACATATACACGACACACGGATATATTATATATGCACGCCTCCAGCCAGCGTGCGCAGTTCCGTGCGCAGACGCCCAACATGAGTATATGTATATCCGCATGAACATATACATTCATCGGGGGATGAATCATCATATGAGCAGACTAATTGAATGCCACATTTGCAAGGGCGTGCCGTTGCGGAGCTGGCCGCTGCAACTAGCTGAGCCAGCACGACACGGTGTATGCCGGTACCACGCACGCATGCGAGCATTTCTGCTGCTGACGACGTACAAAAGTGGGTTTTGGGCGTGCGTGCGCGGATGTGTGCATGCACGCTTGTGTAAAAAATATAATATTTACACATGCGTGCATAAAGAGGACACACGCACGCAGGGCAGCGTTTGTATGTCGTGTATGTGCGTGTGTATGTGTGGCGCGCGTGAGTGTGTGTGCATATATGTGTGTGTGTGTGTGTGTGTGTGTGTGTGTGTGTGTGTGTGTGTGTGTGTGTGTGTGTGTGTGTGATTGTAACTACGATTTCAATGATTGCCTTCTCGAGTGTTGTGATCAAGTAGTTCTCGGGCGGGACAACCTGCGGCAGCAAGGCTGGCACACTGTGTGTGCGTGTGTATGTGTAAACAACGAAACGAAAGCCTATCCAGATGTGTGCATGTGTGTGTGCGTGTGAGTATGTGTATAAGTGCGTGTTTGTGGCGTGTGCGTGCGTGCGCGCGTGTATATTATTAAATGTCCGTGTGTGTGTTGTGTGTGTGTGTGTGTGTGTGTGTGTGCGCGTGTGTTCGCAACGAAACAAAACGCATCAAAACGAAGCCCGCCCAGATGGCGCCGGAGTTACTTACGAGTACCGAGCGTTGTGGTGTCGCGTCGGCCCCGGTAGTCATACTTACCTGCGAAAAGCCTGTAAGCCCACGGGCGATCGACGAACGATCTGCTGACCCCGCCATGTGCATTGTATGCGCCGCGTCCTGGCCGCGCTACAACGTGCACCCAGCACGCCTAATTCCCTGTGTGCGGGTATGTGCGCGCGTGTGCGTGTGCGTGTGCGTATGCGTTTGTGCGCGCGCGTGTGTGTATGTGCGTGTGTGTATGCGTGTGCGTGTGCGTGTGCGTGTGACTGTGTGTGCGTGTGTGCGCGTGTAAACATGTGTCTGCGTGTGTGCGCGTGTGTGTGCGTGTCCGTGTCCGTGTCCGTGTGTGTGTGTGTGTGTGTGTGTGTGTGTGTGTGTGTGTGTGTGTGTGTGCGTGTGCGTGTGCGTGTGTGTGTTAAAAAAAACGAGCGAAGCCCGCCCAAGCGGCGCCGGAGTTGCTTACGGATCCCCCGCATCGTGTTGCCGCGTCGACCCCGGTAGTCATACTTCCCGCGAAAAGCCTGCTGTAACCGGGCGATCGACGAACGATCTGACCCCGAGTGGCATCCATATGCATGGTATGCGCCGTGCCCTGGACGCGCTACAACGTTTAATTACCCAGCACGCCTACATATTCCCGCCCGCTGGTCATAGTCGAGCTCACCTACGGGCGACAGAGGAAGCGAGGGCTCGTGTGTGTGTGTGTGTGTGTGTGTGTGTGTGTGTGTGTGTGTGTGTGTGTGTGTGTGTGTGTGTGTGTGTGTGTGTGTGTGTGTGTGTGTGTGTGTGTGTGTGTGTGTGTGTGTTGTGTGTGTGTTGTGTGTGTGTGTGTGTGTGTGTGTGTGTGTGTGTGTGTGTGTGTGTGTGTGTGTGTGTGTGTGTGTGTGTGCAAGGGGTGCGTGTGTGTATATATGTGTGTGTACGTGCCATTATTGAGGTATACGTAAATGAGCGTCCCTGCTGCGTGCTGTATATATGCCGTGCCGTACATACATAAACGTCGGCCCGCATTTTATTTGTACAAGAGCTTGTGTGGCAATGTGCGCCGGCCCATGCGTGTGCGTAACACCAAGGAACAATCCAGCCATAGCTCCTTCAATCGATGATCAAGCAGTCATGCAAGACTTTCCATGCATGCACACGCACGCACGCGTTCGCGCCGATACGTACGTGCGACATCATATTTGATTGGCTTGCTTGGTCGGCTCCCACGCGTGAACATGTTGTGACTTCATTTATTTGTTTATTGACACCAGCTATCCACTGGTGCGCGCGCGCGTGCCACCCGGCTGCTGGAGTGTGCAGTACGCACCGGATGTCCTACGCGCTAACTGGCCAGGTTACATGTAACCAAAAGTTACCTTGCTCCGCCCTGCCTGCCAGTGCGCATCGAGGTGTTGCGCAACGGCTCAGTCCAGAGCTGTCATCTTACTTGTTCTGGGGGTAGTGTCTGGCTCAGATGTGAGGGGCCGGCTCGCTCACACACTCGAACCTGCTGGAATAAAGATGTCAGGAAACATTCACAACGGCCAAAATGGTTGAGAATGGTTGAGGTGATAGCCCTGGCTCTAACCCTACATTGCTCATCATCATCACTAGCTGATATTCCACAGCTGTAGTTGCTGCAGTAGTGCCGGGGGCCATTACAACAGCAGCAGCAGCAGAATAGGCTAGCTGCTGCCCATCCTTTCAGACATCGATGTTCTTATGCACAATGCATGGTAACATATGTAGTATATCGTATCGTTTCATACCCACACATACAGTTGTCGGTAGATCATTGCAGTCGCAACCTAACCTAATGGATGCGTCATGCATGCATCTCGCTCTTCGCCGCACACCGCCGCCGCCGCTTGCACACGCGCGCGTACGTCGTGCTCCAACATGTATGCGCTGATAAACGCGGCTCGCTCACGGAAGGCCGCTGCTGTGCGCTTGATTTGCTGCCGTGCAGAACATGTCGCATGATGTTGGAGAAGAACCGCGCAAGGCAGCGCAGCAATGCAGCTAGCCAGCGCCAACAGCAACAGCCGCAGCCGCTGGCCGCAGCAGGCTCCGGCGGGCAGCTGCCAGCAGGTGCTGCGGCCTTCCCCGCTGGCCTCGGGCTGTTGCCTGCTGGCGCCGCGGCTGCAGGTGCGCCGGCAGGGGCTTTGCTGGCCCCAGCGGCGGCGGCAGGCACGGTTGGCGGCGGCCCGTCCGCCGCAGCCACGCTCCGCGTCGCCGGCGCTACCACGACCCACCCGTACATGCTGCTCCTGCAACAACAGTACTTGTTGAACAGGGCCAACGCCCTGACAGCCGCCGCATCCGCGGGCGCGGCGGCTATAGGCGTGGGTGGCGGTGGTGGTGGCTTGCCTGGCCAGCAGCTAGCCCCATTGGGTCTACCCATCACCCAGCAGCAGGCGGTGGCACTGCCAGCAGCGGGTGCAGGTTCTCGCGCCGCGTCGCTGTCGGGCCTTGGCGCCTTATTGACACTGCAGCAGCAGCAGGCTCAGCAGCAGCTCGCAATCGCCGCCGCTCTGGCGGCAGCAGGCCCGCTGTCACACGCGGCGGCGGCCACATCAGCAGCAGTGGCCGCGCGCGCTGCTAATGCGGCCGCCGGCGGCCCAGCCGGCGGTGCTACCGCCGCCGACACGCCAGCAGTGGTTGGTGAAGCAGCGACCGACCCAGCGGCCGCTGGAGGCGCAGCCGCAGCCGCTGTGAGGGACAGCAGCGCCGTTGGCTCCACTCGGGGCACGATGGGGGCCGATGCGGGTGCGGCGGCGGGAGACACCGGCAACAGGGCCGCATCAGATTACTCAGATCGCCAGGACGCAGACGAACATGACCAGCAGACAGTGGCGGTCGGTCGCGGCGGCGGCGGCGCCAGCAGAGCTGGAAGCAGGCGGCAGCCGGCGGCGGCGTCTGTAGCCGCTGGTGAGGATGCAAGCAATGCCGCTGGTGCAACAGGCACTGCTGAAGGTGCTGCAAGCGCTGCTGCGCGCGGTGCCGTCGCCGGCGGCGGCGGTCTCCCTGCGGAAGCAACGGCGGCTCCGCTTGACGCCGCTTCACAGAGCCAGTTGGCTGCCGCGATGCAACAGCTGCAGCAGCAGCACATGCAGCTGCTGTCCCTCAGCCGCATGCTATCGAGCTGGGAAGGGCGGCCGCTGCCGCCCGCGTTGGCGGCAGCTGCAGCCAACGCGGCTGCGGGGTTGCCGCTGCAAGGGACTATCGCTGGCCTAGGTTCGTTACCAGCAGCAGCGGCGGCAACGCGTCGCGTCAGCGATGCGACGGGAGCAGTTAGCGGCGCCGGACTCGCCGCACACGAGCTGGCGGCGTTCACACGCATCTCGGCAGAGACGCCGGGAGGCAGCGGCGGCGGTTTGGGGGCGGCGGGTGGCGCCGCGGCGGGCCGCCTGCCGCCGGCGGCCCTGCATCAGCTCGATGGACGTGCAGCCGCCGCTGCGCTGCAGCATCCACCGGAGCTCCAGCAGCACACATCTTTGACAGCTGCTGCAGCACAAGCGGCAGCGCGGCAGCAGCAGGGTCATCAGCAGCTACTGCCAAGTCGTCAGCAGAGCCAGTCGCTGCTACAGCCGCTACAGGAGCTCGACGAGATGGTGATGCGACAAGACTCGGGCGGTGTGTCGCCGGCTGACGCTGGCGGTGGAGCCGCCGCCACAGCAGCGGTGGCTATGGATGTGGACGAGCCTCCAAATGGCGGTGGCGGCCGACACAGCAGCCGCCAGCAGTCGCCTGCTGTGGCCGCAGCCGCGGCCGCTGCCGCTGCGGCAGCAGCGGCACTGCAAGTGCAGCAGCAGCGGCAGCAGGCACAGCACCAGCAAGCGCAGCAGCAGCCGCGCCGGCGCCCCAAGTCTGACCCTGACACGGTCATGCTGAGCGGCAGCGACAGCAGTGAAGAGGCAGAGGCCCTACGTGCGTCACAGCAGCATGAGCAGCAGCAGACGCAGCAGCTGCAGCAGCAGGCATTGGCAGGAGAGACGCGGGTCAAGATCGAGCCTGCTGACAGCGGCGCCCAGACACAGCCCATGACGGAGCAGGTCACAGAAGGCGAATCATCATCGGCAGTTGCCGGAATGCCTACAAGCAGTGCCCCTCTAAGGGTTCGCAGCGCGCCGGCCATCGGCTCGCTTGGAGGTAGCGCGGCAGGCGCGGCGGCCGGGAGAAGCGACACTCCTGCAGCGGCGCCTTCGTCACGGCTGCTCGCAGCCGTAGCACCAGTGCACGGTGGCGTCGTTAACAATGCTACTGCTGGTACTGCTGCGGGCGACTCCCTGCAGCGGCGCCCTCGCGGCGTGTCGGATCAGGCCGGTGGCTATGTTCAGAAGGTGGCTGCTGCTGCGGACGCAGGAGCAGGGGCACCATCTGCTGTTGCGGCCGGGGGGCGCCTTCCTTCTGCGGCTAGCGGTGCCAACCTCGTGGCGGGTAGCTCGCCGGGCGGCTGGTCCGGTGCCGGCTCCGCGCCGCGCGGCAGCAGTGCGGACGGTGGAAGCAGTGTGGGGTCAGCGGAGCGGCTGCAGCTGCTGGAACGGGGTACGAGCGGCAGCGGCGCCAGTGGCACTGCTGGCGGCACCGGTGGCGGTGGCGGCGGCATGTTTGGAACCGTGCCATGGCTGGTGCCGCCAGGCAGCAGCGGCGGCGGCGGCTCCGCGGTGGCAGCCGCCGCTGCAGCTGCAGCACTTGGGGGAATCAGTGGCGGTGCAGACACGGCGGGTGCCCGGCGGGGTGTCCGGCCCCTGCTGCCTGGCCGCTCATTCGCCGCTGCTGACGCCCTTCCCGCCGGCGGCAGCCCCACCGGCGTCTTGCCTGCACCCGCGGATGCGGTGGGTGCCGCGGCAGCGGCAGCAGCCGGAGCGGCAGGTCCCACTGCTGGTATGTACGCGTCTGCTGAGTGCATGCTGTTGCCGCCCGCCGCCGGCGCGGCGGGACCGCTTGCGGGGCCGGCAAACGTGCCGCCGACGCTAGGGCGCAGGTCGGAGCCGGCGATGGAGACGGCAGCGGGCAGCTCCAAGCGCCGCCGGGGCCAGAGCGGCACCTTGGATGCTGAAGCGGCAGTCATCGACACATCCATGATGACGGCTGCCGGCGTCGATGAGTTTGATGAAGCTGCAGATGAGCCCTATCCGGGAGCGTTGCTGGCCCTAAGGATGGGGCCGCAACTGGCGCGGAACCAGCATCCGCGTCGGGCGATGAGCGCAATGGAGCCGGCAGCGGGCGCCTGGTCGGTGCCGGTCCTAGCGCCCGTGGGGGCTGGCAGCAGCGGCGGCGGAGCGGCGGCAGGAAGTGCGCCGGTGTTCGATCGCCGGAGCTTGGATGTGGTGAGCAGTTCGCCAAGCGTTGCAGCCGCCGCCGCAGCTGCTGCCGGCGCCCGGAAGACGAGCGCCGCCAACAGTCCGCGCCGGGGCTCAAGCGCGCGGTCGCGCCAGCAGCGCCAAATCATGTGGCCTCCTCAGCTGCTACAGCCCCTGCCGGCTCTGCAACAGCTGTATGCAACCGGCGGCGGCGCTGCGGGCGGCGCAGTTGCATCCCCCACTGGCTCATCGGAGCTTCTGGCAGCCGAGCTCGCTGGTTCCGGCGGCGGCCTCGCGTCGGCTCGACTGGCGATGGTGGGCGCGGCTGTGGACCTCGGCGGAATGACGGCTTTGCCGCGTGCTGCAGGTGGATCGGGGCATGGCGCCGTCCTGGGTGCCTCGGCGTCGGCATACCCGCCGTTCGGCTTGGCGCCGCCGCCACAGCAGCAGCAACACCACCAGCAGCAGCAGCAGCAGCAGCAGCACCACGAGCAGCAGCAACAGCAGCAACAGCAACATCTGCTGCAGTCTGCCGGTGCGTCTGCTGCTGCTGCTGCTGCGGGTAATGATGGCCATCGCGCCCTCAATCCGTCCGCGCTAGCATCAGCACGCGCCGCCGCTGCTGCAGCCACCGCTGCTGCTACAGCTGTCAAGGCGCTGACACGGCGGCGCAGCAGCGAGGAGCACCGCGCGGCCGCGCTGGCGGCGCAGCAGCTGCCAATACCCATGGAGTTGTTTGAGCCGGTGGACGTGGATGTGGATGAAGCTCTGAGCATGCTGGCAGAGGGCGCAGGCGGCAGTGATGAGGACCCCGGTGTCTCAAACAAGCCTGCTGGGTCCGCCGGCGTCGGTGGCGCTGGTGGAGCGGGTGGTGCGGCGGGCGCCGGCGGCAGCAGCCACAGTGCCGTGCAGCAGATGGACGCCTCGTATGCGCAGCAGGCGGCAGCTGGCGCGGCGGCGGACGCGGCGACAGTGGATGCGGCAGCGGCGGTGGCAGCAAGGCACGACAGCAGCAGCGCCCGCCGAGTGGGCAGCAGAGCGGGCACTCATGGGCAGCCACAGCAAGGCGGCTCAGGGGGCGGAGGGGATGCGCTGGCTGCGCTGGCGGCTGAGTGGGGACGGGACGTGGCGATGGATGAGGAGGGGGCAGAGAGGCATGCAATGCAGCCGGCCGGACTTGCGGGGTCGCTTGGCGAAGGCTGGCCAGGTGCCGCGGCCGCTTCGCAGCAGCTGCAGCAGCCCCAGCAGCAACATCAGCAGCAGCAACAACAGCAGCCTGTGTCGTCCGCGTCGGTGCTGTTTCAGCAGCTCTCCCTGTTGCAACAGCAGCAACAGCAGCAACAAGACGTCATTCGCGCACAGCTTTCGAGGCTGGCGCCCTCATCCCAGCAGCTGCAGCAAGCCTTTGCCGCCAGCCCGGCTGCTTCTGCTGGCCAACAGCAACCCGCGCCGCTTCCGGTGCCCTACCAGCAAACGCAACCGCGGCCATGGGGCACAGTGGCATGGACGGCAGGAGCGGCGTCCGGAAGTGCTGGCCTGTTTGCGCGGCGCTCTGATGAGTCTAGCCTGGCATCTCGAAGCCAATCGCAGCACCAGCACCAGCAGTCCTCTGACTCAACACCCGGAGACACGGCTGCGGCGGCTGGCGGCGTTCGAGGCGGCGGCAGCGGTCCGCTTGTTCTGCTCCCGTCTGCGACGGCGGCTGCGCAGGCCACACAGCAATCCTTGCACCAGCAGCACCAGCCGCAGCCGCATCAGCGGCAGCGGCAGATGACGGCAGGCGGCATGACCCTGCCTGCTGCGGTTGACTCTGCACAGCACTCACCGGCCCAGCTGCAGCAGCTGCTAACGCAGGCTCGGCAGCTACCCAGCCTGCAATCGCTGCACGCTCAGGTGCAGCGCCAGCAGCAGTTGCAGTCGCTGGCTGCTGCGACCGCCCTGGGAGCGTTGACGGAGGCGCAGCTGCAGCGTGTGACCGCAGGCGGCGGGGGCGGTGGCGAGTATGAGGCAGCAAGTAGCAGGGCCGCCACGCCCCTTGGGCCCGGTGCTACTGGATCTACTAGTCCTGGTACTGGTGCTGGTGCTGGTGTTGGTGCGGATGCTGGTGCACCCACTTCCGGGCGTCATCAACAACAGCCGCCGCTGGCCCTGCCACTACCACAACTCCAGGCGCAGCCGCCACAGATGCACATGCTACAGCCACAGGACCTGCAAGAGGTGCTGGGGCCGGCCGATGAGAATCAGGGCCGTATGAGCAGCATGAGCGCGGACTGGTTGGATAATCTGTTGCGGCAGCAGCAAGAGGCAAGCCGGCAGCTGATGGTGCTCCAGCAGCAGCTGCAGGAGCAGCAGCGCCAGTTGCAACAGCATCAGCAACTTCTACAGCGCTCAACCGTAGCGCAACTTCAGCGGCAGCAGCAGCAAGGCCCCTCAGCGGCACAACAGCAGGCTGCTGCGGTCATCACGGCAGCCGGGGCCGCCACCGGCACAATCACAGCGGCGATGGCGCAGCCCGACCATGGAGCCGGCGGCGCCGGCGCCGGCGGCGCCTCCTTCCTCTCCATGCCTGCAACCGAGGCTGCTGCTGCCGCTGATGCGTCCGCCAATTCGTCTGCGCGCAACGGTGCCGAAGGCGGTGCTTACGAAGTGTCACTGCAGCAGATGCAGCAGCTGCGCGGCTCATCTTCTGGTGTCGTGGACACATCGACGACGGAGCAGCAGCAGCTGTCGGCGCAAGCGCACGCACAGGCGCAGCAGGCGGCCCTTCAGGCGCAGCAGCCGCCAGGCCAATGGGGCCTGCCAGCGGCGGGCGGATGGATAGGTGTGAACTTTGGGCCTGTGGGTGCCGCCGGCGCCGTGCCACCCCGCCCGGCGACGCCGACGTCTGCGGATGCTGTCACGGCCGCCGCGGCCGCGGCGGTTGCGGCTGCAACTGCGGCGGTGGCAGAGGCGTCTGGAGCGATTGCTGTTGAGGGCCGTGGCCAGCAGCAGCTGCTGCTGCAGCACCAGAGGTCGCGGGGCCCAGCCTCGGCAGCTGCGGCAGCGACCAGATCGCCGGCGGATCCCGACCAGCAGCAACAGCAGCAGCGTCAGCTTGCAATCCCTGGACTTGCGACATCCATGCTCCCGCAAGCGGGCGGCCCCGGCGGCTTGCTACCGCTCTATGCCGCCGGTATGGCGTCGACCCCCGTGGATGTCGAGCAAGGCCGTCGCCGTCGTGCGCGTGATGCCGCCGCAAGAGGCCGTGTTAGTGCGGCCTCCTCTGAGACGTCCAGCCTCGGCAGCAGCCTGGCTCCAGCGGTCGGACCCGGCGGCGGCGCTCCTGTCTTTGGCAGGACCTCGGCAGGCGCTGCGGGCAGCAGCGGGCGGGCTGCCGAGAGTGGCCTGGCCTCCAGCCTGCAGCAACAGCAGCAGTACGAGGGCACGGACGCCGCGACGTGGGCGCTGCAGACGCAGCTGCTGCTGCAGCACGACCAGCAGCAGGAACACCAGCAGCAATTCCACGTGCAGATGCAGATGCTGCGAGGAACGCCACCGGGGCCGTACGGTGCCGGTGCCGACGTTGGCGGTCACAGCGGCATGTCGCCCCAGCACCAAGACGCGAGGCAGGGATCTCGGCAGCTGCTGCACCAGCAGCAGCAGCCGCGCTCACAGCTTCAGCTGGAGGGTGTGTTGGCTACCAGTCCCGCAGCCGGGCTCGTCCTTGTGAGCAACAGCGGCCTGACAGGTGCTGCCGCAGCCGCCGCTACGGCGGAGGCGGAGGCGCAGGCGGCGTTGCACGCACGAGACGGTGGTTACACCGCCGCGGCGGGCACAACTACTGGCGAGCTGGCGGGTGCGGCAGAGGCTGCGCAGGTGGCTGCGCTCGTCGCGGCCACGGGCGCCGACGCAATGGCGGCGCAGGTAGTTGTGGATGAGGGCAGCGGCTCACAGCCACGAGCGGCGCAACAACCGGGCGAAGAAACAATGTGACCGCAATGAATGCGGTAGCATTTGTCATACGCAGATGAGTTGTGCGATACATCTCATTGTCACAATTTGCGTGGGCTAGCTAGGCGGACCGGACCTGGCTGACACCGGGTTGAGGCGGACAAGGCTGCTGGAGGAGGAAGTATGCCAATAGACAGAGTGCTCAGCGCAAGAAGAATTCACCGCTCGTACACTACAGAGCGGAATGCGCGGACATACGTCTACACA
Organism: Chlamydomonas reinhardtii; assembly: GCF_000002595.2. Classification (NCBI taxonomy): domain Eukaryota; kingdom Viridiplantae; phylum Chlorophyta; class Chlorophyceae; order Chlamydomonadales; family Chlamydomonadaceae; genus Chlamydomonas; species Chlamydomonas reinhardtii. The sequence goes on from NC_057019.1 coordinate 5,115,510, forward strand.
AATAATGCGCCCACGTTTAGGCGCCATTTTACAAGAACTGGCGAAGGGTCTCAGCAGTGCTGAATACCGAAGGGTCTGCAGTAAGACGCGCGCAAGATAGACTGCCCCAGTCCTCCGGCTAGCATTGGCGAACTGGGAACACTCGCACTCACTGCACGGGTGAGGGCGGTATCATGCTGCAAATAAAGAATCGGCAGCCAGCGCGCGTGAGCATTGCTGGGCTAGCTCGGCAAGCAGCTGCGCATGCATGCACTGTGTTGACGGCGGCGATGCAGCAGGTCAATGCAGCGCCGTCGGAAAAGCGGCACCTTATGATGGGTTGGCAAGTTTGGGGCGCGCTATTCACAGCTTGGTGGGTGTGCGTCTGCTGTGAGTTGGCAGTATAGGAACAGCGGAAGCTTCGTGGCACCAGTAGTAGCTGGACGTTTAGTACAGTGTGATCTTGGGGGTGTGCCGAACCCTCCTGGTAAAATCAATTCACTGGGGCACGGAATGGCCAGAAGGTGGCAATGCTTGCATATCTGGGGACAAGAGGACCTGAACAGAAACATGACGTGCTTCCGCTTAGGTTGCTGCGACTTCAAGTAGCGGTGGATATGCCAAGGCGCCGCGAACGGGAGGCCTCGCGTGCATACCAAGCGTGTTGTAGCGTGCCTGGATCTGTAGAGGATGACTTGCACGGCGTATACGGGCATACGGTATGACTACGAGATCGGCCTCAAACCATTACAACACTCTATGCGTCATGGGCGTAGCTAGGGGTGTCACGCGTATCCATCGCCCCCCGCGCCGGCTGGCAAGAGTACCTCCCATGGGGCACTGTAGTTGTGACTGGATAGCGGCTGCACAGAGAAGGATACCCGATGTATTAGTTTGCGCCCGGATGCCAAGCGTTGGAATGTGTGTGTGAGGGGGCTGCTGTGTCCACAAGTGTACTGCACGCGCGGGGGTAATCCATTTGTCCGATGTTTGCGTTCTGGACGTGACGGCCAGCGGCATGCACGGCAGCTCTGACGCACGCAACCTCATGATAGACACCATCCACACAGAATGCGGAGCCCTACTTGGGTGACACATTGTGACTTCATCCTCATTCTACAAGTCTATAATGCTAGCGGACCTGTGCGCGTCTGAAGTGATACTGAAGTTTGTAGCGCCCTGGGCGCCCGTTTTCACTAGCGCCTTGGCAAGCGGGGCCATTGCGCAACCCAACTGCACAGCGGGCGTCAGGGTTTGCTGTGGGTGCATGTCCTAGTTGACGAAACGGCAGGGTTTCGACTATTGCTGAGATGAGGCGTGGCGGGATGCTGTACTGATTGACTGCAGGGTAGCATTAATTCTGTGTCAGCCTGAATGCGTTGGTACACGGCTGTGTGCATGTATGCCCCCTTTGCTTGACTCCAAGCCTGGGGCAAGTAGGGTTGCATATGTTCGACTGGGGCACTGCAGCACCTCAATTCTTGTGCTAGTTCAGGTCATGTGACCGGGTTTTGCGTATGAGTGTGTCCGTGTGTGTGTGCGTGCGCCGCACGTATTGTGCATCGCCCTCGCCAAGAAAGCAGTGCCATGTGCACATCGACAAGACAACACCAGCAGCCATGACGATGAACAGTCACTCAAGGTGTGCATCAAGCTGCGGGCTCGGGTGGTCCTCCACAATGTGCTGGCAAACGACAGGAAGCGCGGGACAGTGCCTTAGGGTGTCACTGAAGGGTGCGTGCTCGGCGTGTTTACCTCGTAGCAACGCCCGGATTGAGAGTGAGTGCTAGAAATAGCGCGACGTGGAAATGGCAGACGTTGCTGTGTAGGCGCATACGCTTACTTGCATGCTCGAGCTCAACTACTGCACGTGTGGACGGTGCATACTATTGCGTGCAGATGCACATGTTGGTTGCGGTCGCTACCAGCAGGTGCAGGCCGATTGTCTTGGATTTATCCGTAGCTGTACGGTAGCACGTAGCACCCCACCCTAGCAGGGAGAGCCTGTGGACCCCGGTTAGCCCTGCTTGAGACCAGGAGAAGATGAAAGGCCGCGGGTGCTGTAGAGCGGGATAGCGACTGAATAACCGGAGATGCACAGAGACGCAGACTTAAGTGACATCGGCGGTCCAATTACAACAAGGGCGTGAGCCAGTAGATGTGTACTGTGTCCTGTGTGCGTCCGGATTTAAACGAGTGTCCAATGGTTCAGGCCCATTGTCTGCTGTGCAGTATTGAGCGATGATCTTATCACCCTTTTGTCGCCAGGGGCCAGACCAGCGCAGACAAGGGTGCGTGGGCGGCGGCCAGAAGTAGCACCGGACCTTAGTCTGCGTTAACTGCTGCAAGGAGGACTGCTGGGCTTTTGCCGCTTTCGCTAGGCAAGCAGACGGCGGCGCCCACCACTGCGTGTGCACTAGCATTATTAGCCAACCGTTTTGGGTTGATGATTGCTGGATGCAGGGCTGGAATGATGAGCAGCACAAGCAAGCCCCCCAAAGGCTTCGTACGTCAGCGTGAAGGTTACATGCACACGGCGAGCGGTGGCAGGACGGTGAGCAAGGGAGAAGCGACCTTGGGAGATTGATGACTGCCGCGAGGTCGCAGGTAAAGAGCCCGATGCGGCCAGTAAAGAGCCCGAGCAGCGGCAGCACAGGGCCTGGCGGCAGCGGCCCTGGGCCCAGCAGTTGCAGCGTGCATGAGCGTAGCGGAGCGGGAGAGCAAGGCCACATAGAGGAGGATAGCGCGGCGTCGCCCAAGAAGCGGCGCCGGCGCGCAGGTTGAGGCCGGCCGGTGTCTGGTCAGGGTCTCTGCTGGCGAGCATAGCACCGCCGCGCAGTATGCGGTGGGCCGCAGCAGTGAGGAGCGTTGGGGCTAGAGGAGTTCATGCTGTTTGGTAGACTGCTGGCTGTGCCTTTGCTTGGCAGTGGGACGGGTGGCTGGACGCGTGGCAGGCCGTGCCTGCACGAACCGACCCCGGCTATGTCAAGGAGATGAGGTATGTAGGTAGACGTTTGTTAGGTAGACTTGCGTGGAAGGCGCAAGGGGAACGAAGGCGCAAGGGGAAGGCGCGCCTGCTGCGCACGGTACTGTAACGCAGGCTTAGGTAGGCCTCTGTAATCCAGTCGGCACGGCGCTGGGCAGCATTGGAAGTATAACGGGGAGTCATCGCTACTTCAAATAACACTGACTGGATGGAGAAGCACCCAGGGAGTATGGCGGCACAAAAACACAGGGCACGGAACACTCTACCATAGTACATACATCCTGCCGGGTCAAGGTGGTCATGACCGCCATTGCCGGCACGGATACCGTGCTGTGATACATACGTCTCTAGGGGGGACGGATACGCTGGCGGGGGCAGGTGGGAACGGCCGTCCCCACACATGGATTGGACAGCGCAACTAAGATGCCGCCCGGGTTGGCCGCCCCAACCAAGGTTAGCCGGCGGGCCGGCGCCGGCGGCACCAAAGATGCCGCGGCAGGTGTCGGACCAGACCCCCCGCAAGATGCGCAGCATTCCAGCTCGCCACCAGTACGCAGCTCAGCTCGCCCCAGCCTCGGGCACTCCGTTGATCACCCCGGCATCGGTCCTAGCTACCCAAGGTCAATGACGGTTGCAGCCCGCCCGGCTCCACCTGGCGTCTACCCCATAAAAACCACCTGCAGTCATCAACAGTCAAGTCCTGTAGATTTTAGTCAGGGGTTAGTTCTAACGCCATCCAGTCCAACCCGGCCAGCCCGCCGTTCGCCCCGTTGTACTGGGATAATTATCTTCATAATCTTACAGAGAATTACTTCTTATAAAATTATAAGGACATACCGACCTGTGTCAGCGGCTTCGAAAAAGGATTGGGCGCGCGGGAGTAAAGGCAGAAACGAATGTTCCCAACCATCAAAACCGCCTGATGCGAAATCCACATTCCAATTTGGTGTGCACTTCAATTTCACAGAATTTATTTGATCAAAGCTCGTGTGCCGCGTTGCTGTGTCGTAATTCGTTTACACCGCTGCAACATTGATGTGGCCCAAAATGCGCTTTGCAGCTGCTATCGTGTTGGCTATTGTCCTGGCTTTCTGCAGCCAGGTGCGTGCAGAAATTCGCGAAAGGGTCTGGGCGGGCCACGAGCCAAGCAAGGGTATGCACACACCTGCGCCGGATGTATGTACGCGCGAGCGATGCAGCTAGCAGCGCCGAGTCTTGCCGAGCTTCGAACGACCTGTCAACCGTTCCATACGCCTGAAACCTGCTGTATGTCTCATGCAGGTAGAGGCTGGTGTTTGGCCCCGGTCGCGGCCCTATGTGGTCGGTCACCGCGGCGCGTGCGGGTGAGCTGGCGTGTGTGCGTGGAGTGGAAAGGGTGTGGAAGGAGTGGATGCCAAAATCATGTAAAGGGGGATGACTGGACCAACATCAGCCAGCAGTCTAACGCTGGGCGGTTTGCTTGAGGGCTTCATACTGACGGTATTTTACGCTGCTGGCGTGCATAATCTCGTGCTATTCGAAACTGGAATTGCCGCAGCAGCCTGCCCATACGACCCCAGCAAACAACTCATGCTCATTTTCTACAACTGAGTTTATGTGTATGACTTGTTCCGGGCAGGTACCGCCCCGACCACACGATGGCGTCCTACCAGCTGGCCGTTGACATGGGTGAGCCATGTCCCCGCTCCCCCCCCCCCCCGCGACCCCCCTCTCTATCTCGTGACAGCAGCCCCCCGCCTCTCCGCCGGCCGCCCACACGCCGAGTCGCCTAACCACGCTCCCACGCCCCGCACTTACACAGGCGCCGACTTTATTGAGTGCGATGTGGTGCTGACCAAGGACCTGGTGCCCGTGTGCCGCCACGAGCCCCTCCTGTCTGACACCACTGATGCCGACGCCAAGGTGCGTACCGTACAACGCGGCGTCTTGATTGTCTCCCTATCTCGCACTGCTACTGCTGCGCCCATGGTTTCTTGCTGGGAATGGTGAAACCAGCCCCATCCTATGCCTGATTGCAACCTCCTCGTCTCGCGTGAGACGGACACAATCAAGTGGCCGCAGTCTCACGAGTCGATATTAGGGGATAGGGGATAGGGATGCTGCTGGGCATGCCGTGCTCGCGCGCCACTTACGGCATCCGCTTCGTTTGCACGTGTGCAATCAAATGTGCAGTTCCCCAGCCTCATCAAGACGAACACCATCGACGGGTACAACTACACCGGTGGGTTCCAGACCGGTGTGTTCCCGGGGCGTCGTGCCGCCGAAAAACATAAGCGAGTAACCTCCACTTATCTACCCACTAGCTAGGCGCGCATACCCCTGCGCGCCGTTGAGCCCAGGTAAGCTGCGGCCCAGATCAGCTCACGCACGCGCGGACACCGGCCTTGTCCCTCAGCATTCTTTTTTGTGCCGTTGCTGCCCTCTGCAAGTGCAGGCGTGTTCGCCAACGACCTGACCCTGGCTGAGCTGAAGACCCTGCGTGCCAGGCAGCCGCTGCCGGAGCGTGACCAGTCCTTCAACGGCCTCTACCCCGTCCCCACCCTGGAGGAGTACATTGCCCTTGCCAAGGTGTGTGTATGTGTGTGTGTGTGTGTGTGCGCGTGTGTGTGTGTGTGTGTGTGTGTGTGTGTGACTAGGTTTATCGGGCAGCCGTCTGCACTTTCTGGGTACTGATGATGGTGGGCGGGACCTGGATGGGCGGCGGTGGCGGGGTGGCAGCAATGCATGCACGCAACATGGCCAACAGCAGTACTAGGAAGCCCATGATGGCCAGGGGCGAGGCAGGCTAGGCAGGCAGACCCCACACGACCTTGAGTCAATCACTCCTTCCCGCGCTGTGCTTCCTCGGTATGTGCGGTTTGCAGGCCGCCCCCCGTACCGTCGGTATCTACCCCGAGACCAAGCACCCCACGTGGCACGACAGCCTGCCCATTGTCAAGGCCGCCCAGACCACCATGTCCGACATTGTGCTCGACGTGAGTTCCGGTCGGGGGGACTGAGTCGGAATGGCGTGCTGGGATGCCTCCGTGCGCGCACACGTTGTGCGCGCGCGTGGCAGGCTGGCATGCACGCAGTTTTTTCTGCAAAGTCTCAGATTGCACGCCCTGACGCCCACCCAACTACACCCCTCCGGTTCAACAGGTCCTGGAGAAGCATGGCTACAAGGGCCCCGTCAACAGCAAGGCCTGGTCGCGCCAGCCCGCCTTCATCCAGGTGCGTGCGTGGCGTGGGGCACGAGGAAACGACCGAACAATTCCGCCGCTCAGCAGTGATAAGACATGCAGTACGACGTGCAGGGGTGCGCGTGCCGCACATTAACAAAGCATTATTGCAATACGAAAGCGTCAGCCAAACTGTCACCCCATGCTCATGACCGCCACCGCTCTGCATGGCACCTGCTCTCCTTCTGCATACCACACACATGTGCGCACTGCGCAGTCCTTCGAGGTGGGCAACCTCAAGTACCTGTCCCGCAAGACCTGTATCCCGCTGGTGCAGCTGATGGACGACTTCACCGCGTGAGATTGGGTTTTACTCGTTCTGGACTGGGCCACCGGGGATGTCGTGTGTGTATGTTCCGGACCCGCCCGCAGATCCCATCGTTTCAGGAAAGCCTGCTGCCTAGCGCTCGGCCTCGCCCACAAGGTTCTTACTAATAAGGACCACAACGCCCCTGATCGTGGCCTTTGCAGGGCCATCCCCGACATGCCCACCAAGACCTACAGCGACCTCATGACCGACGCAGCGATGAAGGACATTGCCACCTACGCCTCGGGTGTGGGCCCCTGGAAGAACACCCTGGTGCGCGCCAAGGCCGGAGCCAACGTGGTGAGTCCATGAGTGAAACGTACGGTGTGGTAGACAGGGGAGGTAGGCCCTGGGTTGCAGAGCGCCAGCAGGGACAGAAACACGCAGTGTGCGTGTGCGTGCGTATGCGAAGGGTCTTCATACATGATTCAGTTGCCGCGTTACCCATGTTGCATGCACGGTCGCTCTGTCGCGCAGACCGCCAACGGTGCTGGTCTGGAGTCCACCGGCCTTGTGGAGCGCATCCACAAGTACGGCATGCAGGTGCGTGCCTGGCGGTTCAAGGCGCGATGAGGCTTGCCCACATCTCTGCAAATGCTTGCGCATGCGCGACCTGGAATTTGCAAAACGTGGTTAAAGCATGGCGTGATGGCTACAAGTGACCGAGGTTTATGTGCGCCCATGCAAGCGCGGCCTCATCCGTCCAGCTGTCCCCGCTGTGACACACACGTGCTGCCTCACTTGCAGCTGCACCCCTACACTTTCCGTGACGAGGCGTACCGCCTGACGTACGGCAGCTTCTCCACACCCTGGGACGAGTATGAGCTGTTCTTTGACAAGATGGGCATTGACGGCGCCTTCACCGACTCCGCTGATACCCTCAAGACCTTCTTCAATGAGAAGGTGCGAGCGCTCGGCGCTGCTGCTTGTCTGGGGGATGCAGCGAGCACTGTGAAGGGATTTGGTGCGCTATGGCAACATTTTAGGCTCAGGCGCGTGGCCTGATGTGTGCTGATGTGTGAGAACTCAACCCACGATTTTGAACTCGCTCCGCGCAGGCCAAGGAGCAGGGCCGCCTGTGGAACACCGGCGCCGTTATCAACCGCGCCGGCCGCCCCAAGCCGCACAACCCCAAGTGCTAGACGCATACATTGAAAGGAGCGGGCACCCGTGACACGATGGTGTACGACGTACAGACAGCAACCGATTGCTGCTTTGGCCCATCATAAGAGGGGCTGTACATTGTACCTAGAAAACGGGTGTTCAGGCGTGCCGTCTGCACGCGATCACAACGCGGCGTGCGTGGAGGCGGAGCAGGATTGTGGACATGCATCCGGCGGCGATTGAGCACATTAAGGCATGGGTTGCTACTTGGGAAGCATGTGATGAGTCAGATCTGTTTAGAACGATCGAGGGGTGAGTGGGAGCACATGATGTGGCGCATACATGGTGACGGCATGTGCCCGGTGACCAGCAAAAACGTTTGCCCCGCCGGCAAGCCACCAGCGATGGATAAGTGGGTTTCGGACCACCGCACCCGCCCCTGAACCTTCGCAAGTACCGTACACGGTACCAGCCAACCAGGGCGGTTGGTGTTGGTTTGATTGGGGACTTTCAGGTCAAGTGTGGCCAATGCAGGGATGCCAGAAACAAGGACATGAAAGATAGGGAAGCAGTAGGGAAAGCTAGTAGTCCTCCCTGGGGCCTGTGCAAACGCCGTGCCGACAATTGTGTTGTGCCAAACTCGGCATGGAGGTCGGGCTGAGAAGCCACGGAGCCCAATAAGCGCATGTAATCCGCCATGCACGAAGCCTGCATCACAAGACCATCTCACCATCTCAGGAGACAGGAGCACACCATCTCAGGAGCAAGCGCGCAGACGGCATAGTACCCAGAGGGAGGGGGTTTAGGAAGCAAAGTGCCAGACCCCATGCCCCAAAATTCCCCGGTCCTCTCCTCGACCGACCCCCCCCCCACGGACAAAACCTTGGTTTTTAGGGGTCAGAACCCCTCCATTTAATATTCAAGTGGCACCAATCGACTCCTCTTGACGAGCGCTATCACGCTGTGCCATTGGCGGTCCTCCTGTTCTGAGACTGCGGTCACACGCGGGATCCGATCCATGGTCCCCTCGACCCAGCCCGCCCCGCGCTCGACCCTCTGCCGTGTGACGAATGGACAGTGTGCACCAGCAGTCTTGTTCGTGCGCACCAGCGCTTGAGAGCCCAGCCGTGTCAGTGAGCACGTGTCGAATGTGGGGACATGTGCCGACTTGTCCACGCCAGGACGCGCAACTTAGCCCTCCCACGCTTTGTTTGTGCTTATCACGGCATAACGTTCACATATGAACCCCTTACTGCTGCGGATGGCCCCTAGTTCTGCTTGTGGGGCGCTTCCCAAAATCCGCCAGGACGGGCTCCCGAAACCCGACGGACCCTCTGGGACGACGACGGACTCCCCAGCTTTGGCGGCCCAGAACTTCCTCAACAGACCACCCCTGACAAAACAACAAGCACATCCGTAATGCATTTCGAAAGCTCTGGGATTTTGAGCATGGGGTACAGGGTAGGGGTAAGATCCTGAGCTTTCTACACCCTCCGTGGTACCGGTCCAGGTGTCATCGAGTAAGCATAGAACTGACATGTGAAGCGTTCCCGCATCGCCGTGGGGGCGTGGTGTGGGTGCGTGTAACTGGGTATAACGTGGTTGGTGATATACCTCTGTGCAGGCGGGGGGAAGGGGGAAGTAACCGGGGACGGGGGGACGGGGGAAGTACCCGCCACCAGGGGATGACCGTCACCGCGACGGCATAAAGTGCCCGTGGTGCCAACGGTCGGGACAACCAACTGTTTGGTGCGCGGTGCTGGCAATGACATGCTTTAATTGCTCGCAGAACGTCTGTTACATCTGCAAATGTATTTGGAGCGAGCTACGGCTTCTGCTCAAGATTATTCGCGAGCGGTTGTCGGGCGGGCGTCCATCCTTTCACACGCCCCGGCGCCGCAAAATGTCGGGTAGTTTGCTGAACAACATGCGTGACATAACCTCATGCCCCGAAAATGATGGAGCATCCGCTGATTCTTCCCCCCGAATCCAAATTTTCGTACGTAATCGCTGCGTCTGGGGGTCTACTTGAGCTCGAACCATGCGCTAAAAGGAGATAGTGTGTTTGAACTCTGATACACTCGATAGGCGACATAGCCTACCAGCTTGCCACCCTCTTGTCGAGTGGGAACCCACACCAAAGCAGCATGGAGTTCGCTCGCGCCTGTAACAAGAGGATTGTCGCCTAGGTTGACAAGGGAGCGAGTCTCCCGTTACAGTCCTCCCCCCCTGGAAGCGAACGTCCTCGTGAGACCACCAGCGCATCCGTAGATGTTTAGGCTCACTGCAGGCGCGGGGTGGGTTTACTGCCTTTGGCCCAGTTGCGTTGTTGCCTCGCTCCCACGGGCCATCCACCTCAGGGCAAGGAGGGTGTAACCCTCTTGTGCACTAGTTCGGACCCATGCACCCATCCAGGATCGATCCTGGGACCTCAACAGTCAGGGTGACTCCTGGCATTTCGCACCAATGTAACAAGAGGATTGTCGCCTAGGTTGACAAGGGAGCGAGTCTCCCGTTACAGCGCCGCGACGGCGACGATCCTCGTCGTGTTGGCGCTTGTATCGCAGGTAGTTATCGTTAATAGCACCAGATCCGCATTGATGTGCATGTGTGGAGCCAGTTCGGTTGGGTTGCTGGTGCACATGAGCCCCCAGATGCGTGAGCGAGCTGAACTTCCCGTGGCATGCTTGGCGCTTCTAGGGCTCTTTCGCTCGTAGTTCATCCTCGTGCTGTTATACGCAGGCCCAAGCCGGCGTGTGGCCTCGGGCGCGTCCCTACAACGTTGCTCACCGTGGTGCAAGCGGGTGAGCCGGCATGCCGCAGTTAGGGGATACCTCAGTGGGTCTACCTCGCAGGTCGTTCCACCCGGGAACAAGTGCAAACTCTTCGGCAGCCGACGGTGCATTACATAAAGACTTGATAAAACAGCGTCGGGCACACGCACCATACCCGCGGCAGTCAAGCGAACGCGCCTCGTCGCACACCATGACGACCCTGCCCCGCCCCCCCGCCGCCACGAATCTATCGCAGCTTCCGCCCGGACCACACCGCTGAGGGTTACCAGCTGGCCATTGACCTGGGTAAGTTTCAAACATGACAGAGGTTCGTGTTGGTCAGCTGCCAAAGTGCATGGGGGCCACACGCCAGCATGTCGCTCCGTGTCGCTCTGTATGCCATGCCTGGAACCTCCAACTTCCACAAGCCCTCGAAACCACCCCTCAGCTCCTGGCCCACACTCCCACATCCTGCACTTACACAGGCGCCGACTTCATTGAGTGCGATGTGGTGCTGACAAAGGACCTGGTGCCCGTGTGCCGCCACGAGCCCCTGGTCTCTGGCACCACCGACGCCGACGCCAAGGTGCGGGTGGAGGGCGGGGCGTGCTTACTTGTCTCCCTGTCCTTTCATGTGGCCCATCCCTGGAACCAGCGTGTACGCAAATTTGGAGGCTGCAACTGCATGCTTGCGCCGCAAACGGCACCGCTGGAAGGCCCCGACTGTCCTGTCAAGTTTTCCGTTCTTGCCCTCCCTTTCCCACACACGCGCAGTTTCCCAGCCTCATCAAGTCCATCATCATCGATGGTGTCAACTACACCGGTGGGTTGTCTTGGGGTTCGGCGTGCTGAGAGACTTCGAGCATACTGTGACTGTAGCACCCTGTAGCACGCAACACGACATGCTTTGGGTAGCGCCAGCGGTGTTGCTGCGGGCGCCGCATGCGCCACGTGCCATGCAGCAGACCTTTAAGCGGAGTGCCTCTCACCCCGGATGTGCCCGTCTATGTGCACAGGTGTGTTCACCACGGACCTGACCCTGGCTGAGGTGAAGACGCTGCGCTGCCGGCAGCCCCTGGCTGACCGCGACCAGTCCTTCAACGGCCTCTTCGCCATCCCCACCCTGGAGGAGTACATTGCCATTGCCAAGGTGTGTGCGCGGTGGGCAGCAGAAGCACGCGCAAATAGAGGGGACGTGTGGGACTGGGCACTGTCTATGTGGGGGGGAGGGGTCGGCCGCTCATGTGGAGAACGGGGGAGCTGCTGGTTAGAGGGGTTATGAAGGTCAATGGGTGTAAAAAGCTGGGTAGGGGGAGGGAGGGATGGCACGCGGGAAAGAGAGAGAGAGCGAGAAGATTGCAGGGTTTATTTGCCGTTTGCGGGGAGCTGTGGGCTGCAACACTCAGCGGCCCTCAACTTGCTTATGTACTGTATGGTGCGTCCTGGCCTCAGGGCGCCAACCGCACCGTCGGTATCTACCCCGAGACCAAGCACCCCACGTGGCATGACAGCCTGCCCATTGTCAAGGCCGCCCAGACCACCATGTCCGACATTGTGCTCAACGTGAGTACCGGTAGGGGCGACTGAGTCGGAATGGCGTGCTGGGATGCCTCCGTGCGCGCACACGTTGTGCGCGTGGCAGGCTGGCATGCACGCAGTTTTCCGCAAAGCCTTATAGCGCATGCCCTGACGGCCACCATCTACCGCACCAACAACAACACCCCTCCACTTCAACAGGTCCTGAAGAAGCACGGCTACAAGGGCCCCGTCAACAGCAAGGCCTGGTCGCGCCAGCCCGCCTTCATCCAGGTGCGGCCCCTTGCGGCATTCATCACGCTCCTACGCGCAAACCCACGCCCCGTCCGCTGCCGCAGTTTTGAATCACGCACTTAGCAGCTGCAGCCCCAATGACGCCCATGCAACAATTTCAGCTCCTAACCCTACCCAAACACATGTGCACTGCGCAGTCCTTCGAGGTGGGCAACCTCAAGTACCTGTCCCGCAAGACCTGCATCCCGCTGGTGCAGCTCCTGAGCGACTGGAACACGTGAGTACGCACAGCAGTCCACTACTGCCCAGTCCAGATCCTCGGTTGCGTGTGTCACGTTGCCACCCACTCAGATCCCATTGCACGGCCATTTTCCGCACGCTAGTGCTCACGCGTGCTCGCGCACACACAATCACGCCGCACCACACCACAGGCCCATTCCTGACATGCCCTACATGAACTACTCCGCCATCATGTCTGAGGAGGGCGTCAAGGAGATGGCCACCTACGCCTCGGGTGTGGGCCCCAGCAAGGGCACCCTGGTGCGCGCCAAGGTCGGAGCCAACGTGGTGAGTCCATGAGTCACAGATCATTCCCTGGGACAGATGGAAGACTATCTAGCCGCATTTGCTTCCCCAGGAACCCCAGCACCAACTGAGCCACAGCTTTGTACGCACGCACTGACTGATGAACGATTGGCTGACGGGTGTTCCACGGGCCGCATCGTATCGCCTCGTTGCAATCGCAGACCGCCAACGGTGCCGGCCTGGAGTCTTCTGGCCTGGCCGAGCGCATCCGCAAGAACGGCATGCAGGCCCACCCCTACACCTTCCGCAACGAGGCCCGCTACCTGTCCTACGGCTCGTTCGCCTCGGCCATGGACGAGTTCGAGGTGCGTGGGGGCTACTGCCGTGAGCTTGGCGAGCAGGGTCTTCCGTCGGTCTAGATTTGGACAGCGTAGCTTGCTTCACAATCGCTACTTCGTTACTCCGTACCAATTGGTACCTTCTAATAGCGTTCCTCTTGACTGGTCGTATAAGACTCGGCACGAACATAGCATCGCACTACCGCATGCCATGACGTCAGAACACTCCGCACGCATGAGCGCCACCGATACGGCCCCTCACGCGCCCGCATCCGCACACCCACATACCAGCATCCACACGCTTCCCCACACCCTCACACACGCCCACAGTTCTTCTTCGTCAAGCTGGGCCTCGAGGGCGCCTTCACCGACTACACCGGCAGCCTGCGCCAGTACTTCACCATGAAGGCGCAGGAGCAGGGCCGCCTGTGGAACACCGGCGCCGTCATCAACCGCGCCGGCCGCCCCAAGCCGCACAACCCCAAGTGCTAGACGCACGTGTTCATACTTCATAGTCTACGCGTATGTGTGTATGCGTACGTATGGGGCCGCACATACACGTGACAACAAGAAGCGCATTGATTGCAGGATGTGCACATGTGAGCAAGTGGTCATGTTCTGATTGGGGTGTTTGAGACTTGCGTGCGTGGGCGGCATTGAGGGCTGTTTCCAAGCTCCCGTCCTTGCGTACATAAGTAATACAGTGAGCGTCTTCAACAACGGGATGTACATCGCGCGTGCCACATGCACGCGCGTCATCCGCATACACGGGCCATGAAAGCACACCGGACAACGCATGCAGTGATCCACTGTAAAGCTCTAGTCGTGCTGTCGTGTCGCGCTGCGACGTATCGAGACAGTCTCGAACACTTAGAACGTCAGGTTCGTTTTCATGCCTGCCGCCAGCGCTACCGGCACCTCTGCACTTGACTCCGGCAGGGACGCTTCACCAGCTACTGTCTGGTCCGCGTCTGCCCTTTCAGCAAGCACCTCCTCAACAGCGCCGCATGGTCCTCTAAGTACCAAAGCGCTTGCCGACTCGCTCTCCGCCTGTGGCTCCTGCTCAATCCCCTCGCTGCCGTCACTGTCAGGTGCCCTCCCACCAGCCTTTGCAGGCGCACCTCCGCCCCCATCACAGCCGTCCGCAGAGCCACTGGCGCCAGCACTGCCATCACCGCTGCCACCACCACCGCCGCCGCCACCACCGCCCCCGAGCAGCCTCTCCGCCCTGTCCACGAGGCCGCGCGAGCAGGCCAGCAGCTGCGTCAGGGAGTCCGCCAGCACGTGTTGCTGCACTGACATCGGCAGCCGCTGCACGTAGCCCGGCAGCCGGGCCGCTGCGTCCACTGCCTCCGCAACGTTGCCGACATCCACTGCCGTAGCGAGTGCGTTGGTGCTGGGGCACGCCGGCGCCACCGCGCCCGTCATGGAAAGCGCGTGCGACCAGGGACTCAGTAAAGATGCGGTGGAGGCGACGGCCGCGGCAGAGTCCGCGGCTGCGCTTACGGCGAATGCAGACGCCGCCACGGCGGCGCCGGGTGGTTGTGGGGGCCGATGGGCCCTGGCGGCTGCTGTCACTGCAGGCCGGCTCCCTGCGTGTGTGGCGCCGCCATCTACCTGCATGCCCCAGCCATCCAGCCTTGGTGCACTCACCATCTCGACCCACCCATCCTCATCTTCCTCGCCGCCCTCGCTACCGCTGCTCTTATTGCTCGTCGCGGCATCCCCGCTGCTGTCAAATGGAGGCCGGAGCTGTCTGCGACGCATCCCGCCAGCAGCACCGCGAATGCTTGAGCTGCCAGCACTGCTGCCATCACCAGCGCCGGAGCTTGCTTCACTGTCACCGCCTGAAGAGCCGCTTGATGCAGCCCGGGTGCCCTGCTGCAATGCTGCTGGGCTCGGTGTCTCCTCCTCGTGCGGCGCCGGCAGCCGGGTGGTAGGGCCGTAGCGTGCCAGAGCGAACAACGTCGCCTCCAGGTCTGGTGCCCGCAGGCCAGCGGCTGTGTCAGCAGCACCGCTGCTGGCGTGGCCCGGGCCAACCGCGACGGCCCCTGGCCCCAGGTCCACAGCACGTGGCGGGGCTGGAGCAGTGGCAGCGCCCACCCTGCCGGCCGCGATGGCAGCAGCAGCGGCGCCCGCCCACACCCTGGCTGACTCCACAAGCTGCTGCTGCAGCTCCGCCTGCTCCTGTCCACTGCTGCCTGGTGCCGCGCCTGTTGGGTCAGGTCGCCTGTCGGCTTGGCGAAGGCGCTGCTGCGCACACGGCGCATGGGGCCAGGCCTGCAACTGCTGCTGTCCCTGCTGCTGGAGCGGCGGCTGTTGCGAAGTCGCCAGGAAGACCTGCTGTTGCCCCACCCGCATGGCGCCGCTGTGGGCCAGCACCGTGTCTGCCATGGACAGCAGCTTGCGCGTCTGCAGCATCACCAGCAGCGGCTCGCGCGCCTGCTCCTGCCCCTGGTCGCCAGACCCCGCGCCGTCAACACCAACTGCTGTCTCCCCTTCTATTGCTGTCTTGTTGCGGCCTCCTGCTGCCGCTGCGGCTGATGCCGCTGCTGCGAGGTGCGGGTACTTGGTCCCGGTATCGTAGCGACCGCGTGTGCGGAAGTGGGTGCGGCTGATGTGTTTGGCAAGGGTGGCGGCCCAGGGCTCGCGCTGCGCCATGCGGGCATCCACTGCCTCGCGGTCGCGCATCTCCTTGCTGCGCAGCCGGTTGTGGGTGCGCCGCACCAGGTGGCTCAGAGCGACACCTTGCTCCACGCGCGGCGGGGGCACCGGCTTGTCTAGGAACTCACGCACCGCCATCTGTGGGATTCAGACAGGGATGGCGGGTGGGGTTGGGAGCAGTGGGGAGCAGCGGGGCTGTGTGGTGGTGAGGAGTATACATGACTGGGACGGGTGTCGAGTCGCACCTGGAAGTTCTCCTGCTCCAGCCGCGTTACCACAGCTGTGCTCACCAGGCCCTTCAAGGCGGGGCCGCCGGTGCGGGCGATGGGGTTTGCCCGACGCAGCGACTCTATCATCTTTGGCTTCAGCTTGACATCTGCCACGCTTTGAAAGCTCATATCGCTCCCTGCTTCGCTCATTCGGCCAAGGACATGCTCAGCTGTCAAGTTTGCTGCATCTCTTGTAATCGCCAAAGGAAAGTTTCATGGGCAACAAAGTCTCAAGCGGTTCGAAAGGCTCTGTTGATGAGCATGGCGACTACGGCCCATAACTTGTAAATTCCAGCTTGGAACTGGAGTTGAGGAGGTTGACGAGATATGATAGCATTCCTTGAAAATATCATACTAACACCATAGTGGTTGCTGCAAAACATAATGCGGGGCATATCACTGATTGCGGGCGGTGGGGCTTACTTTGGTGGGCGACCAGGCTTCAACCGCATCCGTAAGACGAGGAGAAATGACATTCGGCGTTCAGCAAGCTCAGCGACCGCGCCCGGTGGCCAGCCAAGCTACTGGCAGAAAGTCGCGGTGAGCGGACCTGCACACGCCTCGAACCGCGATGGCTGCACTCCCGGCGGCCTGCTGCCCCCGGGCTTCCCCGCCCCCAACTTATCAACATGCCTCTATTTGCTAACCTCGCTGCTGGTCGCCAGGGCTGGGAGGCGCCTCTAAAGGCAGCCGTGACGTCGGGCACGTTGTCGGGGCTCGGCGACCTGTTGGCACAGGGCCTGCTAAGCCAGACCGCCGCGCGCGAGGGCAAGCCCGCTCCCGCCTACGACCCGCTGCGCACGCTGCGCATGTTCGGCTACGGCTTCACGTGGTACGGTCCCTGCCAGTACTACTGGTACAACCTGCTTGACTTCCTGATGCCGGTGAAGACCACCGCCACCTTCCTGGGCAAGGTGCGGCGGACAGGGGGGGGAGGGTCTGCGGC
Source organism: Chlamydomonas reinhardtii (assembly GCF_000002595.2). Classification (NCBI taxonomy): domain Eukaryota; kingdom Viridiplantae; phylum Chlorophyta; class Chlorophyceae; order Chlamydomonadales; family Chlamydomonadaceae; genus Chlamydomonas; species Chlamydomonas reinhardtii. The sequence continues at coordinate 5,132,393 of NC_057019.1, forward strand.
GTAGCGGCAGGGCGTGACGGTAGGGGAGCGTGGCGATAGGCTGTGGGCAAATTTGAAGACTGGGGTGGTACAGGAGGTGGAGAGGAGCGTGTGGAGGCCGCCGAGAGGGGGAAGCCGAGGACCGCGCGTGGTGAGACGCTGCAGTTACGGTAGCTGTGAGAGGCCCTGGTGGCGCCGGTGCAGCTCCCGATGTGGGTCGGCCCCCAGCTCCATGTGCGCGGTCCTGCGAAATGCAGTAATGCCTCACACCCCCACTTCCTTAACTAATCATGAATGTAACCCCCAACCTCACCACCCAGTCTCATAAATCCTCCTCCTCGTCGCCGCGCAGGTGGCAGCCAACCAGCTCATCCTGGCGCCCATCACGCTCACGTCTGTGTTCGGCTTCAACCTGGCGCTGACGGGCAAGGCGGACCTCATCGGGGACAAAATCCGCAACGACCTCTGGCCGACCATGCAGAACGGTGGGGACCAGGGAGGCTGTGGGCTCGGGAGCTGGGTTGGGCGGCAGGTGCTCATGGGACTGGCAGTGAACTGATGCAGGCGGGACGTGGCGGTGGATACCCTGACGTGGTCCGGTGTTACTCACCTCTGCCTGCAGGCTGGAAGTTCTGGATCCCTGCGGCTTCCATAAACTTTTATGCCGTACCGCTCAAGTACCAGGTTCTGTACATGTCCGCGTGCGGCGTGCTGTGGACCGCATACCTGTCCTACGCGAGCAACATGCCGCAGGCGGCGCCTGCACCGGTAGCGGCTGAGGCAGCGCCCGCCAAGTCGTGCTGTAGCGGGAAGAAGGCCAAGTGAGAAGCCAAGAGATGGCAGATGCAATAGCAGGGAGGGTGCAGCGTGTCGGGGTTCGCGCAGCGTTGTTGGCTTAGTAGGGGAGCGCAACCGATAATTGGCCACTACACCTCAACATTTGACTTATATGGCTAAGGCGCCGGTGCGGCTGTGGAGCCACTGTGGGGCCAGCATGCATATTCGTGACCAAGTGAGCAATGAGTCAGACTTCGCCCAGACGGTGGCTTTGACACGCATGGACGTGCGTAGTGTGCGGCTTGACTCTGTGTCAGAGGAGGGAAGTACTTGTGAGCTTATCAGGGAGGCTGCACTCTATGGCGATGAATAATGGATGAACAAGCGGGGCTGGTGGCGCTGTCAAGTGGCGCTGTCGAATGGCACGGGGTGCAATTCGCTCGGCCGGATTGGCATGCATGGACGCGGGCCTGAATCGGAGGCATATGCTTGATGGTCGCGTCAGCATTTTATTTAGCAGGGCCCTATATTGCAAAGACCCATTAGGTCGCATATCAGTTGTCACAGACACGTCGCTCAGTTGCCGCTGCATACCGCCTCAGTGAACAGGCTTTCTAGCAGTTTGCAGCTACCACTCTTCATATCACATACAGCTACAGAGTTGCGGCATAACGCAGTCACGAAAACAGGAAAGCGCGTCGGAATTGTCGACTTGCGATAGCGGTTCGTAGCTCGGGAAGCAAATCGCCGATATGACGCAAGGTGGGTATCTTGCAGTGAGCTCTTGGGAGCGACCGGGCGCAATCGCGAGTGGACCTATAGTCGCGCACGCTCATTTTATGTCTATGCGACGTAGGGTCCAACGGGGCCGTCACCAATGTGCGCGCTGACGCTTCAACACAATCGGCTGATGACGGGGGCGGAAAGAAAACCGAGTCCGGTCGGCTTCCAGCGGTCGTGGTGTACCATGTGGGTGCGGGCTGGTGCAGGCGCACGCCGCAGGCTGGCTACCCTGCGGCTGGACCAGAGGCAACAAAAGGGCAGCCGTGACGGCGGCAGCGGTGGCTTTCATGACTCGCAGTGCTTGCTTATGACGTGCCTGAGGCAGAAGCATGCGGGTGCGTGCCGCTGCGTTCTTTCCGGCCCGCTACCTGCTGACCCTCTCGGCCTCCCCGGTTGTCTGCTGCGCCCCACCCCAGGACATCTTCAACCTGGCATTCATTTTCTGGCTCAACATCGCAAACTTCCTCTTCCTGCACACGGGGCGGCACTTCTACTTATTCTTCTACTCGACAATGGTGTACTTCGTGGCAGACCTGGTGAGCCCTGGTGTGTCGCAAGGGCCAGCAGCGAGGCCACCTGCCTACAACTGAGTCCCATGCTTCAGCATGGCGCGGGTAGAGCTTATTGACCTTTCATGCGGTTTCTGCTGCACGAGTTGGAGTCGTTCGCGCGGTCGAGTGCACAAGGCCTGCCATTCTAACGCGCATGCACTTCTTCCGCGTCCCCGCCAACGCAGCTGTACGTGGCGATCGTGCCGCGGTCCGTCAAGTCGCCCATGGTCATCCTCATCCACCACGTCATCACAGGTGTGTGTCTCGCGCATGTCGTACGGCGAATTATGTTCAGGCCGACATGGCCGCGCGTTCGTTGGTACGATCCTACATGAAGCCATGAACGAGAGAGCGCAAGCATGCGACCCGTCCTCCTTAGCAGCGCAGGTTGCAGGCAGATACACCACAAGCCCTCGACCCAAATCTACTATCAACATATGGGTTTGCACCTGTACTTTCTCTTCGCAGCGCTCTACCTGCTGATCCCCTACCACTATCCCAACTACGGTTGGTGCATGTAAGTGTGTGTACCGTACTGTCTGTGGGTCGCGGCCACACGTGCAGCCGCAACTGCCTGCAAACTTGCAATTGCTTTGCATCTGCTAATAAATCCGTGCCGTGCCGTTTGTGTTGAACCCCCGTCCTTGCCTCTGTATGTCCGCGCTCAGGTCGTACTGTATGTTGGTGGAGATCAACACGTGGCTGCTCATAGCCAAGCGCACCATCCGCATGCCTGTGGTGACCAAGCTCCTGGAGGCGGGCTTCTACATCAGCTGGGTGCTGCTGCGGAATATCTTTTACCCGTGAGTTCCCCTCTCACGAGCCGTGTTGATGACATGCGGGTTGGCGGAATGGCGGAGTCCCTTGCTTTCTATGATGTGGGTTGGCGTGGCAGTGATGGAGCGGCGTTCGGGCGACATCGGACTTGCGGGGCAGGGCCTGTGGGAGCGCGCCCGCACTGGGGCGCCCGCCTGCCCACAGCACCGATGTTGTCTGCGACAACACTAGCCCTGCACTGGTTCCATTACGCAGGTACCTGATCTTTGTGTTCTACCGGTTGTGGCAGAACGAGACGCGCATCAGCGGGACGCCGTGGAACGCCATCGGCATCACACCCATCTTCCAAGTGGCGCTCACCGGGCTGAACTACTACTGGACGCTGAGCCTTGTGATGAAGCCGTCCAAGAAGAAACAGCTTTGAGGAGGGAAGGACTGCCGTGGAGGGCTTGATGGGGCTTTGGATGTTAAGCCTGCACTGTTGAGGGGGTCGAATGCAAGGATGGATTCAAGGGCCGCTGCACAAAACCGGCACTCATGCCGCGCGTTGTCACGCGTCAACGCTTGTTCTGATAGCAAACATTGCTTTTTATATTACATATAATGTTCGGGAACATGCCACATGAAAACTTGAACTGAAGCTGCGTGACTTGACGGAAGACTGGTCAATGAGGTCCTGCGACAGTTTATCGGTCAATTGTGTATTGCCATTATACTAAACGTAGCATACAAGTGCAAATCTGGTTTCGGGAGCGATTTCCATACTCGCTGCAACAGCACTCTACACGGTTGCTTTGGCAATCTGCAGCATGAAATGACAGCCGGGACCGTGGTGGAGATGAGCAACCTAAAGAATGGCGCAGACAGGTGCGTGGCAAGGCGTGCAACGGATGTGGAAAGCCCTTGCGCTGCTTCCCGAACTGGAGGCCAGTCAGCTCAGTTGAACTGCAATAAATAAGTATCATACATCGCGTCACGGTTCCACGACAGGGATGCAGCGGTCCAGGAGCGAATTGACGCAGCTGCGCGCCTGAACGCGCTCCTGTGCGCCGAGGTAGAGCGGCACATCTCCACGCTAGACCGGACGGAACATGAGCGGGATGCATGGGCAGCGCATGCCAAGGGCCTTGCGCAGAAGCTGGTTCAGGCGCGCAAGGATATCGCTCGCCTCGAGCGCGCGCTTGCTGTCGCTGGGACCCCAGCGCCACCGGCCTCCAACGCGGCGACGGAAAACGCAGACGAGGACGCCCGCCAGGTCGCGGAGCTTTTGCAGCTAGAGGCGACGGCGGTGGCGCTGGCGGGGCCAGGGCCGGCCGGCGGCAGCAAGGCCGCGGAGCGGCGAGCCGCAGCGGCCGCGTTGTATCCGGCCTCAGTTCTCTCGGCGACGGCGGAGACGCGGACGGCAATGGCCGCCGAGGCGGCGGCCGCGGCCGTGGCAGGGTCCGACGGCAGTGCCTTCGCCTCTTCGGCGCCAGCGGCGACGACAGCCGGGTCCGCGACGGCAGGCGAGGGCGCGGGGCCGGTGCCGGAGCAGGTGCCCATCAGCCCAACCCCCAACCAGCAGCGGGTGCTGGAGGCGCTGGTACGGCGAGGCCAGGCCATGGGATGGATCATTGACCAGAGCGAGGTGAGGAGCTGGGATGAAGGGCTGGCGGGCTGGAGGGAGAGGCGCAAGTGGGGGAGGGCGTGCGGCGTGGTTGGGGGTCGGTAGAACGCGGGTCGCGCCGGTGCAGCCGGGAGCGGAGGGACGGCGAGAGGTAGCGGCAGCGGGGCGGGGCCTGGCAGCTGAAGGGTAGCCGGATGGCGCATGGGGTACGGTGCTATGCGTACACTCTAGCGTAGAATTGGGACGCCGTCTTCTACGTCCTGTACGTTACCACCACGTGGGCTGCGCCCCGCTTCTGGGCCATGTTACCCTGTAGGTGGCGCTGGGGCCGGTGCTGGGCGAGGGCGAGTTCGGAGTGACTTACCTGGGCACGTGGCGGCACGCCAGTGTGGCGGTGAAGATTGTGCGGCTGCGGCACGCCGCCGAGCTCACCAGCTTCCTGCGCGAGGTCCGTGCAGGGTTGGAGGACTGTGGGAAAAGAGCGGGTGGTAGGCTGGAGAGAGGGTGGGCTGAAGGATGGAGACATGGTGGAGTGGGGGATGGGGATGGGGGAAGGCAGAAGGGGATGGGGGGGTTAGAGCTTTGAACGAGGCATACAGGAGGGGCCGTGTAGCAAGGGAGTTGGAGCTGGCCGGAAGGCGTGCTCGGGTCATCGGCGCGGGACATCGGCCAACGTGCCAACGTGCCACCACCACACCACCCTGCAATTGTCAGCTTCGCACCACGCCTCTTCTCTACCCAGGTTGAGACCATGTCGTACATCCGGCACCCCAACGTGGTCCCCTTCTTGGGCGCCTGCCTGTCGGGCACGGACAAGCTGAGCCTGGTGACCGAGTATATGACGGTGAGGGGCGGTGGGGAGCAGGGCTGTGAGGAGCGGTGAGGGGCGGGCTGTGGGGCTGTTTGGCATGGACGAGTAGCGAGGCCGCTGAGGACCGAGCACTATGTTAGAAAGCCAAATGTGAGCAAACACGCAGGACTGCGCATGCGATGCGCGCCGGGCACATGCGTGTTTGTTGGATGGGCGCGCTTGCGTAGGCCAGCGCTGGTCCGTCGGGTAGCGCGCCTGCTCCCGTAAGCCTCCTAGCCCTCGAAGCCCTGCGTCTGTTGCGCCGGCGGCTGTGCGTGCAGGGCGGCACTCTGGCTGACTGGCTGCACCCGGGCGGCATGCCGGCGCCAGGCTCCTCCAGCGGCACCCTCACGCAGCCGGTGCGGCCGCTGCTGGAGCGGCTCAAAATGGCGCACCAGGTCAGGAGGCGGGGGGCAGGGGTCGGGATGGCATGTGGGCCGGCAGGATTTGGCGGTAGTATTGCCAACATGAGCTATGAGTGCCGCAAGCGTAGACCCGAGGTTCATCGTTCGGTGTACCAAGCCCGCGACTCTCAATTTAAGGGGTGGTACTGACCGCGGCGCCAACTTGCCATGCTGCGCCGACACCTCGCCGCAGGTGGCTCTGGGCATGTGCCCGCTGGAGGCCTGCCGGCCGTCCATACTGCACCGCGACCTCAAAGCCGCCAACGTCTACCTAGACAACAAGGTGGGGGGCGGGGGGCTTTGCGCGTGTGTGGGTGTGGGTTTGTGTGTGTGCGTGTGCGTGCCGGATCAGACAGAACGTGTTAACGCGAAGGGTGTTGCAGGCGCACTTGTCATTTACCGTGTCGCGCGCACACCAGCCAAAACCAGCTAACGTGGGGCCTGCGCTGTGGGACGTGTGTTGCGGCCTGCTGCTGCCGCCTCACAGGGCGTGGCACGGGTGGGTGACTTCGGCCTGAGCCGGCGGCTGTTGGAGGAGGCACGCGCCTCACTCACGGGCGAGACCGGCACCTACCTGTACATGGCGCCCGAGGTGATGAGGTGAGGCGGGGAGGGGAGGAGAGGGGAGGGGAGGAGAGGTAAGCAGGGTGTGGTGCTTGGCTCAAAGCGGGTATGTATGCGACCGTTCACAACAGCTCAAGGGGGGAGGGGTGGAAGGCTGCAGGCATGTGCGTGCTGACAAGCTCGTGTCCCTTAACCTATTGTGCTTCGGTGCGGAGACTGCGGACGTGCGTAGTCCGGATGTTCTCTGATGCACGGCTCTCACACAGCACTCACACGGGCACCCGTACGGCACGTGACAGGCACGAGGTGTACGACAGCAAGGCGGACGTATGGAGCTGGGGTGTGCTGCTGAGCGAGTGTATCACGTGCGCCATGCCGTACGGCCACACGTTCATGACGCCCGTGCAGGTGCGATGTGCGCGGATGACTGTACGGTAGAAGCGCGACCTAAGGGCGTCTGATAATGCGGATTTGTAGCGCACTTGCAAACTTGTCAGCAGCCCGAATCGCCGTGTCCAGATGCAAGGCGCTACCCCTTGCCTTGGCTCGTGGATTTGTGCAGCTAGCGTGCAAATACAACACACCGACGCCCACGTCCCCACGCGCTATCGCCGTCGCCACAGGTGGCCATGGCTGTGAGCGAGGAGTCGCTAGCGCCCGAGGTGCCGGCCAGCCTCAACGAGGAAATAAAGGTGGGGGTGGGGGCCTGGCGCTTGGATGGGTCGGGCAGCTGACGGGTGGTTTTACCAAGGTAGGCAGAGGCGCGGGGCGGGGCCGGTGGCGTTGCGGTGAGCTGCAAGCTGTGGGCGAGTACTCAGCGTGCTTATCCCTTCCTTGCCTCGCACCCGAATACCCGCAACCCGCACATCTGCGCGCACACACACGCTCACCAATGTTTTCCTTGTGCTCTTTAACACACGCACACCACATACGGTACGCTGTCAGATCCTTTGCTTGCGCTCCCAGAGTTGCACGCACACACGCGCATGATCTGTATCCCCATGCCGTGTATGTCTGCGCAGCTGGTGCTGCGGCTGGCCTGCCAGTTTGAGCCCGACCTACGCCCGGACTTCGCCGCGCTTGCGGACATGCTGGGGGGAGCCATTCGGCACATGGAGGCGCAGCAGGTATGCGACAGGAGGCGGGGGAGGTTGTAAATTCCAGGGAGGAGAGGGAGGGAGGGAACAAGGAGCAAGGGGAGGGGGACAGGAGGGAGTGGGGCAAATGAGGAGGGTGCTTTCACCATACCCTGTGGGTGGCACCGTGGGAACGGAGGAGACTCGGGGAGATGGGCGGGCGGGCGGGTACGTGAAGTTGGTTCCGCGGTGGTGGCGCGCATCAGCATTCCGCGCCGGCCCCGACCCACCCAACGCCACGCCCGCACCCATGCCTGCGCCCATTTCCTTTCCCGCAGTCGCCTCGGCCCACGCTGCTGGCCTCTCTGCAGTCCAACCTGCTAGGCGGCTGGAGTGCGGCGTGGGGCTGGGGCACCGCCTACCCGAGGGTGCACGGCGGCAAGGCGGGTGTGGGGGCGGCGGGGGCAGGTATCAAGCCCTCGGCGCACAAGCGCGGCGGCGTGCGCATGCCGGGCGCGACCGAGGTGCTGGCGGAGCATGGGAAGGTGCAGGGGCAGGTGGCAGGCGCGGGTGAGGGCGGCAGGGGGCAAGAGCGGGGGCCGTCGTAATGGTAGTAGCAGGGGTGTAAAGCAGGGGGAAGGGGCAGGTGTGGGTGCGGGGTGCAAGGGTGGGGGCCAGGCGGGCAACATGCCGCAATGTCCGCGGTTTGCGCATGTGAACGTGCATCAGGGGGTCTTGCCTGATGTTGTGCGGCTTGGCAAGGGGTGGCGGCTGTTGCGGTTGTGGCGGCGGAAGCGGCATGCTTGCACGAGTGCATATGGGGATACTGACATGAAAGTGTGATGCTACCAGGAGAGACGAGGAGCCCTTGCGGCTCGGTCAGTCCTGTCACGGGTTCAGGAATGCACACTTCCAACCTTATAACACAGCATCTTACGGCATTCCCGTTGTTCCCTCGCTCCGAACGACAATGGATGTCCTGTGGGCTGTGGCGCGTGGATAGGGCGGACACGGGCTCTCTTGAATCCTGTACAGATTGGGTGAGGACGCAACGTCTGGTGCCGTTGAGAACATGAGCTAGGGCTGCGGCTGCTGAGGGCGGCTGTAGGTATGTACGGCGCTAAGGATGTGGTGTGAACGGCTACGAGCGAGCCTACAACAGCGCGGGGGGGGGAGGTGATGGCAAAAGTAGTGGTCACTGGGCTTGAATTCTGTAGGGAAGCCCTTGGCTTACTTTTAGCCCGAACTGTTTACATTTCGTCAACCTGGACCCGGGCAAAATAGATTACGGTAACATTCGGACGTGACAAGTGTTCCCCGGTCACGGGAAAAGGGGCTGAGCCCCTCCACAGTCTGAGGCCGAACAACCTCATCGCCCGGACATAGCCCGATAGCCGGGGTCGGTTTCCACAGGCACATAGCCAAAGGTGCCCAGCAATCGCGATGCCACAGCAGAGCCAACCGCAGCCAGACGCAGCACAGTTGTCAACAGCCGCACTGCTTGTCATGCCGCTACGCATGCCTTGCCAGCCCCACCGCGGACCGCTACGTAGACACCGCCAGCCGGCTCCTCGGCCTGCAACAGGGTCATCCGCGCAGCACAGTCTCCATCGGGTAGCTCAAGCCTTCTCATGGCTGATTGCAACCCAGCCCAAGCGAGCAGAAACTGTTTTGACGAAGCATGCCACCATGTGCATCTTCTGCTAATGCCTCTGTGCCCAGTCCTGCTACAGCTGTCCAGCCACCGTGCCCTGACTCATTCCGCCACCACTGCCACCCACGGCCTCATCACCACGCACGATCGCGGCTTCTGTCTTCCAGCAGCCGCGCCTCGTCCGGCTGTGCCGGCTGCTCCTGCAGACGGCACCTCCCCCACTCTCAGCACCTCCACGTGCACCTTCGCCGCCGCCAGCGCCGCCAGCCAGGCGTGTTCGTTCCTGCTCTACAGCGAGGCAGGGGTGAGGCAGGGGTGAGGCAAGGGTGAGGCAGCAGCAGGGGTGTACGTAGTACGGTAATCCCCTGTAATTTAGCGCGTGTTAGCATGCAGCTGTCGTTACCCCTACCTTACGACTTATGGCGCCTCGTTCAGGAGCTTCACGAGCTCCTCCATGTTCTCGATGAGGCTGCACTGCCAGCCGAGCTTGTCACGCAGCAGGCGAACAGCACCCGCCTCCTTCAGCTTCTTCGCCGAGTTGATGAGAACCTCGTCCAGCGCTTTGTGCTGGTCATCTGCATGAAGAATACAGATACGGGTTTCGTCGGTGCAACGAATCAGGGCTACGCGCGCGCGACGGAGGGGGCCGTTAGCGACATGCTCTTTCCCTGCTGACCGTTCAGCGTGTAGTTCTTGTCCGCAAACTCCGCGAACTCTTCAGGTGAGCAATCCAGCTTGGCCGCCTTGGCAAGATCACCCACAAGCTGGCTGTTCTCTTTGATGAAACCCTTCATGCCGCTGCTGCAGGTTGACCCGCTCCGAGGCTTGCCAGAAATGACTCTGGCAATGAACGTGCTAGCGAGAGCGATGACCTCGGGCTTCAGCACGAGCCGCCGAAACGCCTCGTCCTCTGCCGCTCGCTCCTCAAGCATCTTGCTGGTCTGCAGCTGCTGCTCATGCGCGGCCTTCATACGTTCATCCAGGTCCACTAACTTATGATTGTAACACAGGACACTGAGGAAGCGGACTTCCTTTGAACCGATGGGCACTCCTCTTCGCGTGTCCTCTTCGCTTAGCTTTGACTTTGCTGCTTTAAGTGCGTCACCCACAGTGGCAGTGCATAGGGGACTATATTGTAAAACTCTCATTAACTTCTGTGCGCAGCGCGTGGTGGCCGGGGTAAGCCGCGCGCATCGCGGCGCGCTCGTACAGAGAGTTCGTGTGCATGTGGCGGTTCATGGCGGTCATCTCTAGCGTGCCGTCTAGCGTGCCGTGTAGTCTGTAACGTGGAATAGCTTAGGCCACGATCCAGCAAGGACGGCGGCACGCGTACGGCATACAGCAGCGGACAGAGTCAGGGGTGGACGGAGTGGATGAGGGTGGATGGCAGTTTCCGACGTTAAATCGAGCTATAGCATCGCCATCTTTTATACCGTACACGCCTGACGGCCGATATCCTGGTTCTGTGCCACTCAGCTTCCTGCCTGGTATCACCACACACAACCCACGACCACATCCTGCGACCCTGCGCACTGTGTGTGATGTCCGTAGGTGCTCCGCCTCCGTCGCACCCGCGTTGCACCCCACGCATCGCTGCCGTTGCATCTACAACCCTCATCTGTCGCTTCAAGACCACACGTCGCGGACGTACCGCCGCTCTCGTGTCAGGTTCTGTGGGATGGAATACAAACACGGGGGGCCAGGCGGAACACACAAGTGTCAGTCAGCATGCACGCCAGGCCCGCGCAGCACCCTTGCCGCGAAAGTGTTTGTCCAGTCGCGTAGCCAACACACAACCGATCGCAGCATACCTGTGCCGCCAACCTCGCTCCTCCGCGGACCCTCACACCCTCACCTTCCACGGCCATTCCCCGCGCCCCCGCCCGCCCCCCCCCCCCAAATAAGGCTGCGAGACACACCTGTAGGAAGGCCGTTGCGTCGGCCTCGCTCAGGCCGCCGTGTGTGCCAGCCACAGCGATGAGTGCGGCGTGCACGTCCTTGGCCATGGCCGCGCCGTCGCCGCACACGTACAAGTAGCCGCCCGCCTGCAGCAGGCCCCACACCTTCTCGCCCTGCGCCTTGATCAGGTCCTGCGTCGGCACCACAGACCGTGACACAGGGTCGGCGATGGCGATGTCAAAGCCGCGGTGCAAGGTGAGTGTCCACAATCGGAGGCGCGAGTGGTTGGCAAGCGGCGAGCTGCAGGCGACTGACGGATTTAGATTTATGCCCCACTTTGCCAGCCCCTGTGCCGTGACAAACGCAGCAGAATTGACGTCCGAGTCAACCAGCCCCTCTCGCCCATGCTGCCAGGCACCCTTGATCCACTCACCCCGCCCAGTCCGCCTCCCCCTTTCCCCGCCCCACACAGCCCTCCCCTCCCCTCACTTCAAGGGTGAAGCCCCCCTCCTCCCCACCCCACATGCAATCCCACCGCGCCCTCCTCCCTCACCTGCACGTACACCTTGGTCTCCTGCGCCCTGCTGAAGGCCACGTGCAGCGCCGACAGTGTGCCCTCCGCCTTCATGAGCTCCAGCTCCTCCTTGAAGATGTAGTCCTCGTCCTCGCGCCGGCAGCCGAAGAACAGCACAGCCTCGCCCACTGACTCGGGCTGTACCGGAGGGAAGGAAAAGGAGGGGGAGACCGGGGTTGCGAGGTTAGAGCAGTGGGACCAAGGTGCAGCGGGCAACACAACAGGGGAAGGAGCGGGAGGGAGGGGGTGACCCAAATTCCAATACTAACCCGAGACCGAGGAGCTGCGGGAGGGGGGAAGTGAGACGTTGTGAGGTGGCAGCGCTCATACAAGGTGGTGGAGTTGGAGTTTGTGGAGTGGGGGCGGCGTGTACGGTATGCAGCACCACCGTGCTCGCACCGGCTCACCTTGTTCTCGCGGATTAGCGCGCGGCGCTCCTGCAGGAAGCCGCGGAACGGCGCCACACCCGTGCCGGGGCCCACCTGCGCGTAGACAGACAATGGCGCACATGCGGTGGGGGGTCGGGATCAAGTGCCGCATGGCGTATACTTGGTTGCGCGGGGGTGGGGGGAGACCTGCCAGCGAACTGACACGGGTTGCCCGCCACTGCCACGCTGCCACTGCCCCTACATCTGCCGTGCGCACATGGCCCGCACGCACCATGATGAGCGGGCTGGACAGGTCCGCGGGCGGCTTGAAGTCGGCGGAGCGGCGCAGGTAGATGGGCACCCACACGGGGTTGGCGGGGTTGCTGATGCCCTCCGTGGTCCAGGGCGAGGCCAGGCGGTCAAGCCAGGCCGACGCCACGCCCAGCCGCGTGCCGTACCTGCAGGCGTGTCAGTGCCGTACCGTGGACCGGCGTGGTTAGTCCGTTTGTGCGCGAGCGCCGTCACAGCTCGGCAAGCACGAGTGCAACCACTCCAACTCCATTCCTGCGCGCACTTCCCAGATCTGACACAGCGGCCCGGTTCTACCGGTACGCCCACAGGCCGCCAAACTAAAAGCCTCCACTGCCCCCTCGCCTCTCTCTCGCTCCCACATGGCTCCAAAGCTCCCAGCGCCCGGCTCCCGCGCCTTCACCGCTCACCGCGTCTTGAAGCGCACTACGCTCAACGCCACGCTCAGCCGGTTGGGCCCCTTGGCGCTGTCGCGGCGGCTGCTGGTGATGCTGTACATGCGCGGCGCCAGCGGCGGCAGCGCGTCCAGCAGCGCATCCAGCGGCGGCGTGACGGAGGGGAAGCGCACCAACAGGTCCAGCAGCGAGGGCTGGTGCTCCGCAATCTCGTGCGCATAGGCGTCCTTGCCGCCCTTGGCGGACAGGAACAGCAGCGTGCGCTTTTCGGACGCGTCGTGCGCGTGCTCCGCCAGCAGCCGCAGCAGGCTCTTGCGCGCGGGGCTGGTCAGGTCCACGCAGTTAGCAAACGCGTAGCCTGTGGGGTTGAGGGTTGGGTTGGTGGAGGTTGGATGAGCCCGGATGCGGTGGTAAATTGTGTGACTACGTGCGCCCTTACTCGGACAAACAAAACTCATGCGAGCGCTGCCACCCGCTGGTGCCTCACCAATGCTGCACGGGCTGGGGATGTGCGTCGCGGGCCGGCCGGCGGGCGTGGCCGGCGCGGCCTCGCCCGCCTCTGACGCCGCGTCGCCAGCCTGCGAGGTGTCCTTTGGCGCGGAGATGTAAAACACGCGGTCTGCGTTGAGGTTGAGGCGCTTGCACAGGTTGGCGACCAGGTCTGGGTGGTTGGCGGGCAGCACACCGATGGCGTCGCCGGGGCTGTAGGCGATGTTGGAGCCGCGGATGGACAGCTCCAGGTGCAGCACCTTGCGGTCCGACCAGAACGCCGTCTCGTAGCTGCGGCAGGCAGCACGCAAGAGGGCGGGAGGGAGGAAGGGAGGGAAGGGGGAGGCTGTTGCATGTATGAGCAGGCGAACGCGAGAACAGGGGTGTAATCGATGCCAGAACCTGCAAGCAAAGGTCGAGGAAGCAACCCAGAGCCCGTCGCATGTGCAGGCACAAGCCACCAACGCCCGCTCGCCCGCGTGTGCGACCGCCCCACCCACCGGGCGTCGGAGATGTGCGCCCAGAAGGGCTGCTGCGGCGAGTACATGCCCCCTGGGTCCAGCTTGTGTCGCTCCTCGCGGCTGGGCCGCAGCATCTCCCGCGTCAGCACGCCGTCCGTGCGCTTCTCGTCCTTCTCCCACAGCAGCCGCAGCCGGCACGGCAGCAGCGCGGGCGCGCCCTTGGTGTCCACACCCACCGGCGCCAGGCCCAGAAGCAGGCCGTAGGCCTTCTCATCCTGTGAAATGTCAATGGGCAACAAAGAACCATGAAGATTGTTCAAGCGCACGGTTTAGGCGTGAGGCATGAGGCATCAAGTCCTGCAGACCAGTCAGCTCAAGACTGCATCTCTACAAGCCCTGCAGGAGTCGCTCCTTACTCCCGGGCTATCTCTCCCCACCCCACCGACCTACCCCGTGCCCCTACCCGCTACCGCTACCGCTATCGCTATCGCTACCGCTATCGCTACCGCTATCGCTACCGCTACCGCTACCGCTATCGCTATCGCTACCGGTACCGTTACCACTACCTACACGCTCCACCATCACCTCCACCGCCGCCCCACCTTGCGCTTGACCACGTTCTCCTCGCGCTTGGGGAAGTTCACGTTGAGCGGCTTGGCCTGCAGCCGGGCCGGCTTCTCCAGCGAGCGCCGCCTGAGATGGAGGCGGCCATACGTTAGCGTAGGCAGTGAGGTACGAGGTTCCGCAAGGCGGTAGGGTACAGGGCACGTCTTCACTGCCACCCTGACTGTAGCCTAGCCCAACACCTGCCGCAACAACAAGAACGCGCCACCACCGCGCCAGCCCATCCTATCCTAACCCCCATAGCAACCCCACACCCCCACCGCAGCCCCACCTTGCCGCCTCCGCCACCATGTGCGACTTGCTCTTGAGGTCCACGCTGCGCCGCCACGTGCCCGTCGTGCCCGTGGCCGTGCTGGAAGCCACGCTGCCGCGCGAGTCCGGCCGCCCGCCGCCGCCGCGCACCGAGCCGCGCGGCGTCAACAGCATGTCATCGCCGCCGTCCTCCGTCTCGCGCGGCGATAGCAGTGGGTCGTCGCCGTCCTCTGTCGCCGCCTCTGGCAGCACCTTTAAGCCGCTGGGCTTGCCCTCCTTGGCGCCGGCTTCGGCCGCGGCCTCCGGTTCGGGCTCCTCCTCAAACACGCGGCTCTCCTTAATGGTGGGCAGGCCGTGGTCGTGAGCGCCCGGCGCAGCGCCCGCTTCCATGACAGAGAGCAGGGAGGAGGGCAGCAGCGAGCCGCCATCATCCGACGTGGCAGTGCTTGACGGCCGCTCGGGGTGTTGCGCAGCGGCGGCCAGCGCCGCCGCCGAGGCCTCCGCCTCCGCGAGCTCCTCCGCGTCAGCAGCGGCGGAGACGGTGGCAGCGGTCGCTGCCTCCTCAGCTGTGGTGGCCTCCGCGCCGGCGCGGGTTGCGGCCTCGGCGGCGACCATGTCAGCCGCCTCCTTGGCTGCCTTCTCCGCCGCCGCCTTTTCTGCGGCCTCCTTCTCTGCGGCCTCCTTAGCCGCCTTCTCCGCCGCCTCCTGCTCCGCCGCCTCCTTCTCCGCCGCCTCCTTCTCTGCGGCCTCCTTAGCCGCCTTCTCCGCGGTCTCCTTTTCTGCGGCCTCCTTCTCTGCAGCGTCCTTGGCCGCTTGTTCAGCGGCCTCCTTTTCCGCAGCCTCCTTTGCCGCCTTCTCGGCGGCCTCAGCTGCCTCCTTTGCTGCTGTCTCCGCCGCCTCCTTCTCCGCCGCCTCTGTCGCAGCCTTCTCAGCCGGCTCCTTTGCCGCCTTCTCAGCCGCCTCCTTCTCCGCTGCCGCCTTGGCAGCGGCCTCCGCGGCCACAGCCGCAGCTGCAGCTGCCGCCGCAATTTCGCTCTCGGAGGGCCCGACCTTCACCGCAGCCGGCTTCACGGCAGCAGTGGCCGATGGTGCATCGATGCTGACCGCCGCCATAGCGTCCTGCAAATGTTGAGATGCCATGCCACAAGCTCGTTCAGGCAAACAAGCCAATCGACACACACGCCACTACTTGATTGTCACGTCGTTGCACTGTAAAACTCGACAGCCTGCAGGCCTGCAAGCCCGAAGCCCTTAGTCTTTGCAGCAATGCAGCCCTGCGCACGCAATTTACCTGGCCCGCCGCAGTGGCCGCCGCGATGGCGGCCCATATCCCTGCAGTCCACCGATCCACAACGCTCTCGATGCCGTCGACCTCGTCCGCCTCCGCGCACGGGTAGAACTCGGCCGCGCCCAGCTCCGCCAGCCGGCTCTTGATCGCCCGGGGGGCGCCCATGAAGCGTGTGTAGTTGGAGTCGCCCAGGCCCAGCAGCGTGTACCGCACGCCAGCCAGCGGCGCGGGCTTGTCCTGCTTCTTGCGAAGCGCCACAAAGAAGTTTGTGGCGTTCTCCGGCGGGTCACCGTCGCCAGTGGAGGAGGCGATAACCACGAGCACGGGCGTGCGAGAGGGTGTGATGGCGGCGAATCCTAGCTCGTTGAGCGGCGCGCAGATGGCCTTGTAGCCCCTCTGAATGGCTTCCGCGGCCAGGTTGCGTGCGATCTCCTCGCCCGTACCCGTCTGGCTGGCGTAGGCAAAAGTGACGGGCGGCTTGGCGGGCTCTGCGGGAGGCTGTGCCGACTTGGCGGCCGTGTTCTCCTGCTTCGCAGCCGCCTCAGGTGCGGCTGCCGCCGCGGCCACAGTCAGCGACTCGGCTGAGTCGGCGTTTGGCTGCCCGCTGCGCAACTTGGCGAGCACTGCCGCGCCGCCTGTCGCTGCGACTGGCACCGCCGCCTCTTCCACCTTCGGGACCGCGCTTTTTGCCGAGGTCTCTGGCACCAAGCTGCGACTGGGGGCGTCCACCAGCGCCGGGGCGGTCGCTGCGACCGCCGACGGCGTCCCTGGCGTCGTCGGCGTCTGCGGCCCTGGTGTGCTGGGTTTAGACGGCATCGCCGACGCGGCCGGCGTTCGGGACATACCCGTCATCATCTCCACGGATCTACGCGATGGCCCCGAAGGGCCCGCCGTGACGGCCACCGGGGGCTGCATGCAATTGAACGCGCCGGTTGCATAGGTTCATTGCAATGAAGCACAGAGATAACGGTGCACGTATAATCATGTCAGATGTGCAGGCTAAGTATCTAAGCCCCGAGCCCGTCGTCGGGCCACTTCCGCCGGGCATCCAAACGTGCACGCCCCTTGCCCGCCGCACGTTTATACGCTTGTTGCAGCATAGCCAATAGATAGACTCCTTCAACGAAGGGTCAATAGGGAACGCGGTGCTTGGTGTCGCCATTTTCCGTTCACATGAAGACACTGGAAATGCGCCGCGTCAAGGCCATGCTAGTGCCTATAAACCTAAAATTCTTCCGTATCAGCTCATCGGCTAGTCATCGTATTCGGGAGCGCTGTAAAACTAGTCCGACTATTTGTTGCGGCCACATTCCTGTCCGAGTTGTGCCCGGCTGCGCTACGTGGCTGGTCACAACGTTAAGTAGATTGGAAATCGACTATGTATGGCGGTGTCGAAGCGGTGCACACCTCTCCCATCCGACACGCCATTCATCCCCCGTCCATTTCCTCCCTGTACCTAAAACACGCCCACGATGCCCGAACGTTCTCGCTCTCCTCACCTGGTCCGCTGCCTGGTCCTTTTGCGGCGCGATATCGGCATCCAGAGCGGTCCACAGCCCCTCGCTCCACGGATCCACAACGCTCTCGATGCCGTCGACCTCGTCCGCCTCCGCGCACGGGTAGAACTCGGCCGCACCCAGATCAAGCAGCCGGCCCTTGATGGCGCGGGATACATACATGAATCGCGTGTAGTTGGAGTCACCCAGACCCAAAAGCGTAAACTTCACGCCGACAAGCGGCTTGCCCTCCTGCTTCTTGCGAAGCGCCACAAAGAAAGCGCCGCTGTTGTCCGGCGGATCGCCGTCGCCAGTGGAGGACGCCACAATCACCAGATACGGCGTGCGGCCGGACGTGAGCGCGGCGTAGCCAAGCTCCGTCAGGGACATGCACTGCGCCTTGTAGCCCTTCTCCACCGCCTCCGCCGCCAGGTTGCGCGCAATCTCCGCGCCGGTGCCGGTCTGGCTGGCAAAGGCGAAGGTAAGCGGCGGCTTGGTCCCCGCCGTGGCCGCTACCGCCGGCGGCGGCGGCGCTGCCCGCTGCTGCTTGAGCCTCGCTAGGATGGCGTTGCCTCCGGTAGCGGCGGCGGCGGCGGGTGCAGGGGCTGCAGCCGTGGCGGCATCCTGCTTGCCAGGCGGCGCCGCAGCGGTGGCCACATGCACCACGACCCCTGCTTCAGCCACTGCTGCAGCAGGAGCCGACGAAGCGGCGGCGGCGGTGGTCGACGGTTCGATAGCAGCCGTCGCTGCGCCCCCCTCCATCGGTGCGGCGCGCTGCTGACGCAGCCGTGCCAGGATGGCGTTGCCGCCTGTAGCGGCAGATGACGTAGCACCTGTACTGGGCGCTGGCACGCTGGCGGACGGGGCAGCCACCGACACAGCAGCCACGGGTGCGGCCGCTGGGGCGGCAGCGGCGACCTCAGCAGGCGGCTGTGCGCGAGGACACATGGGAGGAATGGACAACGTTGATGCGCACAGCACGTGTGGCAAGGATGACGCTAGCATGTCCTGAGCTGATTGCTTCATCAGCAGCGACGCAGGCATGGGCAGGACAAAGTGCCGAACACAGGTCGGAGGAACCATCATCGATGCCTATTCACAGGCATGCCCTTGGCCTTTGTATGCACCGAAATTCCAGACACAAAGTGCAAGCCGCACCTGCTGCTCAGCAGCCGCCGGCGTCTCAGCCGCCAGCGCGGTCCACAGCCCCTCGCTCCACGGGTCCACAACGCTCTCGATGCCGTCGACCTCGTCCGCCTCCGCGCACGGGTAGAACTCGGCCGCACCCAGATCAAGCAGCCGGCCCTTGATGGCGCGGGATACATACATGAATCGCGTGTAGTTGGAGTCACCCAGACCCAAAAGCGTAAACTTCACGCCGACAAGCGGCTTGCCCTCCTGCTTCTTGCGAAGCGCCACAAAGAAAGCGCCGCTGTTGTCCGGCGGATCGCCGTCGCCAGTGGAGGACGCCACAATCACCAGATACGGCGTGCGGCCGGACGTGAGCGCGGCGTAGCCAAGCTCCGTCAGGGACATGCACTGCGCCTTGTAGCCCTTCTCCACCGCCTCCGCCGCCAGGTTGCGCGCAATCTCCGCGCCGGTGCCGGTCTGGCTGGCAAAGGCGAAGGTAAGCGGCGGCTTGGCCCCCGCCGTGGCCGCTACCGCCGGCGGCGGCGGCGCTGCCCGCTGCTGCTTGAGCCTCGCTAGGATGGCGTTGCCTCCGGTAGCGGCGGCGGCGGCGGGTGCCGCCGCCACCGCCCTTGCCGACGGAGGCGCTGCGTTGCCCGCGTTCATCGGCACCGCCTTTTGTGTCGTGCCAGCCAGCGTGCCATGGAATGCGAGGTACATGCAAAATTTCAGTAACTATAGGCGGCAGGGCGCAAAGTGGATGACGCAGGCAAAGGGCAGCTGTGCCCCACCTCCGCCCCAACGACAGCTGGCGGGCACGAATGGGCGCCGGACGCGGACGCAGGCCCGCCACGCCGCACACAACGCTGCGCCTACCTTGTCATTGCTTTCCTTGGTTTCGGACTTCCTCGCCGCTTTGTCGCCTCCCTTTGGTGAGGTCTTCCGCTTTTGGGCGGACGCTGCGCGAGCATGAGCCGTCGGAGGTTGATGATCGGGTCCAAACAAGGATTTGGGGCGCATCTGCACTGTAATCTTCTGCGCACGTACCTGCCAGCAGAAAGGTCGCCAGAGGGGTCAGGAGCAGCAGCGCCCCAAAGCCCCCAGCGACCGCGACGCCTATTTTCATTCTCGTGACGCGAAGGCCTCGATAGCCACCGTTCAGTTAGATGATTCTAGAAGCTGCATACGGTTGCAATTAGTTTTATAGCGATATCAATAGCTTCAGAGCAGCGAGCGGCCGTTCGTTGGTCTTCGTCGTGGCGAAAGCAAGTAACTGGCCATGTGAGTAAGAAGCGTGTCTTATGTTAGAGGAATTCGCTGCATATGAAGAGCGACTGTGCGAATTGGCTTGCACGGCGACAATTACAGCAATTGTTCTCCGCGGAACAGGCGCATCGCCCTGTGCCCTGTGATGCGAAGTATCAACATTACAATCAGCACAACTTTAGAGTTCCGCGCGTGCACCCTGGCCCACTAGAAGCTGAACCAGCGTCATGGACAGCGAGGAAGGTGTCCAATTATTCGCGACTGCTAGGCCAAATAAGAAACAAAAGGTTGTAGATGTAGCGACACCTACCGACAAGGCCAACAAGCGCGCCGGGCCCGGTCCCGCTCGCGAGCCCATCGCCGCCGGCGCCGAGGGCGACAAGCGCGCGTCGGCGAAGCCCAGCAGGCAGCAGCAGCCAACAGGAGCAAATGGCGCGAGCGACGCTGGCGGCGAGGGCGAGGGCGCAGGCGCGGGGGCGGCGGAGCGCAGCGGCGGTGTGGCCTCGACGTCGGGGCACACGGACCTGAGCGACGTGCCCACCGACTTCAAGGGCCTCGGCCTGTCGGAGTGGCTGTGCGGCGTGTGCAAGTCGCTGGGCATGAGCCAGCCCACGGACGTGCAGCGCGGCTGCATCCCCGCTATTCTGAAGGGCCGGGATGTGATTGGGCTGGCGCAGACCGGCAGCGGCAAGACCGCCGCGTTCGCGCTGCCCATACTCCAGGCCCTCGCGAAGGACCCCTACGGCGTGTTTGCACTGGTGCTGACACCCACGCGGTGAGGGAGTGCACAAGGCTGGGGACCAGGCAGGGGTGTGCGGGTGCTGGAAGCGGTTGGTGTGGGGACGTGTGGGGGTAGCACGCGGCGCCGCTGGGGTGACGGGAGCGGGTGTGTGTAGGGGTTTGGGGCCGCGCGCACGGAGCGGCGGGCAGGGCGGCAACCATGCAATGCAATGGTTTGCTTCCACGTTGTGCGGCTCAGCTGTTTGGCGGTGCTGCCTGTCCTGCCATTCCCGGCACTGGAACTCAACATGAACTTTGCTACTGCCGCTGTTGCTGTTGCTGTTGCTGTTGCCGTTGACGCATCTCACGCAGAGAGCTGGCGGTGCAGATCTCGGAGCAGTTCCGGGCGCTAGGCGCGGGCATGCGACTCAAGGTGAGCCCTGGAGATGGAGATGGACGAATGCAGTGTGTGGAGCGTGTGTACCGGGGAGCGAGGGGCTGACCCAGAGGTAGATGTGTTGTGTAGGCCTCGGGAGCTGGGGTTGAGCAGCCGACGCTGGGAGTCCGACTGTTACTGCAGTGCTGCTGACTCGGTGTTTAGCCAGCGTGACGCTGCCTGGGTGCGACCTTATCGCGCCCTTGTGGCGCGTCGCGCGCATGCCTGCCTGGCCGATTCCCCAGTACCCTTCCTTTGGGTATGGATGCAATGCGAATGACCTCTGCCGCGTCGCTGTAGCTGCTGGCGTCTGCTCACGGACCGCCTCACCATGTTGCGCCCCCCCTCCGCAGGAGCTGGTGGTGATTGGCGGCGTGGACATGCAGCAGCAGGCGCGGGAGCTGGCCAAGCGGCCGCACGTGGTGGTGGCCACGCCGGGCCGGCTGGCGGTGAGCCGGGCGGGCCTTGCGGGTGTAGTTCAGGATTGGGTCATGTCGGGTCGCGCAGCATGCTGAGGAGAGGGCTGTAGCTGCATGGGTGTGGTGAGACGCCGGTGGCGGCGCGCCCGGCGCGCGCGCGTGGGGTGGCGTTGGAAGTGGTGTGCATGTAACGCCACTGCACCTCTGCGCGAGTGAAGCCACCGCACCACCTGTCCCCGCTGCCGGCTGTCAGGGCCTGTTGGACGCGGACGCAGGTCTGGCTGCCGGCATGGCTCGCTGTCGCTTCCTGGTGCTGGACGAGGCGGACCGCGTGCTGGACTCCACCTTTGAGGACGACCTCAGGTGGGGCTGAAGGGGGCAGAGGAGGAGGAGGAGGAGGAGGAGGAGGAGGAGGAGGCGGAGGAGGAGGAGGAGGAGGAGGAGGAGGAGGAGGACGAGAAGGATGGGGATTTGAGAGGAGAGAGGGCTTGTTCTCACCAAGGAGAGCCACGAAGATGCAGGGGGAGGCGTGGCAGGGGCTGGAGTCTCAACGCCCATTCCAGACGACGCGTGACCAGGGCGGTGGGAAAGGAGACCATGTGGTGACCATTGGGCATCGAAGGGAAGCACTGGAAGAAACCCTGGCCTTACCTCCCTGAGGACTGACACCTGCTCCCTTCGCCACTCCCTCTTGCCCACCTGGGTGCAGGCGCATCCTGAAGGCGCTTCCTGCCGCCCGCCAGACGCTGTTGTTCAGCGCCACCATGACCAAGTCGCTCATCGCGCTGCAGCGGCAGTCGCTCGCGGACGCACACGTCTTCCAGGTGAAGACAAGTTTGAGGCGTGGCGGGCATTTGTCGGCGATATTGTAGTCGTGAACTTCTGGGTAAAAGGCATAGACCCGGAACCAGGGCGTAGGCTGCGTAGCGCTTTTCCGGGTGGCGTCACCAAGCGCAGCTGTAAGCCGGCCCTGACTGCTCCGCCCAAAACAATCGCACGCAGGCGTATGAGGGCCTCCGCACCGCCGACAAGCTGAAGGAGGAGTACCTGTTCCTGCCCGCCAAGGTGCGTGCGTGCGTGCGTGGGCGTGTGGGGGCCCGGGGCGCCGAGGGCTGCGTGCGCACACATCCAGTCGGGCCTGTGGGCCAGTCCCGTGTTGGCGTGTACACGGCCCTGTACAGATTCCTCTACACGCAAAACCCCGCATCATGCGCCCCGCTCACCGATGACCCCTGCGTCCCCCCCCCCATGTACGGCACCTCAGGTGAAGGAGGTGTACCTGCACCACCTGCTCACGGTGGTGCTGCCCGCGCGCAAGGTGCGCTCCGCCATCATCTTCGCCGGCACCTGCCGCGGCTGCCACCTGCTGTCGCTGCTGCTGGAGGAGCTGGGGCTGCCCGCAGTGGCGCTGCACTCGGGTGAGGGAGGAGAGGCGGGCTGGCGAGGGCGGGAGCATGGGAGGAAGAGGAGGAGGAGGAGCCGCAGGCTGGGCGGGTGGTTGAGCCTCAGATTGAGCGGGAGGTTTGGGTGGGAGGTTGAGCGAGAGGAGAGGCCTGGGCTGCTGGGGTCTTCGGGGAAGGAGCAGGAGATTGGACGTACGTTGGCCTCACCGCCGCCTCCCCCTCCTACCCCTGCGGTGTTGCAGGCAAGAGCCAGAAGGGCCGCCTGGCGGCTCTGGCTCGCTTCAAGAGCGAGCAGGTGCCGCTGCTGCTGGCTACCGACGTGGCGTCGCGCGGCCTGGACATCCCGTCCGTGGATGCAGTCATCAACTTTGACCTGCCCATGCTGGCGCGTGACTACGTGCACAGGTGCGCGCGCGCCGATGTTTCCCTCCAAGGAAGGAGGTGTTGTCGATCATGGAAAGGGTAAAAAGAATCTGGGGTCGTGGAAGCTTGGCGTTGTGTTAGTTCCTTCCCTCAGCCAGCAATTGTGCGTGGACGCTCGGTAAGCCAGTATTGTGCTTGGGAGGCATCGGCCGTATGCATGTGGTGCATCCTGCTCTGACCTTGTTATATTCGGCCCACCTGCGGCGTCTGTGTCCTGTCTGGTCGCAGGGTGGGCCGTACCGCCCGCGCGGGCCGGTCCGGCTGGTCTGTGAGTCTGGTGACGCAGTACGATGTGGGTCTGGTGGGCGCCATTGAGGAACTCATCGGCCACACGCTGGAGCAGCACGTGCTGGAGGAGCAGGAGGTGCTCAAGGGCATCACCAAGGTGGGTGGGGGCACGTGGGTGGGTGGGGGCGGGGGGGGGGGTGTACACACCAGCCCAAACTGAACCAAACCCGATGCACAAGAGCGAGGAGGAGACCGTCACCTATGCTTTGACATCGGAGCGGCACTCGACATTCGTCCCCAACATGCACCGGATTCCCAGCTTCCCAGCAAACCGTATCGCACACCAGTATCGGGGGGAGGGGCAGTGTGGCGCGCATGCCAGGACTCGCGTGCGGGTGACAGAGGAGAAGGGAGGGCAAGACTGCAAGTTGCATTTCCCGCCGTTCCACACCCGTCGTGCCATGCTCGCCGCACGGCCGTACAACCAGTCAAATTATTGCCGCGGCTCATCGTGGTTGGTGGGTAAGGGCTGCCTCCACTTGCGCTCATGTATGCGTACCGTCGGCATTCCACCTTGACTCATCGCCACGCAATGGTGCTCCCGCGGCCCACAGGTGTACAGCGCAAAGCGGGCTGCCATGCTCCGTGTGGCGGAGGAGGAGGGTCTGGACACGGGCAAGAGCAAGCGGGTCAAGAAGGCGTCCAAGCAGTTCATGAAGGGCGCTGCGGCGGGCGGCGAGGCCGGTGCGGCGGCAGGAGCAGGTGGTGGCAAGAAGCGGAAGGACTAGGCAGCAGTGTGATGAGGGAAGTGCAGGCTGTGTTGCGGTGGGGTGCACGGTGCATTGTGTAGGACCGTAGGCGTGTGGCGCACGTAGCATGAGGTTTGACATTCGAGTATGGGGTGACGGTAGCGGTGATACAATGATCATGGTAAGAAGACTTAGGCCTGTGGATAAGTCACAGGGCCAGCTAGCTGCTTGCGCTCATGAAAGTCATGGTGGGGGCATCCTTGCACTTTTAACCAATACCAGTACTCTCGTTGAGCTTGTATCGTGCTTGTCTGTTCTCACGGTACCGTGCCAATCTCCGCGCAGCTCGCCGTGTAGTAGGATAGTCGGTAAAAGACACATCTAGATGCCCCAGGGCGCCGTCCGCGGGGTTATATACTTGTGTGTCGTAGAACTTCCGTGTTCCGCCCACACGCCGTCCCTTTTCACCACATGCCACGGCGCCCCTTAGTATCAATAGCGCAGCCCATCCCCTCGCAGCCTTGTCTCCATCCGGCAGATGAAGTTGTTTTGAAACCGTCGGCCTCAAGACGGGAGAGTAGTGGGCGCATGCCCTTTGGAGAGGGAAAGACCTGCACACGCTGAACAACTCAACCCCACGTCCTGTCCGCTACAAAACCTCAGACACTCTACACTGCTCTACGCACTCCACGGCCGGCTAGCGCCCTGCGCCATACCGAGCAAACGCTGCTGATGCTGAGCATGAACAATTTCATTAGCCGACTACCTAGCCGTGCGACCTTGGCGGTCTCTCAATCTCCATCCACCTGTCGGGTTTGTCAGACTGACGCATGAATCCCAAAGGCTGCTCACGGAATGCGCCACGCTGCATTGCCTGCCTTACCTAGCTACGTGATCTTGGCCACAAATGCTTATGACTTATGAGGTCCGAGTACTTGATGACTGCCACGCTGTGACCCAATAATAGGCCTAGCTAGCAAAGCGCTTGCGCTTCCTTATGATCCCTACGAGTGCTAGGCTAGCCCGGGGCGCGGAAATCAGTACACACTTGCAACGTGTCTTCAGTAAGCCTCCGCCTTCACGGCCCCTCTGTTATCATCCGTCCCGGTCTATTTCACATAATGGTCCCGTCCGGCACGACCGCCTCACGTGCCAGCACGATAATGCCGTCGCGGACATACATGCCCTGCGTTGGCGCAGCAGCAGGCAGCATGAGGCAAGAGGCAGCAGCGAGCGGCAGCAGTCAGCGCATGCAAGACTGCGGCAGGCCGCCCTCGGGGAAGATTAACCGAGCCAAGACACGAGCTGAGGGTGTCGGCGTGAGTCCTCTGATCCCAGGGCACCACACTGTCGGCTGCGGGCTGCGGCCGTGAGTGACGACGGTGGGCTACGTCCCGCACCTCCCCCCCCCCGCCCCCCGGCTGCGCGCCGCTCTGCCCGGCACCCCGGCTAGCTCCTCACCTGCACTCCACGATCCGCGCTCTCGTACACGCCCTCCTTGTTGACCAGCTGCACGTTCTTGCCCACGCGCACGTTGAGGTCCAGAATGGCGTTGCGCACGATGCTGCCCTCGCCTGCAGCCCCAGCCGCGCATGTGCGCAATGTTACAGCAAGGCATAGGGGCTCGGTTGGCAGGTGAGGGCATGGAATGCAGGGTGCGCTGGTGAGGACACTGGGTTGAATGCGGGATGCTCAACAAGCTTCACAAAGATGCTGCGTGGGTGCCCTTCGAGCTGCCCGGACAGGTGCGGCTGTGCTACGGTACACAAAGCTGCACGCACACACACACACACTCACACAGGCAACATCCGTAAACCGTCGCTTTGCTGCATCGCATACACTGTCTTTGCGCAACGTTTTCCTTGTGCTCTTTAACACACACACACACACACACGCACACGCACACACACACACACACAGCCCGTTGCTGTATCGCATACACTGTCTTTGCGCTTTGTCTTCCTTGTGCTCTTTAGCACACAGGACGACAGGGTCGGCAGCGCAGCTGCTACGCACCTATGCCCATGGGCGGGAAGGTGGGGCCCAGCGGCCGGGGCAGCGGCTTCTCGTGGTCGTAGTGGCTGGCGCCGAACACCACACTGTCCTCAATGGTCACGTTGGGGCCTGCAGCGGTCGGAGGGGAGGAGGGAGGGAAGAGGGGCTGTGGCTACCAGCCCAAACTAAACCGAACCCAGGGGAGGGAGTGGGGCGGGCGGCGACTGGGTGGATGCAAAAGAGGATAAAGATTGTGTCCCAACCGGCGCGTCTACCGGTGCCAACAGGTGGCGCCTGGCGTGCCACACGGCATACGGGTAGCGTGTCGAGCGCTTCCCTTGTCGTTCCTTAGCACACACGGTATGCGCTACGTGATATGCAGCCATGGCTCCCCAGCCCTAGCCCGCCCAACATGCGTCCCAACCCAGCCCCCATCCCTCAGCCGCACCGATGATGCTGCGGCTGCCGATGACGCTGTTGCGGATGTCGCTCCTGTTCACGATGCAGCCGGCGCTCACCAGCGCGCCGCTCACACGCGAGTGCATCATCTGGCTGGCGGGGATGGTCAGCGGGAACCTGGGTACCGGGCAGCGGGTGCGAGGGTGGGCAGGGGTGTGTGTGTATGTGTGTGTGGGGCTGAGCAAGTGATCTGCGAGAGCTTGGCGCCAGCACGAGAGGGGCTACGCAGCGGGGTGAGGAGCAGGTCGCACAGTGACATAATGAAGTGGCATCTCGCAGCAAGTACAATCACAAAGTTCTTATCGTGCCTGTGTGACCCAGCAAGTGTCTACAGTCCCGGCACACCCACTTGAAGAAAGGCGAGTTGATGGGGGCGTTGAAGGAGATGGAGGGCGGGTCGCTGAGCAGCGACATATTGGCGGCGTAAAAGTCGCCCACACTGCCGCCCACATCAGCCCAGTAGCCGGGCAAGCGGTAGGCGTGCACCTGGGTGGCGACGGGGAGGGAACCCGGAGGGGAGGGCACCCCGAGGGGTAGGGCGTTGCAAGTGCGTATCGTGAAGCGGGGTGGCGGGGCAGCGTTGGATTGCACTGACGGGCTGGGTGACGCTGTGGGTCGGTCACGGCATACCCAGGACGTCTATTTTGCGTGGGTGTGCTGCACGCACCTTGACACCCTCCCGGATGAGTTCCGGGATGATCTGACGGCCAAAGTCCTGCATCTTGAAGTGCCGCTTCAGGGCCTCTGATAGCACCGAGCGCCTGTGCCCACAACAAATAAAGTAAGGAGAATGGAACGGCGCAGTGACGAGTAGTGCAGGCAGGATGCTTGGGAGCGCATACGGGAAATGCAGGTCTGGCAGGAAGACCCTCGTCCCACACACACAGCGTGCGAGCACCTCGGCCCCGGCCCCTTTGCAGTGCCCACTTGAAGATGTAGATGCCGCAACTGCCCACATAGCCGGTAGTCCCGGGGCGAGTCTCCGTCTCGTCCACAGACGTCTGCAGGCCGGCAGGCGGGCAGGCAGACAGGCAGGCAGCCGCACATCAGCAAAGCAGCGGGAGCGGCGGACGGGAAGCGGTCGCCATCGTGTCGGCACTGATGGCACCCAACACGCCGCCGACGCAGGGCGACATCCGCCAACCGCCGCAACCCACAACCGCTTCATCATCGCGCTGCCACCACCCACCATCGTGTCCAGCACCACGCGCCCGCCGCCGCCGCCTCCCATGCGCGCGCCGCCCTTGGCCGCGCCGGCCGACAGGCGGCCCAGCGGCCCGCTGCCGCGCGACGCCAGGGTGGTCTGCATGCGCCGCCTGGCCTGCTGACGCAGCGCCTCCTGCATAGGGGTAATACATTCATGGTTAGCTGAGATACTGGTCGACGGTAGGCAATCTTTGGGGAACAGTAAGCGTTCCCTGCATAGAGGAAGAGGCGAGCAGCGCGCAGTGCGACAGAGCCGTATGCAGACACTGACATGGTGCGCGTGCCGGCCAACAAAAGAGGTGGTGGAGCGTGGCAGAGCGCCACACCATGATGCTGGGCCTTGGGCCAGCAGTGACCAAATGACAGAACACGTCCTGTCGCATGACCATTCCTTGGCACTTGGGACCTATATGTTGGGCTCGGGCATCCTGCGTCTGCTCTCCTAACAACCATATCACGCACCTCTGTGGGCATCATGAAGGGCCGCATCTCGTCGTCGCTCATCGCCAGCTCCGGTAGCTCCGAGGCGGAGGGCTTCTCAGAAAATGTCTTGATGCGGTTCTGGGCGTCCAGCTGCGTTTGCATTCGCAAGTTCGGGCGTTGAACACACAGCAACGCAAGGCGATTAGGCAGCTTTGCGTGACAGTGGCGGGCGGATTGGCGTTGTGGCAGCATCCCGTGACTTCCTCTTCACGAGCTCTCGCAGGCAGCTGTCTGCGCCATTCCCTTGCGCGCTCGGCGTTGCCGGGCATTCCCCCGGCCTTACCTTGACAACGCCCAGGCGGCAGGCCTGCTCGCCGCTGACGGGCCGGCACACGATTGTGAGGTCGGCTCCGGTGCTGCGGTGGTAGGCGATGATGGGCGTGTAGTCAGCGCTGTACACGTGGTCACCTGGGGGTGAGAGGGGTTTCAGGGGCGGGAATGGAGCTCGGCGGCGCGCCGTCACCAGACCAGGCGGAGCGCGGTTCCGAGTCTGTGAGCCCACAAGACGTGCGGCCAAGTGAAGTGCGCTGAGGCGGCGTCGCGCTGCCGACACAGGGTGACCAGAAGCGCCCTGTCAAAGTCGGTGAACGCCAGAGCTGCACCCTTGGGAGCTGCCGCGAACACCCCGCCGCATAGCCACCTGGAGCTTGCCTTCCCCCTCGCTCCCGCCACCCTCCCCTCCCTCCATCCTTCGTGCCACCGTATCTGACCCGGCAGGCCGGCAGTACCCCTGAAGTACCCCCTCGCTCGCGCACCACCGTGTCTCACCCGGCAGAATCATGATGTCCTCGATGAACCTGTTCTTGGAGTTGGAGTCGAAGTAGCTCATGAATTGCCGCACGCAGCCCGCAGTGCCCGTCACCCAATTCTGAGAGTCGGGCGACTGCGGGGCCCAAGGGGCCGGTGCGGGGGGTGGTGGTGGAAGGGAACCGGGGAAGTCAGAAGAGAGGCGAAAGGGCGGGAATGGGATGCAAAGGGACCCGGGGGTATGGACGGGCCGGGAGGCACTTTACGAACGGACGTGCGGGGGTGTGCGTGCCCTGCTATTTGCGCCGGCCGCTGCAGCAACATTGTTACGTTGAGAGAGGCTGCATGTTGTCCGACATCACAGACCCAGCCGCACACATGAACGGGCGGTCAGCCACGTACCATGGAGTTGGCCACCACCTCAATGTAACCGTCGCCACCTGTAGGTAAGCATGAGGTGCACCAGCCGAAGCCGCAGCTTCATTAGTCGAGCTCTCAATCGTTGGCAGTTGGAGAGGCAGCACTTGTTTGTTGGGGACGGCTTATGGCTCTGCCAGTGTCTTTTATCTCCCGACGCGGACCCTGGCCCGCCGGGCCCAGCCCGCTCTACCCACCGTACGGCACGCCACCAGACATGTCGTAAGTCCGCTGGAGGTGCCGGTTCAGCGAATAGCTGCAGGCAAGGATTGGAGGGGATGGCGGCGGTGGCGGTAGTGTTTCGGGCGGCTCTAGGAGGAATGAGTTTGAAATCCGCTCACCCCTGGTGTGCCGTGTGCATGTACACGGCGCAGGCCAACCCTCACTGCCGTCCCGTCCCCTGCGCCTGTCGCTCAGCGGAGCGCTCCCCGCACACCACCCCGCAGCCCCTCTCTTCCGCACAGCCGCAAAATACCGGCCTCACCTGTTGAAGGCGGTGAGGATGTGGATCTTATTGATTCCGCTGTTGAGCATGTTGCTCATCAAAAGGTCGATGATGCGGTAAGCGCCGCCGAACGGCACAGCCCTGCCGGGTTTCCAGAGTTCCAGGAGTGAGACGTGGAAGAACGGGTACTCATCACTGGTAGCCCCACTCACGGAAGCGTGCGGTATTGCGTCAGCGGGAACAGGCGCCGGCTGTCCGACTCGCCACCTCCTAGCACCACAGCCGTGAGATTGCCGCGTGGCCAGATGGAGAGCGAGCTGCGAGAAAGTTCGGGGTCGCCGAAACTGCCCGAGTGCTCGCCCAGCCCAGTTCCTGGGGTTGCAGCACCCCCGCTGCCCAGCCCGCTGCTGCCGCTGGCGCCGCCCATGTCGCCGCTCCAGCGCTCCTGGAACTGCTGCAACTGCTTCATGTACAGACCCGGCCGGCGGGGATCAGGCAGGCCGCCCGGGCGCAGGATGGCGTCGCCGAGTGAAGGCGTGCATGGGCCATCCCCGTTGGTCGAAGCGTTACAGACGTGTACGCGGCGTGTGCGCACAAACGGGCGACACGGTGCATGAGGAGCTGCTTGCGTGCCGGCCCGCCCTGGAGCTCGCGCTTCCGAGAAGCGCTGCTTTTGCATTCTATGCAGGCTTCCGACAGCCCCTCAAGTCCAGTGCGTCTCTGTATCGAGCAGAAACTGTATCGATTCTGCAAGACAAGGATCTGAAGAGTAGTCCCTCGGGTGTATGCGTGCAGGCCCTGCTGCTAGACAAGCACAAAGGTGTTGCAAATCGGTCAACGTGTTTGTGTCGGTTCAGGGTATTGCCTTGACAGGTTATAATATTGCTTTGACCGGTTCATAAGACAGCACTCGTGTAGCACTGTCACGCCGATGTGGCCTGCTCAACCGACGATGCGGCGCCGGAACGCCTGGCTGCCCCTGGCCAGTCCAGCGTGGTGTGCCACGGCAACCAACGAGGATGGCACCGGGTTGACAAATACTGCACAGAGGTTACATGAGTTGAGCAGTACGCCAGTACTTGCTCTACTGCAAATAACTCAGCGTCCACCTGCGTCCGTGCCTACGTCAATCTGCGTCCACAGCTCGGTGGCCACGCCGGCACTTCCCAGCACGTTGCCCCTGGGACCTTGTTTGTGCCGCCCCCTCCCTGTACCATCGCCATGAACGCCGTCAAATCATCTTAGTGATAGGTAAAAAATACACGGGTTGCGATCTGTAAGAGCACGCTGCTGTGCGTGCAGCGTGCCCCCACCCACTCAGACGCCAACACTTCTATCCAAAGTTTTATCCATCGTGTGTTTGTTCAGGTGTGCTGCATTCCCGCAACGTTATTCGGTACATACGTCTGGCTCCTTCCAAAGGAAGTCGCAGACCGTGTCTATAAATCAGGCTCCGAGGTCCTACCTAGTACCTACGCATACACACATCACTGGCGCCGCGGCAACTGACCTGTCACGCAAGCTGTCACGGCAAAGGGTAACCGCACAACCCAAGTCCAAGCCCAAGTCCAAGCCCAAGTCCAAGCCCCACACCTACAAACAAAGCCTTTTCTCATCTTTATCGCTTGCCGCTCGTAGCGTGTGTCCAAATCAAACGTGGTCACTAGTCACCATTATGCCAACCTAGCTGCACACCGCGAACCAAGCTTCGCACGCGCTTATGTCCTCTCCCTCAATTCACCCCTTCCTCCAGTCCTTCACCTCGTACGGCGCGGCACGCCCCGCATCACCACACGCCTCGCCACGCGAGCCACGCGACATCCGCAGCCGCCACACACAAGCACTCGCTTATACAGTGCCTGTGGCAATGGCCTGCGGCAGCAGCAGCTCTGGCCGCGCGTTGAGCGTGTGCAGAAACGCCGGCGTGCCCCAGTAGTTGTGCGGCAGGCGGCCCGCCTCCTCCGCAAGCACGTGTGGCTGGTAGGGCCCGCCGCAGTGGTGGCTGCTGCCGGTGCTGTTGGTGTCCGACGGCGACGGCGACGGCGCGGATGGTGCCGCTGCCGCTGCCGCGCTGGAGTCCGCCGTCACACTGGCCGCGTGCGCGTCGGCACCGCTGCTGCTGCCGGACTTGTGTGCGTGCTGGTGCGCGGAGTGGTGTTGGTGTTGGTGGTGCGCGTGCGCCGTGGGCAGCTGCAGGGCCAGGTGGCCGTGGTGGCACAGCGCGTGCTCGCCGCCGCTGCACAGCTCGCCGGACAGCACCTGCTGGTGAAGACTGTAGTAGTTGTACGGCTTGAGAGGCACCTGTATCAGGGCATCCAGGCACCCACAAGAAGGGTTGGAAGGCGGTCAGGCGAGCACGCCTTCAAGTGAACCCGCTTACATGGCTCGTTACCCGAACGCCTGCTGGCCCCACCCGAAGTATTCCACTCACGGACGCCCTCGCGCACGCACCTTGGCCTTGTCGCGGTTCTCCGCCATCTCGCGCAGCAGCCAGGCCGTGGTGACCGGGTCAAAGTGCTGCTCCATCTCCGCCTTGAGCAGCGAGCCCTTGCCACCGCCGGCCTTGAAGTCAAAGGGCAGGAAGCGGATCTTCTTGTAGGTCTTGGGGTCCACAAACGACTGGATGGCCTTCCACAGCAGCCCGAACAGCGACGGCGCGTCCACAATCATGAACATGCCCAGCCGCTCCGGATAGTGTTCGGCGCTGATGTCCAGGAACAGCTGAGAGTGAGAGGGTGCGGGGGTAACATGGTGAGTGAGGGCGAGGGCGGAACGGGTTGGAGGAGGGGATGAGACAGGGTGAACAACAGCGCAGCGCTGGGGAAGAGGGACGGAAGAAACAGGACCGAGTGAGGCTGGCTGAGGACGGCGTGCCACCACCACCATGAAACACATACACCCATACGGCAGGATCGAAGGCTGGGCCATTGCGGCCATTGCCTGCCTACCTTGGCCAGCTTGGGGTTGACGTCCGCCATGCCGAAGCCCTTGAAGTCGCACACCCAGATCCACTGCTCCACACCCGGCGGCATGCATTTGATGGCCTGGCGTGCAATCCGAGGCAGCAGCGAGGGCAGCGAGGGCAGTGAGGGCAGGCATGCGAGGTAGGTGCCGGCAACAGGGAAGAAAGGCAGCGCGGCGCAATGTTGGGCGACACGGGTGGCATTCTTGCGGAGCCACTCTATCCAGCAACGCACACCAGCAACGCCTGCCATATCACGTTTCCCAGCCAGCCAGTCGGTCGCTCTCCACGCCCTGCCCTCATCATCCAAACAAACACTTACCCACTCAAAGGTCTGGATCATGTGCGCCTTGTTGTCCTCGAAGACCTTGTTGGTGGGGTTTGCCAGGCAGCTGTAGATGATGGGCCGCCCGTCCGCTGCGTAGCCGCACAGGTGCATGTAGTGCGAGCGCGGGTCGCGCACGCAGGCGCGGCACACCACCTGCTCCGGCCGCACGGACGCGCGCCAGGCACACGTGGCGTTCAGGCGCTTGACGGACTGCGGGGCGCCAGGTAAACGTGCGGTGGGGGCAGCGGGAGGAGGGGGGGGAGGGGAGGAGGGGAGGAGGGGAGGGGGGCGGGAAGGGGAGGGTCAGGGAGGGCGGAAGAGTAAAGGGCATGGTTCCCTGCCGCAGGCGTGCGTGACCTGGAGTCTTTAGGGTATCAGCTGGCACCTGTGTAAAGCCTTGAAAGCAAGTCGAGCACCCTTAACACCCAAGCCATGCATGCCACAGCCACTGCCGTAGCCACTGCTGGCGCTGCCCCATAAATCCTGGACACAATAGCCCGGCGATGTCTGTTGACGGCAAGCGAGGCCTTCACAACTCACCAATGCGAGATTGCCGCCAGTGGCCCGGATGAAGCGTCGCACCGTTGCGTCGTCAGCGCTGGCCGCGCACACGTCGCAGTGCGCCCGAACATACTTAATCTGCTCCTCCGTCACATCGCTGCTCGCCTCGCTGACGGTCGTGGAGGCCGAGGCGAGCACGCTGCTGGCCTGGGGGCTAAATGCGTCATCCGTGACGCTGGCGTCACTTGCCTCGCTGGAGGGGCGGGATGTTGCCAATACCTGGGGGGAGACCAGACAGGGGGTCGGCACTATATTACGTCCCTTGGGGGGCAGCCGCGGGCGTATGCACTAGGCCCTGTCATGTGAGCCAGGGTGTGAAGATTGTAGGCTCGATGCGTCGCAACGGCCCAAATGCTTGCGGAAGGCGCAGATGACGAGGCGCGCGCAGTGCAGGCATGAACCTTGAGAGGACGAGCGTCAATTTGACGCTGCTAGTTGGCGCGACCACCCATCTAGAGAGAACATGAGCTTACTTGATTCATAATGGGGTCTGGTCCTGGCGTTTAGAGACGGCTGGCTCGCGCACTGCAACGGGCGAATGCGCTGCGCAACGTAGGCGAGCGGCAAGACGCTGGTTCGCAGCTGGGCGTTTAATGAAAGCTAATGTGGACTGAGACAGTTGAGCCTTGTGCGCGGTCTGGCAGCTCGAGGTAAGACAACTTTGTGCAGCTCGACAAAAGAATGTTGGCTTGAGATGCACGCTCGCAAGGTGTATGATGCTTGCAGTGTAAGTATAGGTCTGGCGCTGGGGGCCTTCTGCCCGTGTGCATGACGGGTCAATCGAAAGCGAGTAGCGGACCCTGCCTGGGCCTTGGGGAAGTCGGGCCGTCGGTTAGTTCCTCACAGTCGCAAAGTTCTTTGTCCAATTGAATGTTCGCCTGTGTAATGGACCACGCCTGGTGACTTTGCGCGTAATATTGTGCACGATGACGCCCTATTAGCTAGGGCCCACACCCCTGTTTACACGCGATGATGCGCACTCCTCGCCAACACATGATAATAATGACGTTTTGTGCGGATGCAATGCATTTCCGTAAATCGCCATAGGTTGCACAGCAGGCCTGATGGGCTCGGAAGCGCCCCCATCGGGCCCCCGCGTGGACTCTTGCCGGGCTATGTAGTATAGAGCAGTGGTTTGGTAGTTGATCGACCGATTCCGCAAGCCGCGGCTAACCGTTTTGCGGTAACCGTGCAACCGTTTGCGACGCTCGTTACGCGTGCTGCTCAGCGTGCTGCCTCCAGCATCGCCAACTCTAAATGTATACTTTGAATGCGTGCCCGTCTCTCGTTGGGGGTACCCTCGGGCATAAATTAGGGAACTTGCGGGGGGGGAGGGGTAAACCCGCCGTGTCAACCCGAACCCGTAATTCAACCAGTCTGCGCCAGGCCATTGCCCAGATTGATGTCCATCCAACACCTCGCTACTGCAGTAGTGGCCTCCTTGCAATGTTAGCTAGGCTTCTGCTCTGTATAAAAAGCACTGCACATTGCCGGGCGACTCAACTTTGCAGGATGATGGCCACGATACGCCTTGAGGAGCCATTAGAACTCAAAGTCGCAAGTCTAGCCGAGGTGAAGAATGTCGCGCCGTTCTCCTATGAGGTTGGCGAGCACCGGCACCGGAGCCTAGGGCTCCGCGGACTGCAAATCAAATTCAAGGTATGCGTATGCGAACTGGTGGCTGATACCACGGTTGAATCGCTGGGACATCGTCGGGGGGTCGGGAGCCTGGACCGTTGCGGCGAGTGGTCGTTCGTGCTCACTGCCTCTACTCCGGTTCCTCCCACTGCTCCTGCGTTCCCAACAGCCACGCCCAGACGACTCCACAGACGCCGACGCCGACGCCCCGGGGCCCCTCGACTGGGCCATGCGGGCGCGGGTGGCGGGTTGGTTCGCCAATGCACGGCCAGGCAACAGCGCTGCGTCTGCCGCCCCGGCATCCGGGGGGCCGCCGGCGGGCCCGGGCGTCAACACCAGCACCAGCACCAGCCAAGTCGCAGCTCCATTAGAACCACCTACCGGGCCTGGGACTTCTGCGGCAGCAGGCCCTGGCACCCGCGCTGCCAGTGCTGCGAGTAATGCCGCTGGACCAGGGACCTCCGCATCAGCAGCAGCCGGCGCCAGCACTGGCGACAGCTCTGGCGCCAGCACTGGCGCCAGCACCACCGGGCCTCGCGCGGCGCCGCCGGCCTCGCGCGCGCCCTCTGACAGCTGGCTGGAGATGCTGTTCCCGTTCTCCTCCAACGCGGTGCTGCGGGAGCAGTACCAGCGCTTCATGAGCAACAGCATGCGGTACGGGCTGCTGCTTGAGGACCTGGACACACTGGCGGGTGAGAGGGAGGAGGGGGGGCTGTAAATACCAGCCCAAACTTTACCAAACCCAATGCAATAGAGGGAGGGGGGTTGTAAATACCAGCCCAAACTTAACTGAATGGGGAGAGGAGCAGGGGAGGGGTAAGGGGAGCGAGGGCTGGGAGGAGCAGGGAAGGAGGAAGGCGGGCGGGGTGGGGAAGGGAGGGGAGCTGAGGAGGACGGGGGGGGGGCAGTATCTTCAGGCATACAAACTTGGGAGCCAGGTAAGGCGCTAGGGCGCAAGGGCATTGCACTGGTGCGTCCCTGGAGCACAGTTGTCCACGAGACGCGCAGTGTCAACCCGGGTCCGTGTGCACGGCTGCGGCTGCAGGTGACATCGCGGCCCGGCACGCGGGCGTTCGCGACCGGGTGCTGCTCACCGCCTCCATAGACCGCATCTCGTGGCTGCAGGTGAGGCGCGTGGTGTGGGGTATGGGGTGTGGGTGTGGGTGTGGGGTTGTAGATACCAGCCCAAACTACCGTAAAACGAACCCGATGCAAAACAGCGAGGAGGAGGCGTGGGTGTGGGTGTGGGGTGTGGGGTTGCAAGGTTGGGGTGCGGGGCACGGGTGCGGGGTGCTTGCTGGTGATGGGATACCCGTTTGGGAGCCGCTTCTACAACCAGCTGAGGGCTAACACGCGAGCTAACATGCGATCGCACACACAGGACCCGTAATCTTTTTCCCTGTGCTGTTTAACACAGGACCCGGACGTTGGTGAGATGACGCTATCGCACGACCTCCGCATGGCGGGACAGGTGCGGGGGCAGCATGGCGGCCTGGGAGGTGGGCATGGCTGGTCGAGGGGTGCAGAGGGAGCATGGGACCGAGGGGTCAGAGCTGCAGGCGGCCCGACACACAGTTTATGGCAACTAGCACGGGCAGTCGCACACGTCGGCGCTCGGGCTGTGTTGGCCTTTGGCCTCTGACGGTGCCTATCTCCCGGCTGCAGGTGGTGTGGGCGGGCCGCAGCAGCATGGAGGTGCTTATCGAGCTGTCCCGCCGCGAGTCCAGCCAGCAGGCCTGGACGTTCCTTGGTGGGGCGCGGGTTGGGGGACCGGGCCCAGTGGCGTGGGGATTGTGTGCACCATTCCATGAGAGCGAAGAGCAAAGGGGGGATGCTGGGTGGCAGGGTGGCGGGGCGGGCGCGACCAGGGATGCGGGGATGAAGAGGCTTCTGGTGGGGCAGCATGGCACGCCGGCACCATTACCCAAAGTGCTGATGCGCGCTCATGTCCGCAGTCGCTCCCAGACGCGCACAGAGAATCTGTGCTTTGGACAAAAGCTCCAGGCATTGCTTGCTTACACGTCACCCGCCACCGCCGCATCGCCACTCACACAGGCCTGGCGCGCTTCGTGCTGGTGGCGCGGACGCCCGACCGCACCGCCGCCGCCGACGTCCCTGTGCTGCTGCCGCAGACCCCCCGCGAGCGGGAGCTGTTCGAGCAAGGGCAGGTGGGAGCCGGAGCTTGAGCAGGTTGCCTGCATGTCATGACGCTCTCACAGTTCCAAGCGTGCTGCGTCAAGGAGCCATTCCTGGTGACCGTCAGGCCAACAAAT
The DNA here is from genome assembly GCF_000002595.2 of Chlamydomonas reinhardtii. Taxonomy (NCBI): domain Eukaryota; kingdom Viridiplantae; phylum Chlorophyta; class Chlorophyceae; order Chlamydomonadales; family Chlamydomonadaceae; genus Chlamydomonas; species Chlamydomonas reinhardtii. Next base: position 5,169,855 of record NC_057019.1, read on the forward strand.
TCAGACAAGCCAACTCGGTGCCTTATCTTGTGCCCGCCTCGTCCAATCCCGCTATCCGGCATGCAGAAGCACATGCAGCTGCGGAACCAGCGGCGCGACACGCACACGGCTCGCAAGCCGCCCACAGTGGAGGAGGTGGCGCTGGTGCACGACCTCATCCGCAACCACCACCTGGCACGAACCCTGGCGTCGCACCACCATCACCACTCCCCCTCTGCCGACGCGGTGCCCATGGCGCGCACTGGGCTGCAGAGCAGTGTGCTGATGCATAGGTAGGCGACGTGACGATTGCGACGTGGCCGTGCGGCGATCTTACGGCATGTGCATGTGCGTATGTGCGTATGGCTGATGTTGCTTCGCTGCGTGCCGGCTGGCCGCGTTCGCGCCCCATGCCATGTGTCTCGTTCCTGCCCACTCCTACCCAGTTCCTGCTTACCCGTTCGTGCCCTTCACGGGCGCTTTGACTGCGGCGCCGTCGTTAGTCCCACACTTCACACCACCACCCGCCCTACACGCCCACTCTCCCTCCGCGCACCGCAGCCAGGACCGCAACGCCTTCGACGTCATCTTTGGCGGCCACCTGCTGCGGCTGGCCTACGAGCACGCCTTCGCCACCGCGGCGCTGCACGCGGGTAGGACAGGCGGCGCATTACAGGGTACTTAGCGACGGCTGTGCTTGATGCCGTACAACGCTAAGGACTTCGTACCTAGGCACCGTAATAAGTGGGGCCAACGGCCACGGCAGGCTGTCAAAGGACCCGGTTGACGCCCTGTCCTTGGCCGCGTGAAGCACGCATTGCACCCTGACACCGCGCCGCACCGTGCGGCACCCACCCGCCCCCGTCCCCCCCCCGTGCAGGCGAGTACTGCGACCCCCTGTCCATGGACGACGTGGCGTTCCTGCTGCCCGTGCCCATTGGCACCTTGCTGCGGCTGACCGGCCAGGTGGGCCGGGGCTTGGCTCGGCTTGACGCGGCGCGGCTTGGCACGGCGCGGCTAGGCTTGGCCAGCACAGTCCTTGTAATGGGCTGCTGTGATTTGCACTTGGAAGGCGTCGGTCCCATCCACGCGTGCATCTTTGCTTGGAACCCTCGTTTCGTTGGCCTCGGTCACATAGTGACATACGGTACCGTGCTCCCCACCGGCATGCAAACCCCTTATGACCCCTTCCCCTGCGGCAGGTGGTGTATGTGGAGGGGCCGGTGGTGCGGGTGCACGTGCGCGCCACCAAGCTGGAGCCGGGCGCGCCGGAGCAGAGCGTCGTCACCAACGTGTTCAGGTATGCATGCTTAGTTTGCTAACTCGTGGTGCTTATTTAGCTGGGTTTGTTGGGCAGTCATGTCCTGCTCGGCGCATGGCCTACATGGGCGTAAGCGATGCGCCGGCATCACGGCATGGTATCGGCCTGGTCTCCAACGTGCAAATGCATGCCAAGGAAAACAGGGTGAATGACCCGGTCTGCGCGTGCCTGTGCCCGGTTGCTCTCGCAGTTTTGCGTTCGTGAGCAAGAGCGGGGGCGTGCGGCGGGTGGTGCCTGAGACCATGGTGGAGGCAATGGAGTACCTGATGGGCTACCGGCAGCACGTGATGGACGAGACCAGCAGGATGGTGGCAGAGGACCGTGTCAGGCCCAAGTTGTGATCGTGAGCAGTGATGGGGACGGCCTCGCATCAGTGTTGTTCCGTGCAGCGGCGTGCAGCTGTGATGATGCTGTGGCCGCGACAAGGCGTGATCAGGCGTGATTAAGATAGATTACGTGATGACGGGGTGTGGCATTGACTGGCAAGGCGTACATACCGTACTGCCAGGAAGTATTTTTCATAATTCGTTTTTTGGCGTTGAAAAAAACTTAATTTGGAAAAAGTTAATGATAATTCGCGTTCCAAATGAAAAAAACTTAATAGCTGCGGGAAAACTGGGGGTTGCGCGGGGAAGGGCAGCGGGGTGGGGCACATGCGTGTGTGTTCCGATGGTCACACACGCAGAGCCACACGTTTCTGGATGCACCCGATCATAGTGCGCATTGGACGGAAATGGGTCGGCTGCTGGGCCAGATAGGTCGGAGAGCTTGGAATGGAGCAGTGGGAGCCGTTTCCCTATGGCGTACCGTACCGTATGCTGTCTGGTGGGGCTGCGCCGGCGTGCGGTAGGGCTGCGCCGGCGTGTGGCAGAGCACGCCGGCGCGGCCTCAGCATGTGCCGAAAAATTCCAGACTTAAATCCCGCCCCAACAAAAAAAAGTTATTCAGAAAACGTTAAATATTAATCCTTGGCAGCCGAAAAAAACTTAGCACTGGAAAAAACTTCCTGGCAGTACGGTAAGTAGTGCATGTCACAAATCGAGGCATGGTTCCAGGAGTGCGGAGCACTGAGTTTGAGCGAGTGGGCATGATTGACTGGAGAGGATCAGCCAACGAGGAGAGGGTGCCAATGCATGCGACAGGGGCTTGTTCTTGTTAAGGTTGCGAGGCGGAAATGCATGCGCGCCGTGCCTGGCACGATCACGTGGGGCAGCCACCGCTGCTACCGCTCCCTCGCTGCGCGTCGCCGCGCCGCTTCGCGTAGCAGCGGTTGGATGAGGGCTGCAGACTGAGGACCATATGCACCGGCTCGCAGACTACTTAACAGCCCACCCTCGCCAGCGGGCTGTCACTGTCCAGCCGACCGGAAGCATCCGACGTGAGGGGCATCCAAGGCACTCTCGCAGTCGCCACGTTCCCACACGAACGGACTCACGTTCAGGCCTAGGTTAACACCTAACATCAAAGATGTGTGCCTGTCAAAGTACTTCACAGGTCCACGACAGGCACACATCTTTAGCGTGATATCTTGCCGTATTGTAACTGTGTGCTGAGTCCAGCCATCCCATGCGCAGTTGTGCACTCGTTGCCGCCATCATGGGTCCCCTAGCTACGGTCCACTCCACCAAGGCTACCACACCTGATGCAGTTCAGATTTTACTTCTAACCAGCACTGCGCGTGATCACACCCGACACCGCGGCGTGCCGGCACGCCACACACACACACACACATTCAGTCCGCCTCCACACCGGCCACGCAACGGAGAAATGTGAAGTGCGCCTCTCCACACGCCACAGCACGCACTACTTCACCGCAGGTGCCCCCAGGCTCACGCCGTCTCTTCCGCTTTAAGCAAGCTCTTGGTCATCCATGACCCCGCCTTGCGCCCAAACTCCTTCTTCACCATCTTGAAGTCGTAACGCCCTTGCCGGCCCGTGGGCCCCACCACCTCCACACGCACCGCCACCGACCCGGGCTCCTCGGCCAGCTCCCCGGACTCCAGCACGGCGTGTGACTGGCTGTTGATGAGCTCACCGCACATGTTGCCAAACATGCCTGGGTAGTTGAAGGATGACGGGCATCGTAGATGACATCAGGGCTCGCCATCGTGTGTATTGAGAAAGCAACGGAGGAAAGGGCCGGGATGCCGGCGGCATGGCCCTCGCCCCAGGCCACACGGGCCCCAGTTCTCCCATGAGTGCTCATTCACACAGGCGTCATGCTTCACCGCAGGGGCGCCTCCCACGCCATCCGCTCCTCACACGCCCCCCTTGCGCATTACGCCCTCAACTTCCCCACCTCTACAACTTCCAACGCCCCGCACGCCACGCCACGCCCCCAACCCCACACGCCACGCCACGCTGCCAGCCCCACCCGGCTCCCCCTCACCCAGGAAGTGGTCGAGGTGGTACAGGTCCTTGCTGAAACCGAAGTAGCGCGAGCGCTCCATGCCGCCGGCGTCAGCAGCGAACTCATAGGCGGTCTGGATGCCGTGGTTCAGCCTAGGGGCGGGGAGGAAGGCAGGGGGTGGGGATATATGCCCAAGACCAACGAATGAGTCCCAAAGGGAGAGAAGCAGGGGAGGCGGGCGGCCAGAAGCCTGCAGGGGTTGCACTCACCAGGGTTCGTCATTGTTGCGAAGCGCGTTCAGCTGCACCTGTGCGTGTGTGCGTGTGTGTGTGTATGTGTTTTAAAAAAAGAAACGGAAGCCCGCCCAGACGTTCAGCTGCACCTGTGTGTGTGTGTGTGTGTGTGTGTGTGTGTGTGTGTGTGTGTGTGTGCGTGTGTATGTGTGTGTGTGTAAGCGAAACGGCAAGAGAGCGTGTGTGAACGTGTGTGTTTGAGGATGTGGCGTTCCAGTCGGTGGCTCCGTGCCCTGTGTGCAACCTCGGTCCGCTGAGACTGTGGGATGACAGGCCAGGGGCGCAGCTAATCGCAGCGTAACGCTTATACGAAAGCGTGCAGCTTCTGTCGTTGGAGTAAAGTCGCGGCGGCGCGCAGAGACCCAGGGGAAGACGCACTCACCTCAACCGACTCCACAGGCGAGAACTTGGGGTTGGGCATCACCTGCGCGCAGTTTACGGTGCTGAGTTTCCATGGCGTCCTGTGGCACTAGAGTAGGCAGCGTGCAGCGTGCCTCAAGATTGGCCGTGTGTGGTGCCTGCAGCACCCTACTGGGTTTGAAATCCCGAAAGCTGCACTACTGCACCACCGAAGCTCCGGGTGGCCTCCCGCACGGTTTGTCCCTCACGCACTCCCCGATGGCCCAGAACCCCGTCATGGTTACCCTGCTGTTCCACAATCCCATCACAGCATGCCGTAGGGCACGCCACAGACCACTTTGCAGCTCTTAACAGCGCTCCCTGTCCGCTAAGGGTCGAGAAGTGTGTCGGGAATGTATGACTCCGCTTCCGGGTCCCGTACCCGCGTCCGGGACTACGACCCGCGACGGCCCGACGCCAGTCTCCACTCACTATTGGGTCAGGGGTGTTCTGGGGATTAAAGTTGGGCGCGTCTCTGCAACGAATGAGCCGCGGCATCCGTTGTCTACGAGCTTTGGGCCTCAGCGGCTGGGTATGTAAGCGCTGTGAACCCAGCATCTTTATACTTTCTCTTAGGTGTGTGTAGAAACGTTGTGTATAAGAAAAAGCATAGCTACACAGGCAATTTCAATCCACCTGGCGCCCTGATGCGCTCAATCGCAGCCCCGATGAGCAGGTTCTTGCCCGAGCACGGTATCAGGCGCAGCTATTTTCCCCACTGCTCTGTCACCCGCAGGACCCCTCCAACCCTCTTTAGTTGAGCAGCTGAGACGCAACACGCGAGGATCATTTGCGCACTGCTTCGCCGACCTTCTTCTGTTAACCATTGTGCTGCTCGACACAAGCCAGAACTATACTGAAGCACCTTCTATCGTTTACATAGCGCGATGGCCACCCCAAACCCGGACGGAGCTTTGCCGGGTGCAGGTCCGCCAGCTCCGTCGCACAACATAGCAGTGTTCTTCCATGGCTTTTTCAAGGTGAGGAATCCCCTGTACAAGGACCCCGATGTGCTCGGGGCCCCGCATCGGAGCGTCAACTCCGCGCTTGACTCGCTTCCTTCTCGGCGCAGGTCGTCGCAATTGTGTGGTACTGGATTTGCACGATTGTCAGCAACTCGTTTGTGGTCAACTTCGTCGTGTGCATCGTCCTCTTAGCACTGGACTTCTGGGTGGTGAGCCTGGGTTCGTGCGTGTGCCCGCTTGCCACCTGCCCCGCGACACCTGGCGCGCACCTGCTACTCCATGGCTAGACTGACAAATCAACATACAAGTATGGGCTTAAAAGAGGAAGGGCAGCGGGAAAAACTGCGCTTATGCGCAGCGTGGCTCCCTAACTGGCTTGCAGCCCACCAGCTTCACTGGGATTCCTCCTGTTGCCCCTGCAGACCAAGAACATCACGGGTCGGCTGCTAGTGGGGCTGCGTTGGTGGAACGAGGCGAACGACACGGGATCCGCGTGGCGCTTTGAGACCCTCCCAGAGGTGCGTGCTGCGGCTTATGCACCAGCGCGTTCGTGGGCTGCAAGCGGTGTACGAAAGCACGTCGGTAGTGTCGGCGCACCGCCGCGTACCATGAAGCACGTTGGGTCCATCGAAGGTCCTGTCTATTGTGCATGTTCTTTGGAGCCCGCTCAAGGTGTTCATGGTGGCACGTGGTCCACGTATGCCATGAGGGCATGCATGGTCCCACCTACGGCTTCTGCGCGCCCTTCTTTGCATGCGATCGTCAAGTCGTCACCGGATTGCGCCTGCTTCCCCCGACACGCGCACCCTCCCCTTGGCCGCCTGCGAAACCCATCTCCACAACCCTTCTCTGCACTTTGCTGCACAGGGCGTGCGGCAAGTGCTTCCGCGCGAGAAGCGCTTCTTCTGGCTGGCCTGCATGGGGGCCACGGCGCACTGGATCCTGGCCTGTATCATTGCGGTGTTCGGACTGTCGTCCTACATCATCGTGGCCATCATGGGGCTGCTCTTCAGCGGCAGCAACCTGTGGGGCTACTTCAAGTGCTCCCGAGAGGCGCAGGCCGACCTCAAAGGCTACATCAACTCCACCTCCAACACGCTCATGCAGGGCGCCATCAAGCAGCAGCTCAACTCGGCAGTCAGCCGGGTATGAGCAGCCGCGGAGTGAGGGGGTGTCGCTTGAGGCCTGCTGGCGAGGGGCCGCCGGGGGCCAAGAGCGGGGTCACCGCGGTCAGAAGCGAGGCCAATGGCCAGTTGGACATGGCACGGGCTGCCAACGACGCCGGGGCCAGGGTCAGCTGCCGCGTGACTGTGGACGCCGGGAGCGCGGGGTGTGGGAGGCAAAGGCGCACGGCGGCGAGGCGGAGGCACGTAGGGTGGAGACGGAGACGAGATACACACATAGGTAGAGGACGAGCTGTGGCGGCCATTACGTCGTTGCGTGGGTGAATCGCTGCGCTCGGGGGCTCAGCCCGTGGGCTCAGCCCAAAAACAGACCTTGGAGTCATGACATTGACGCAGACATGGTGGTGCATGGATGCTGCCAACGGCACACGCATGCGAAGACGCCGTCGTTTTTGTGGCTTGTAGGTGATGGCATGCGCCCTGCAGCTCCAGCTGCAACACGCCAGCATCAGGGTCTGTTAGCCAAACGCTAGCCGCTGCCACCTGGCGAGTTGGTGAACTTCGGAATCAGTTATGGGCGATATGAGTTGGGCACAGCTGGTGGGGATACTGATCGTGTGTAGCGCTGCACAGTGTCAGTTCATATAGGGCGAAGCATCAATACTTTCGTCTTGGCCCAGTACAGGTGATATCACGGAAGGCAGCATCCCGCCATCCGCACGTGCGTACAGTGCCCGCAATATGCTTATACGGGTACGCTCCTTGGATACGGTATGGGGTACGGTGCCTAGGCGCAGCGATGACAGTTGCAACCTGTCAGTAAGGTCACCGTGCTGCAACTTGCTTTCGTGCCTTCATCTGATACTGTAGAGGCATAGACGCAAGACACGGTGTGGTGATACGTAGTCACAGGACTGTCACCTAGTCACAACGACACAACGCAACATGTCCCGGGCCCCAAGATAGACGCAAAACGCCGGCAATCTCTCAACAAATGCATCATTTCCTTCCACACTGACACGATATGCGTCATGCGCACTTGACTGCGCCGCAGAATTGCCTTGCTGCTAATCACGGCAGCACCATGGCTTGCCTGCTCGCCAAATATCAGCAACTGTTCCTCAACCCTCTCAGTGCCTTCCCGCTTCAGCAACATGGATGTGACAACTCTAGCCTTTCTTGTTCGAGCTGTGTTGTTGTATCCTCTGCGTCGTTGGCTCTTGCATGCCGCTACCTGCCTTCACCTCCGCCGGCACCTGCCTTCACCTCCGCCGGCACCGCGGCCAGTCCACGCGATGCTGCGGTTCCGCCATTACTTTCCTACGTCCCTCTTCACAATGCTGCCAAGCGAGGGCCTGACTGTTAATGGCCGCCCGAGCCCTGCATGCGCAGTGCCGCCGTGTGCGTCACGTGCGGGCTGCTGCGGTCAGCAGTGGCCTGCACGAATAGGAAACCCAAACGCATTTATTGACCATGAATCTCGGTGCACGGAGGGCACCACTGGACACAGCACGCAGCAGTTGACCAGGTGGACAACGGCTGGCAGTTTATCCGGCACAAGCGCCCTCCTGCTCTGCCCCAGAACGCGCACCTTATCCGCGGAGCCCTTCCGCCTATACATGGCCTGAAACTCCCGCCCGCCGCCCCACTCCATGCTGCCCCCGCCCCGCCCCTCCCCTCCCCGCCCGCCTCACCTCCACGTGCCGCAGCTGCTGCGGGCTGCTTGAGCGCACCTCTGACATCAGCTGGTCGTGTGGGTGGCGCTTGATCTGCGGGGGAAGCAGGCCATGAGGGCATTGGCGGTGAAGATGGTGTGCGGAGGGGTCGGGCAACTTCGACATGCAATCCACGGCAGCAGTGCTCCTTGCCTGCCCGTGCCACCTTTCTCGGCCGCCCAACCGCAAGGAGACTCCGGGCTTGCATCACAGGGGCCGTGTTCATGCTTCCCAATGCAATTCCAGCCCCATACATGCCTATTCCGCTGCACGCTGCTCCCAGCGCCCCCTGCCCCCGCCCTGCTCGCGCCCCGCCCCGCTGCAGTGCTTGCCTTGACGTCCAGCTCCACCTGCGGGCCGCTGCGGTCGCTGACCTGGTCCACGTGCTTCAGCGGCTTGCCGGGCGAGGAGATCTCACCTAGGAAGGCTCGCTTGTCCCACTGCGAGAAGGCAGCAGCAGCAGCAGCACAGGCGCTGGTGCGTTCACGTGACAAAGGAGTCGGATGGCAGCATACGGTATATATAAAGCAGCATCTCGAGCAGCGCCTAAAGCCCTAGAGCGACAGCGGCCGACCCGCCGGGGCGTGACAGGAGATGGGGTTCAGTAGCGTGCGTGGGCACACAAGCCCGCCTGCAGCTCATAGCCGGAGTGCGGATCACGCCCGCACTGCCTCCCGCCTCTTCCGACAGCTTTTACCTGCAGCCCGCAGCCGCATCCACGTGCCCGCAACCACACCCCACAGCCAGCCCCCCATCGGGTATCTTGTACCTCCCCCCCGCTGTGCCTACTGGATGTCGGCACTTCACATTTGTGATTTACTCCGATCTCCATACATGAACTAACAATTGCTCCCACTTCTCGAACCCCCACCCCACCCACCAACCCCCACACACACGAACTCAATGGGATGGGTACTTGTCGAGTGCCGCTCCCAGCGCAGGCCAAGCTCTTCTCCTCGCTCTTTCGCATTGAGTTTGGTATGAGCTTACGCTGGTACTCACAATCCCCCCGCCCTATACACACGAACTCAGTGCCCGTACCTGGCCCACGTGCGCGCCGTCGGTCATAGGCGCACTGCGGTCTGCCGGCGCCTCCACGTGGTTGAGAGCCAGGCCGGCGCCACCGCCCTCGGAGGTCACTGACTTGAGCTCACTCACCACCGCGTTGTGGCCGCCAATGGCCTTCACCTCCGCCAGCAGCGCCGGCCGCGGGTTGGGCTGCATCTGGACGCCTGGAAAAAAGTGACGGGAGGGGGCGACAAGGGACGCTGGGGATGGCCGTGGTGGGAGCCACTCACTCCAACTTCGGGGGGGGCGCCTTCTGCTTGCCACGAACATGCATTGCGTAAGCAGCAGCGTCCGGTGAGCGCAATACCTGCAACCTGAGGTGCGCTGCGGTCGCTAACGTTGTTGGGATGCTTCAGCGGGCAGCCTGGAAGGGTTTGCGACAGCAGTTGAGGTGTGGGTCGAGGACTCCAGACGCTTCAGTACACGAGTGTTCGGTTCCGATGTTCTTTCGTGAGCTTCCGCGGATGCAGCCCCGTGAGCTCGAGGGACGACACGTCAGAGGCGGAGGCGGGCAATGCGAAGCGCCTTCAGGCCGGCGGGTCGCCCTACGGAGACTTACCTCCCTCGATTTCATGGATAAACTTTGCCTTATCGAAATGGTGTACCGTCGTCCCTGCACAAACCGGGGTTAGTCAAAATGCCGTGGAAGGTGCTCCGCAAGCCCGACTTCATCTTACCGGGTTCTATCTTGGGTATTGAGCGGTCATCGGCCTCTACATGCTTCAGATGGGGCTCCGAGTGCCTGAGCTCGAACAGGACGTTGTCGAGAGCCATTGCGTCACAACTCTCGGAAAAGCGAGTGCAAGCAGTTGTAAAAAGTTCGGACGGGTTGCAACGGAGCGACTGAGCTGTACTATGTGCTTACAGAAGGTATGTTGAAATACAGAGTTTGTTCGGCACCAGGCCGCGCTGCTGATCTCCTGATGCAGGGGACAGGACAAGATGCAGGTCAGGGGAGGTGATGCAGGTGAGTACGGTAAACGCAACCGAAGGAAAGCATCTTGGATATTGTCAAGTGGACCTATGTTCACGCGTAGGCTGCAATGGTGCGCGCTTCTTTCGTCCGCATTTGTTTGCAGCCAGCGGGGATGTTCGGGACACAGAAGGCCCGCGGAAAGCTGAGGCATTGCAGGAACTCATCCAACTCTGTTTGCCCCAGCTAGATGCTGCCTACAGATCTGTGCAGAGCGCATTGAAGCTCCTTACATGCTCAGCGGGGGACGCATCGCATCGATCGGCGGGGGAACCGAGGGTGGAACCGCGTTTCCTGGGGTTTGGAACACGCCGTGTCTTTGCCATGGCGAGCATAGCCTTTGTCTTGGTCTCTTGACTCTCTTCTGCAGATGCAATGCAATCTTAGGTATAGGAGTTTTAGCTGTATACAGTACCACACTGGGTTCCTGGGCTTGCAAGTCTCAAGCCAGGCACAATGCAGCGCGCGTCGCTTTCACTCTTGAAGAACTGTGTAGGGGGTGCGTCTCTGCTTGAGACATCGCTTCAGCGTGCTCTGGCCAGCTCTTACACCACTCTGAGCTCCAGCACGGGTTCATCCTCGTCGAGCCTTCCCACGCCCGCCGTTCGCCCGGGCCTGCTGTCCAGCCTTTCCAGCTCCGGGCCATGTGGCGTTAAGGGCATTCGCTTTGCTGGCGACTACAAGCCGGAGGTGCCGGGCAACACGGTCGACAACTGGACCGAGCTGCGTGCGTCCTGGAACAAGGAGCGTGCTAGCTCGCTGGGAACCAATTACTACCTCAACGTCGCGGTCATGGGCTTCGCCTATTGGCTCAATGAGGCGTACTACTTCCCTCCGCGCACGCTCTACGTGGGCGCGCTGGTGTTCTTCGCGCTGTACGTACGCAAGGCATACTTCTCCACGCCTTATGCCTTCAAGCACGAGTATTGAGCGCATGAAACAGCAGTCGTGATTGTCGCATGACATGGCACGGCTTGATGGTTCTGAAAAGGCTTATCAGCTTATCGATATAGGCAGCTGTGTGGGGGTGATGTTGACATGGGTGCGACCGGAAAAGTAGACTAGGATGGGGTTGGCCTATGAGGGGCGCCTTGTGGGATGGGTTGGGGAGATTCGTGTCAGTGTGTGTGACTCTGTGTCAGAGAGGGGCTGCAGCTGGGACGCTCGTTCGTCGGGCTATGATTCAGAGACAGCTGCTGACGGATAGTGAATGGAACATGCCAGCATTGCGCATGCTGTGCTGATTGTAAGATGCAAAGCAAGGACCGTCCGTGAGTCTGTTGGGGGGTCACCTGCGAGCGCATGACGAATGCGGCACCCAGGTATCGATACAGCCTTAGGCAGATGCTTGTTGTTGATGGAGATGGGGGGACTCTGAGAGCAACCCAGTGGCGTATGAGACTGGATTTGGATGCACCCAGCAGCGAGACCGTGGCGGTAGTCAGCGTGCCGGTGTTGCACCATGGCCCTGCCGCGCGTCCAGGAGAGGCGCACTCGGAATGGTCGTCGCACGGTACACGGGCACGTCAGGTGCCCGTCGGGATCAGCTTAAAGGATAATAGGCAACTGCTGGCAGCGCGGTACCGGGTAGAAAGGTGGGGTGCCCGTGGCTCCCTTCAACTGAAGTCCATGGGAAGCAGCAACAGTGGCCAATGCAAGGCCTTGCAGAGTTGCAGCCCCGACCCGACTCGCGTAGTAGCCCTGCATCCGAAGGTCCAGGGCGGCGACGTGGAGTGCAGATACACATATATTTGCACGTGCAGATACCGGGCTGGGGAAAGGGTGAGCGTGCTGCCGGGTCTACTATAAAGAGCTAGAGAGAACCCCCCGGTGTAGGAAGCAAGTCCTGGTAGCTCAAGGCCCAGAGTGGATGTCGACGGTGCAGGCCACGGCATGCCTCTCAGGCCTAGAGCAGACTTTGCGTCGGCACTCGGCAGCCCGGCAGGTCCCTGTTATAACCAATGCAGTAATGCACTCTCGGCTGGATGGAGTCATGGTACTATTTTGTTTAACACAACCACAGAACCACTTACGTAGCTACCACGCAGCCAGCCTGACAACCAATCCTAAAGGTTGACCCAACTGTTGTCTGGTGTTGTGTGTCTCAGCGACTCGAAGCAAAGAGCACCGGGGCTGTGGGGCTTTGGGAGCACCGGGGCTGTGGGGCTTTGGGCAAGCCCAACGTCCTGTCACAAGACCGCCGTGCCCAGACATCAAATGCCACGACCGCTACCGCCGCGCCATGTCATATGATGAAGGAGACACACTTGTTCGTATGCCCGTATGAAGGGAAGACGCACACACACGTTCGAGGCAATGATTGCACCTACCGCGTCTCCCAGCGACAAGTGCGACAAGATGCACATCCACAATGCACACCCTTACAGGGCCCGTCACGAGCTGTTGTAGATACCAAGTAAATTGTCCAAACTCCACAAGTCCAAGCGACTTCCAAACAAACGTCCTGACACATGCCATTCATGCCAGCGGTGCCACCCATGTGTCATGTGTCCACGAAGTGCGCATTGCATGCCGCAGGCATGGCTTTGAAACTGTGACAGGGCACGGGTCAACTTGTCCAAGCATCAAAACAATTAACTGCACCGGTGCCTGCGGTGCTGATCCAATCACCAGGGCGCGCACGCCGTCGTCCCCAGGACGCGTGCTATGCGCCCACGTGCTCCCGTCCATGGCCCACACATCCGCACAGCCCACCCCTCATCGCCCCACATGCCCAGTGCCACAACTGCTCGTCCACGGTCAAGGTCACAGTATTCCACGCATAGATACCGTAGTTCACACGCCCATGCCCCGCCGCTGCTGGCCCAGACCCCCATGCAACCCCTCGTTGGCCCATGTGGCCATGCCCCGCCGCCGCTGGCCCACGCATCACATCACAGCTCGGATGTGTACATGCGGGAGAAGCCGCCCGCCGCGCCCGAGCCGGTGGCGCCGCCGCCCGTCATGCCGGTGCCGCTGCCGGCGCGGCTGCCCACGGCGCCGTAGGCGGCGGTGATGCGGCTCATCTTGCCTGCGTGTGGGGGCCCAGTGGGTGGGGCCGAGTATGGGCGTGTGCGCAAGGTGGCAACAATGCACTGGCTGTGAACAGGAGCCGTCAGTGCGTAACGTGGAGCGGTGGATAGTTATGCGTGGCGTGTGGAGACTCGTGCGCAGCACACATGCACCCAGGTATCAAAGCGCGTTGCAGCATGCAACCAATAACTTCAAGTACGCTTCTCTCTGCGGGATCCACCATTGCTGACATGCTGGCGCAAACCCCTAACCCCTCAACATGCTCACCTCCCGGCCCGGTGGATGAGGGCGTGGTGGCTCGCACCAGGTGGAACGGCAGCTCCATCCGCGCCTGACTGGGCTGACGCGACAACGATATGGGGCTGTTGCAGCCGCTGCGGGGGCCCGTCGGCACCAACGCGCCGCCGCTGCAGGACAACCCGCTGCCGCCGCTGCCCAGCGCCGCCGCTGCCGCGGCGGCGTTACTGCCGCTTCCAAACTCGTGGGCATTGAGCTTGGTGTTGTTCATCTGTGAAGACGTGGGTAAGTGGATGGGTGGTTGGGAGGTTAGGTGAAAAGTGCGGGGGAAAATGCCCGTTTCAGTGTGGCACCTGCCTGCGAGCGGCACACGTACGAGCCCCAGTCCTGCAGCTCGAAACTTCTTACCCGCCGCGACAGCTCTTGCAAACCAACGCCGCCGCCGCCACGTATGGACGCCACGGATGCGGCGGCGCTGCTGCGCGGCCGCGAGGGCGGCGACGGCGCCACCATCATCATCATACCCGAGCTCGAGGCCGCACCCACGGCGTGTGGGGACGTGACGGCGGCAGGCGACCCGCCCGGTGGCGAACCCGACAGGTCTTCCACATGCAGCGCGCCGTGGTGGGAGTGGGAGGCGTGCAGCAGGGTGCCTGGCGGCGGCACAGGCCGCATGGGGCTGCCGGCCGCCAGGGGCGGCGGCTGGCGAGGGTGCGGGGGCTGCTGGGGCGTGGCGTGGCCGTCGCCGTTGCCGGTGCTGTGGTTGCTGCGAGGCACGTTGGAGCCAAAGCCCTGCACGGAGGGGGCGGAGCGGGGGCACAAACACGGGGGCAAGAAGGGGAGGGAGGAGCGTTTGACACGGAAGCGTCCGGCGAAAAGTGCTGGAGGATGCATGTGAGCGGCTGGTTGCATAGCTGGGGTGAGGCACTCGCGTGTGCGCATGTGTGTACATGGGCACCGTATGGTTGCCGCCCTCCCCATCGCCTGACCATGCAGATAGGCAGGCACTCACCATCACGTGCGGCAACTTGACAGCTGCCTTGGGCGAGCCAGTGCCCGCGCCGGCCAGGTGAGTGGTGTGACTGCGGCGGAATGGGCTGGAGACGTCGTCAGCACCCATGCCGCCGCCATGCCCACCTGCAACGTGTGTGAAGTGACGTCCGCCACGCGTTTCAAGATCCGGTCCGCAACCAGGTCGGCACCGAGCGGGGCACTACAAAGGCAGGCCATGACACGCCACTAAACCGGCACACCACGCCCCCTTACCCCACTTAAATCCACCAAGCCCCAAACCCGCCCCTACGGTATCCCCCCGTATTCCTGCATTCTTGAACACGTCTTGTCCTGCTTCCTTGCTTCTCCTAAATTCTTTACTGTGCATGGTGAAGACAACACCTCCCCCCGCCCCCAACCGCGGTCCTCACCGTCGTTGAACACCGCCGCGGAGAAGTGCACACCCAGCATGCCGCCGTGAGGCACACCGCTCGCACTGCCCGGCCGCGGCTGGCTCGTCAGTGAGCCGCCGCCGCTGCCGCCACCGCCCAGTTCGTTCCGCAGCAGCGCACCCAGGTTTCCACCCAGGCCGCCGCCGCCACCGCCGCCGCCGTTGCCAGATGGCGAGGGGCTGGGCTGTTGGGCCGGCGAGAAGCTGCCCAGGTGGCCGGCGGAGATGGCGAGGCCGGGCGGCGGCGGCGTGATGAGGGCGCGGCGCGAGACGGAACCCAAGTCGGCGAAATAGGCGCGGGGTGAGGAGTTGCCGCCGCTGAAGGTGACGCTGGAGCCGGGGGCGGTGAGCGGCGTGTCGAGCGCGTTGGCAGCCACTAAGGATGGAGGGAGGGGAGGGGAGGGTGGGTCAGAGCAGGCGGGGAGGGCAGGGGCGGGGCAGGCCGGGGTGGGCGCGGTAGGGAAGGATGGAGTTTGCAAAGATGGTTGGAAAAGCGGTACACGGGCGGTGAGACAAGAGGGAGGTGGCGGCATTTGATAGACTGGGTGTGGAAGCGGGCGGTGGTACGGCTGCACGTGCTGCTGCCTGCCGTGCTAACTCGGCGCCCACACGCAGCAAACGCAAATATGCGCAGCAGAGCAAGAGGCAGCAATGGACGCGCCGCGCTCTCGCCGCAACGCCTCCCCGGCCCCGTCCAGGACGCCACTCACTCGACTGCTTGCGGCTGAGCGCACGCTGCAGGGTCTGGTGCGAGCTCAGCGCGCCGCCGCCGCCGCCCTCCTTCCGCGCCGTCTCCGGGTCCACAAGCCGCTGCAGCGCGTTCAGCGCCGCCGCTGCCCGCGTGACTTTGGCGCCTGCGTCCGCAAACGACACGCCTCGGCTGAGGGCGGCGGCGGCTCGGTCGCCGTAGCCCAGAGTGCTGCTGCGGCTCGTACGCGCGTTGATGCCGTTGTAGGAATCCTGAAAGGGGAGAGCCGGAGAAGGCAAGGAGGAGGACGGGGACAGGCTGAAGGCTGTGGTAAAAGGTCGTCCAGAAGGAGTTATGGCTGCGGCGTGCTGGATGCGTGCCGGCGCGTTGGTACCCTGTCTGAAGGCTACAGCACAGGCGCTGGTCGCAGCCGGAGACAGCCAGCGGCGAAGCGCTGCACCGTAGTCCAATGAACCCTCTCTCCCGAAACCACACCGTCTCTCCCGAACCCTCACCCTCTCTCCTGCTTCCATTGGGCTCAGGCACGTACCCCCCCCCCCGAGTCGGAGCTGCTCTGGACTGCCCCTTCCACCTGCCGCTACACTGCCCAAGCCCGACTACATACGGTGATGTACAACGACTCGCTTTTGCAGCTGCAGTTCTCCTTGCCGCGCGACTGTTTTCGTACGGGATTGGTTCAACGTTAACCCCCCCCCCCCCACACACACACACGCACACGCGCGCTCCTCACCTCCAGCACATCCCAGCCCGCGCCGCTGCTGCCTCCTCCTCCGGCCTCCAACAGGTCTTCCAACAACTCGGCGGTGGTGGTGGCCTCGGCCAGCAGCGCCAGGCGCCGACCCAGCAGCGAGTCAGGGCCCAGGCCGCCGGGCGCGCCCGCGGCGGCGGCGCAGCGCTCGTGCAACTCCGCTGCGAGCCGGGGGATGCCGGCCTGAGATGGGGGCCAGGCGCGATGGGTTCAGGCGAGTTGGATGTGTGCGAAGATAAACAAATGCAGAGTACTCGCAGTCAAAGGACTCACCCATATGGGCAGCCCCAGCTGGGATGCGCCCAGCCGCACACCACTTGCTGCTCAAGCTCAGCCTCGGCCCCACTCCTGGAACACCCACCCACACCTCCGACTCCACCTCCACTTACACCTCCACCTCCACCTCCACCTGCACTTCCACCTCCACCCGCCTACACACGCCCGCCCGCCCGCTCTGCGCCCCCGCCTGCCGATCCCACCATCTGCATCTGGTCGCGGCCGCTGTTGTCCACCGCAATACACGTCAGCAGCGTGGTCGTGTACACCGCCGCCCGCTGCACCGCCTTGCGGCCCGC